>NC_033795.1:62898196-63067129 GCF_001876935.1 Asparagus officinalis
AAAGAAGTTCAGAATACCAACAACGCTCTCACCCCGGCTGACGCCAAAGTTGCGTCAGATGAAGTTCCACCGACCTCCAACGAGGATAAACCTGTTCTCGTCAACGCTTCTACTGTCGAAGGCGCTGTGACTCTCTCGAAGAGAGCCCGCCAGAGGCGACGTCAAAGCCTTGCGCGTCAATTCGCCAAGGCGATGGAGTCCACGGACGGGGTCCGCTACAACACGGATCTGAAGAATAGGAGAGGCAAACAGCCTTAACAATTGAAGAATGGCGGTTCCTCCAAGCTGCCGACGAGCGAATGGATCCGGGTCAAACGGAACCATTCGACACTCGAAGAGCGGATTCACAAACGCCGCGCATTACTTGCACAAGCAAGAATCCTCTTGCAGAAGGCCGAGGAATTGAAGAAAGGAAGAGTGGCCAAGAAGCCGCCATCAACCCGCCAAGTGTGGAGGCCGAAGCAGCCTCCAACCAAAGTTCAACCTCCGGTGAATCAACCAAAGTCGCCGGTAATCCCAATAGCTTCTCCGGGAGACCATGCAGAATCATCCCAAAGGAAGAAGCCAGTCTTGGAGCGCCTCGGTCCGATTCCCGACGAGAGAGGCAAAGTTCCCATCCAAGATCGTTTGGGCCCGATGAAGAAGCCCCGAACGACGCAACATGCTGGGGGTCGCCGTCACCTCCAACATGACAAAGAGACTAGGGCAGTCATGCGCACCAACTTGAGCATTAAAGTCCAGGAGCCCGCCGAGAACTCACGCCCAAAAAGGCATGTTTCGAGGCGCGTGACTTTTGAAAACCCGAAGAAGGCAGTTCCCCCTCAGAAGGACACATTATCGTCTGATGACGATAATGTTATACCTGAGAAGTCGTGCCAACACACGATAGGTTACTCCGATCGTCAAGAAGACGAGTTGTACTATCGGTGCTGGGGGTACGAATAAAACCAGGAAAAGGAGTCCCCGAGAACAGGAAACTCAGTGCCCCTGTTCCAAACTCATTCGGGCAGTATTGTCTGAATGCAGCTGCATCAAGGCGGTCCCCGAACGAGTTTCGATTTTCGAGAGACTCAGTACCGAAACGCCGAAGACAAGGCCTAGGCATTTCCAACGAAGAAGAACGGTGGTTGAAGAGGGAGAATTTCCGAGGGTCACCACCAACATGACCAGCAGAGGGACATCGGCGCGGGACAATCTCGAATCGATTCTGAAAGCATCCCGACCTAGAACCCGTCTGCAGTTAGCTAAGCAGTAGGAAACCTTCAGGTTCGAAATGCAGATGGCCATGCAAAACATGAGAGAAATGCATGACCAGCAAATCCAGGCATTGACGAACCAGCAAGGCGAGCCAAGTCGTCGTAACCCGGTGAATCTGAAAGACGAAGACACTAATGAGACGCATAATGCCAATAATCCTCCCGTCAATGCAGGGGGTGGTAATGAGAATGTCATCGCAGACTCAGGTGAAAACTTGAAAATTAAAAATCTCGAGAGCAAAATCAATACATTGATTTTCGCTCAAGAGATAAAAAAGACGGGCATCCCTTGTCCATACCCAAGAGAGTGGGAATCAATCCCATATCCGGCGAAGTTCAATCTAATTAACTTCACGCCGTTTAATGGGATGGGTTCCCCCACTCAACATTTGATTTATTTCAAATCACACTTGGGGGGAATCTCCGGCAATGAGCCTCTGATGGTGCGGTCATTCGTCGGCACTCTTCGCGGAGCCGCCTTCGATTGGTATCGCCGCCTCAAGCCAGGTAGCGTGAATAGTTGGGATGACATGGAGACCAAATTCCTCGCCAACTTCTTCGACGACGACACAGAGATATCCATTGGGTTGTTGCTGGATGAGAAACAGAAAGACGGAGAATTGGTTGACACCTTCGTCAAGAGGTTCTGGAACAAGGCGATGAACTGCCGGGACCCGATCACCGAGGAATTTATCCTCCAGACTTGCCACAACAACCTCGCACTGGACGTGTTGGAAGCAATGGGGACAGCACCGTCCAAAACGTGGAAGGATCTGAAGGTCCGAGGGGAGCAGGCCGAACGATTCCTTAGGAGAAAGAAGGCGGAGAGAGGCCAACAGGCGAATAATGAAAGGTAAGGCACATGCTAATGCAGTTGATGCTAATCAAACCTTTCAATTACAACCTCAGCAACAACAACAGCGGCAGTAGCAACGAGCGCTACAACAATCGTAGTCACAATGGCAACAACGGCCTCAGAAGCAGAAGTCTTCAGAGCCAAGATTTCCCAAAGTATACTTCTTCAAAGATGACGAAGTTCCCGGCATCTTTAAGTACCTGTTGGAGAACAACAAAATTCAGCTGCCAGCGATTGTGGATCAAGAAGGGGCTAACAAAGTGACGGATCCGAGGTATTGCGCGTACCACAGAGCGGTCCATCATCCTACCAAATCGTGCTTCCACCTCAAGGACAAGATCCAGGCGCTAATTGATGTAGGCGTCATAACCCCGAAGCCGTCCAAGAATGTTGGAGCAAACGCGGTTTCAATCAGCTTTGGATCAGTGCCCACAGCGTGGTTTGAACCAAAACGCATCACCAAAGTGGGAATAAAGGCAGTAAACGACGACCCGCATGGACAGCGCCAAAAAGGACTTGTGCCACATACAGCTCCAAACGGCGAAATCCTCTGGGTTCACCCCGACCTGATTGAAGATGAACAATGGGCCGGGTCGTCATCCAAGAAGAAGTCCAAAGGGAAAGAAAAGTCTTGCGCGATCTTCGAGGAGGATGGCGATGAAGCTCCTACTTTCCCGCTCTCCGAAGAAGAACAAGAAGTCTTCGCCACTAGAAGCGGAAATGAGTATCACTACAATTATCCACCACCTAGTGAGCAGGGGGTGAATAAACGGGGACCAGCCAAAACTCTCACGGAGATGGGGGTGATTACAAGTCCTACACCGGGTGAAGAGGCCCGACGACAGTCGGTGAATAAACCGAAAGAGAAGAATCCCCAGGAAATTCAGAATCCGAAGCAGTCTCGTTTCAGTCGCCCGATTGGAAAAGACAGACCGGAAAGCTCGAAGACTCCGCAAGTCTTCGATATAATGGCTCAACTAGCCAATATTCCAGCACGGATAACGCTGTATGAATTGCTGCGGCTGTCCAAGGAAACTAGGGAGGCTTTGCAAGAAGCGTTGGCCAATTCAGAGGTGTTTCTGACTCAAATCAAGCCGGTGCCTGAACAGCCAGAACCGCTGGGTCAACAGTGCAACATAGCGACTAAAAACCTGCCCTGCATTACCTTCACCAAAGAGGACATGCAGATGAAGAATTCGAACCACGATCGACTGCTATACTTCATCGGGTACATCGGCTCCAGCAAAGTCAACCGAATCCAAGTGGATCCGGGTTCTGCTGTGAGTATTATGCCGCTTCGCTTGATGCACTTCCTTGGTATTCCAGTTAGCAAGTTGGCGTCCACAGGCACTGTTATCTACGGGTTCAATACCAGCGGGTCAAGACCTTTAGGTAAAATCCGGATAAAGTGTCAAATGGGAGATTTGAAGACAGAAGTCACATGTTATGTGATCGATGCCGAAACTTCATATAACTTACTATTGGGTCGGCCTTGGATCCATAGTAACGTTATAATACCCTCCACTCTCCATCAGTGTTTAAAATATGTCGACACTGATAATAAAGTTAGGACGGTGGTCGCGGATAAACAACCATTCAAAGGGTATGAGAATTATTTCACTGATTCTCTCCTTTATGGTAACGAATCCATGCTTAACAAGCATCTACACGACGAGGAGGAGAAGCGAGTGTTGGACGCACCGGAGGTCAAGATTCACGAAGATTTGACTATAATTGATATTCCGGTATGCTTTTTTGCCAAGGAGGACAAGAAGCATAGAAATAAGATGATACCCTTAGTTAAAGTTCAGTGGAACCGGAGAGGAACTGAGGAGACCTCATGGGAGCATGAGGAGGATATACATCACGACTACCCACACATGTTTGAATAGGTAAATTAAAATTTTAGTATGATTTGTTTATGATTTATAGTTATCTGTATGGTTATTTTTATACTTAACGCTAAAATGGTGATACTAGCACTTAGCTCCTAAGTATTCGGAACACACGGTATATATATGAGGGTTCCTTATTTGGATTTTTCACCCGATGTACTTGTTCCGTTTAGTTAGGGGTTAACTAGGAGTATTTTCATTTTAGACTATTAAGTATAGATATCGATGATGATTTTTGGGGGCGCGAATATGTTATGCATCGCGACTACCCGCACCTATTTGAGCAGGTGGGTTGTATGCATCGCGACTACCCGCACCTATTTGAGCAGGTGGGTTGATTGATTTTGATTGATATTTATGGATTGTTTATATGGTTATATTCGAGCAGGTGGGTTGATTGATTTTGATTGATATTTATGGATTGTTTATATGGTTATATTCATACTTAACGATAGAATGAAGGTATTAACACTTAACTCCTAATCATTCGAAACATATAATATATATATGGGGGGTTCCTTGTTTGGATTTTTCACCCGACGTACTAGTTCCTTCTAGTTAGGGGTTCAGTGGAAATATTAGCATTCTAGATTGTTAAGTGTAAATATTTTAATGTTTTATACCTGGAGACTAATGATATGATATATTTATATGAGGGTCTCATTATTTAAATTATCTCCTTAACGTGCTTTTATGATATTATAAATCTCTAGGATACGATTGCGGAATTTCACGGACAAAATTTTTTTAAGGGGGAAAGAATGTAAAACCCCAAAAATTTGAATATTATGTGAAAAATAATAATAAATATGTTATATGGTGAAAATATAACATATTTAATGTTTGAGTATGATAGGAATTGATTTGAGATCAATTCAATGTATATTTGTGAATTTATGAGTGCAAATTTACAAAACATGCACGAAGAGAAATCTAAAAAAATGACCAGTTAAGAGTTTATATATTTTACATATCGATGCAGTTTGAATCTGGAAAAACTCAAATAACTAAAGTTTAGGTCTCTTCAAAAGCTTTCTAAAAAATCTTAAATCATCTCATTTGGAGGTCGGATGAGAAATTTACAGCCAAAATACCGAAGCTTATTTTCCTAGTCAGACTAGGTTTCCTGGTTCGGGTCAAACGGGTTTATTTCGGGTTTGCATATATACATATACATGTGTTTTCATGAAAAATATCATCTGTTTATCAGAGTTTCAAACCCTAGCAGCCCCTCTTCCTCTCTCTCAAACCCTAACCCTAAAGTTAAGATTTTGGGAGCGTCTTGTGAGGCGAGAAGCGAGGAAAAGGCGAGTTCTACGACATTTGGTGACGAGCAGTCGTTTCACATAAGTTTCAGAGGCTTGCACATGTAATAAGACAAGATCATCTGTATCCAAACTTATTCCTATAGTGTTTATTGATTGTAAAAGTGTTTAATCAATGTTTTCATGTTTAAGGCTTAACCTAATATGAAAAAGATGAGATTTTTGATGATAAATCTTAACTCGATGCTAGATCATTAGATTTTCCTAATTTTTTATGATAGTAACTTGATCATGATTATTAGCGATAATAAAATTTTCATTTTATAAACTTGATAATTAGGTTTAACTCATGTGTTAACCGTAATTTGTTGTTTAATTAAATTATAAAGAGGTTTAGTTTTTGTTTTCATCATAGATTGTAGAAAACTATTGCATGTGTATAACGTTTAAGTAGAAATTTTAAATATCATATAAACTCCAAACTGAACAAAATTAGTGACTGTAGGTGTATAAAACTGCTTATAGGTCCCTTAACACAGCTCGGCACGACGATTCGACAAACCAACGAACCATCGGGTGACGTATCTAAACACGAGCGTTAATCCGCAACACCAAAGCCAAGTGACACGCAATGAAGCGGATTAACGAGGCAACGAGGCTAACGAACCGCACGCAAACAACGAAATACATCCACTCGTGTGCGGAATCAAGCTAACGGTTCGGTGAGTCAACGAGTCATCCAAATGTATAACGGATTCGAACTCGAACTCCAAGGCGGATTTACTGCCAAATCAGGATCCGGACTGTCAAATCAGAGTTCAGATCAATGACGAAGCAGATTTACTGCCATATCGGGATCCGGACTGCCAGATCAGAGTCCAGATCAACAATAAAACTCGGATAAACCGCGAAACCGGACAACGGACACAACGGTGAACACCCGGCAAAAACCAAGCCACCCCAAGATGGGTGGCTCGGTGGCCGAGCCACCCAGGGGGGGGGTGGCCGAGCCACCCAGAGGTGGCTCGGTGGCAGAGCCACACTCAGATCTGGGCCCAGATCTGGGCCAAGATCCGCTTTCAGAGACTATAAATAGAGGAGTAAGAGCTCATTTTCAAGGGGTTGGAACTTTTGGAGCCGAAACTCTACCGTATTGAGAACTCACCTTCGGATTTTCAAGCTTTGAAGACTTGGACACTTTCATATCTGGTTCTTGGCGAGCATCCACGTCAAAAAAGGTAGGAGTTCGAGAGATCAGATCTGAGATCCACATGGTAATACTCCGGATCAAAACTTGGTTTTTGATCCCGAGAAGGCTATTATTTCCTTGGTGAAATAGTACCCCCGCCTGTTATTTCCTTCGTGAAATAGCACCCGTCATACCGTGTAGATACGACCGGATCTAGATCACGCGGTGGTCCACGGATTAACCCCGGTGCAGGCGAAGAACCCACAGAAGCGAGAGACCGCAAAACAGGATCTCGCGATTCGTTCGACATAAAAGGAAAGTTGTAATTTTTATTTTCTTTTGATTTTATTGTAACCGGATCTTACACAAAGACTAGATCTTTGTAACCAATAAACTGTTAACAAAGTAATCAATGGAATCATCAACGAAGAAAACAATTTTTCCCGTGAACAATCTGGCGACCACAGTGGGAGCCACCGATCTCGCAGCCGAGATCGTTGCGTCGCAGCCACGGATCTCAATCCCGGTCGAGGAGGAGGTCGAGTATGAATTCGACCAGCAAAAGTTCGAGGAGTATCTGTCATCCTCGTCCGGATCCACCTCCCCTCGCAAGTCCAAGAAGTTCTCCTCCAGGAGAAAAGTTCATTGATATGAAGAAGTGCAAAATGCCAACGAAGATCTCACCCCAACTGACACCAAAGTTGCGTCGGGTAAAGTTCCACCGACCTCCAACCAGGTTAAACCTATTCTCACCAATGCCTCCACCGTTGAGGGCGTTGTGACTCTCTCGAAGAGAGCCCGCCAGAGGCGACGTCAACGCCTGGCGCGGCAATTCGCAAAGGCGATGGAGTCCACCGACGGAGTCCGTTATCACGCGGATCTGAAGAATAGGAGAGGCAAACAGCCTCACCCACCGATGAATGGTAGCTCTTCTAAGCCGCCAACGAACGAATGGGTATGTGTCAAACGGAATCGTTCGACACTCGAAGAGCGCATTCGCAATCGCCGTGCACTGTCAGCGCAAGCACGAGCTCAAGTCCAAGAAGCCTGTAGAAGACTGCAGAAGGAAGTGGCCAAGAAGCCGCCACCAACCCGCCAAGTATGGAGGCCGAAGTCTGAAGCGGCGATTCAGGCTAAGGCACAATCGTTGCAGCCTTCAATGCAAATCCAGCCTCCGGCGAACCAAACGAAGTCGCCGGTAATTCCCATAGATACTCTGGGAGATCCCGCGGAATCATCCCGAAGAAGAAGATCAGTTTTGGAGCGCCTCGGTCCACTTCCCGATGAACGATGCAAGGCGCCAGTTCAAGAACGTTTGGGCCCGATCAAGAAGCCCCGAACGATTCAACATGCTGGGGGTCGCCGCCACCCTCAATATGACAAAGAAATCAGGGTAGCTAGGCGCACCAATTTGCGCATTGAAGTCCAGGAGCCCGCTGAGAACTCACGCCCACAAAGGCATGTTTCGAGGCGCGTAACTTTTGAAACCCCAAAGAAGGCAGTTCGCCCTCAGAAGGAAACATTATCGTCTGATGACGATAGCGTTATACCTGAGAAGTCGTGCCAACACACGATAGATTACTCCGACCTTTAAGCAGACGAGTTGTACTATCGTGCTGGGGGTATGAGTAAAGCCAGGAAAAGGAGTCTTCGAGAACAAGAAACTCAATGCCCCTGTTCCAAACTCATTCGGGCAGTATTGCCTGAGTGCAACTGCATCAAGACAGTTCCTGAAAGAGTTTCGGTTTTCGAAAGACTCAGTACCGAAACGCCAAAACCAAGGCCTAGGCATTTTCGACGAAGAAGAATGGTGGTTGAAGACGGAGAATTTCTGAGGGTCACCACTAACATGACCAGCAAGGGGACATCGGCACGGGATAATCTCGAGTCGATTCTGAAAGCACCCCGGCGTATAACTCGCCTGCAATCTAGAACTATCAAACGAGCAACTTATGGTAGGATTCGGACAAGATTACCATCAGAAGATGAAGAATCAGATGTCGGCTCCGCGGTCGCATCAGATAATACGGTATCCAGCGAGGGACAACCCCGCGAGTCACTTATGATAAGTGCGGAACAAGTGGCCAAGATGCTCGAAGAAGCCATGGCTAAACAACAGGAGAGCTTCAGGTTCGAAATGCAGATGGCCATGCAGAACATGAGAGAAATGCATGACCAACAAATCCAAGCATTGACGAACCAGCAAGGCAAGCCAAATCGTCGTAACCAGGTTAATCTGGAAGATGAGGACACAGGTGCGAATCAAACACATAACACCAATAATCCTCCCGTCAATGCTGGGGGTGGTAACGAGAATGCTAACGAAAACACAGGTGAAAGCTTGACCAATAATCCTCCCGTCAATGCTGGGGGTGGTAACGAGAATGCTAACGAAAACACAGGTGAAAGCTTGAAGATCAAAAACCTCGAGAGCAAAATCAATACGTTGATTTCCGCTCAAGAGATGAAGAAGACGGGCATTCCTTGTCCATACCCAAGAGAATGGGAATTAATCCCGTATCCGACGAAGTTCAATCTAATTAACTTCACGCTGTTTAATGGGATGGGTTCACCCACTCAGCATTTGATTTACTTCAAATTACACCTGGGGGTTATCTCTGGTAATGAGCCTCTGATGGTACGGTCCTTCGTTGGCACTCTTCGTGGAGCCGCCTTCGATTGGTATCGTCGCCTCAAGCCAGGAAGCATGAATAGCTGGGACGACATGGAGACTAAATTCCTCACCAATTTCTTAGACGATGACACCGAGATATCCATCGGGTCGTTGCTTGACGAGAAACAAAAAGACAGGGAATTGGTTGACACATTCGTCAAAAGGTTCCGGAACAAGGCGATGAACTGCCGGGACCTGATCACCGAGGAGTTTATTCTCCAGACTTACCATAACAACCTCGCACTGGACGTGTTGGAAGCAATGGGGGCAGCACCATCCAAAACATGGAAGGATTTAAAGGTCCGAGGAAAGCAAGCCGAGCGATTCCTCAGAAGGAAGAAGGCGGAGAGAGGCCAACAGGCGACGAATGCTCCACAACAGAATTTCATCCCACGAGGGAAAGGTAAGGCACATGCTAATGCAGTTGATGCTAATCAAACTTTCCAATTGCAACCTCAGCAACAGCAGCAACAACGAGCACCACAACAGTCGCAGTCGCAATGGCAAAAACGGCCTCAGAAGCAGAAGTCTTCGGAGCCAAGATTTCCTAAAGTGTACTCTTTCAAAGATGATGAAGTTCCTAGCATCTTTAAGTACCTGTTGGAAAATAACAAAATCCAGCTACCGGCGATTGTAGATCAAGAAGGGGCTAGCAAAGTGACGGATCCGAAGTATTGCGCATACCATAGAGCGGTCCATCACCCTACAAAGTCATGCTACCACCTCAAGAATAAAATCCAGGCGTTAATTGATGTAGGTGTCATAACCCCAAAGCCGTCCAAGAATGTCAGAGCAAATGCAGTGTCAATCAGCTTTGGATCGGTGCCCACAGCATGGTTTAAACCAGAGCGTATCACCAAAGTAGGGATGAAGACAGTGAACGATGACCCACATGGACAGCGCCAAAAAGGACTTGTGCCACACACAGCCCCAAACGGCGAAATCCTCTGGGTTCATCCCGATCTAATTAAAGACGATCAGTGGACGACTTCCTCGACCAGAAAGGGTAAAGGCAAGTCCTGCAATGCTACCTCCGCGATCTTTGAAGAAGATGGTAATGAAGTTCCTACCTTCCCGCTCTCCGAAGAAGAACAAGAAGTCTTTACCACTAGAAGCGAAAATGAGTATCACTTCAACTACCCATCACCTAGTGATCAGTTAGCTGAGCAGGGGGTAGCTAAATGGGGACCAGCCAAAACTCTCACGGAGCTGGGTGTGATCACGACGCCTAGACCGGTTGAAGAAGCTCGATGACAGCCGGTTGATAAATAGAAAGAGAAGAGGCCCCAGGAGGTTCAGAATCCGAAGCAGTCTCGTTTCAATCGCCCGATTGGAAGAGATAAACCGGAAAGCTCAAACACTCTGCACGTCTTCGATATCATGGATCAACTAGCTAACATTCCAGCACGGATAACATTGTATGAGTTGCTACGGTTGTCTAAAGAAAGCAGGGAAGCCCTACAAGAAGCCTGGGCCAATTCAGAAGTGTTCCTTACTCGGATCAAGCCGGCACTTGAAGAGCCAGAACTGTCAATTCAGCACTGCAATATAGCAGCTAAAAACCTTCCCTGCATTACCTTCACCAAAGAGGATATGCAGACGAAGAATTCGAACCACGATCGACCGCTATACTTCATCGGGTACATTGGCTCCAGCAAAGTCAACCGAATCCAAGTGGATCCGGGTTCTGCTGTGAGTATTATGCCGCTTCGCTTGATGCATTTCCTTGGCATTCTAGTTAGTAAGTTGGCGTCCACAGGCACTGTTATCTATGGATTCAACACTAGCGGGTCAAGACCCTTGGGTAAGATCCGGGTAAAATGTCAAATGGGAGATTTGAAGACAGAAGTCACATGTTATGTGATCGATGCCGAGACTTCATATAACTTACTATTGGGTCGGCCTTGGATCCATAGTAACGTTATAATCCCCTCCACTCTCCATCAGTGTTTGAAATATGTCGACACTGATAATAAGGTTAGGACGGTGGTCGCGGATAAGAAACCATTCAAAGGGTATGAGAATTATTTCACTGATTCTCTCCTTTATGGTAACGAATCCGATACTGAATCATCGGCCCATGGCACGGACAACGGAGAAGAAGCTAATACCGAAGCCGGATTTGATTACAATGGAGGTTATGTTTTAAACGACATTGTACCCTTTGTAATCAACCTTGATGATGAACAATCGTCAGAGGGCAGTTGTAACTGGCAACTTGCCAATAATGAAATAAATAACGATTTAGAGTACTCCCTGTCTCTTGATGATGTAATAAAAGAATTGTATGATAATCCCGATTTATATATGCCGCTCCGATCGTCCTATATAACAAAGGAACGCCTCCAGCATTCTTTCGGAACAACCCTGGTCATCCCAACCAAAATAGGAGGTGAAAAAGAATTGATTTACGGTAAAGGAAAAAACTCTCCATTACCAGATCATTTCTTAAGGAAAGATGAGAATGATGACAAACCTGGTCGGCATTTATCTAAGTATAGTCCGGAAGCGCGCAAGCTCATGGAAAAACAGGGATATGATTTCACACTCGGAGAAGGTCTATACTTCGATCGAGGTCCTCGTATTCCACCCAAAGCGACATATGTACCCAAAGGGAAACCATATGATTATTATAAATACAGACGAGGGTTAGGTTATGAATCTTCTTCAGAAGACGAATGTTGCTGGTTAATCAATAACCAATCATCTGAGCAATACAAAGATGGAAATTCGTCAGATTCCTCGGAATGGGATTTCGATACAAGTCTGGGGGAAGCATTCAAAGCCCTAATGGCGAACATGGCTACAGCTGATTCGTTCATAATGGAGAATGATGATCAAATGCCAACATGGGAAGACCTGTGGGTTCATCACATGAACATGCAGTATGGTGATAGGTTCGAACAGAGGGAACCCCCCACTGAAGATAAAATAGTTCAAATTAACATGGGTGATGAGGCCAACCTAAAGCCTATATTCATCAGCGATAGTCTTCCCTCGAATGAGAGAGAGGAATTAATTGTTCTCATCAGGGAATATATTGATGTCTTCGCTTGGAACTATGAAGACATGCCAGGGCTCGACCCCAATGTAGCAATGCACCGCCTCGATATCAAGTCGGATGCCAAACCTGTCAAACAACAGCAAAGACGGTTTCGTCCGCAGATTATTGAAGCCATTGAGGCAGAGGTCAAGAAATTGATCGAATCAGGATTTATCCGAGAAGAGCAACATCCCGATTGGCTAGCCAATATTGTTCCAGTCATGAAGAAGAATGGTAAAATTAGGATTTGCATCGATTTCAGGGACCTGAATACGGCATGTCCAAAAGATGACTTTCCTCTCCCAATCACAGATGTCATTATCGACAACACGTGCGGATTTGAGAGAATGTATTTTATGGATGGCTTTTCAGGATATAACCAAATCAAGATGCACCCAGATGACGAGAAGCATACAGCGTTTAGAACGCCCCTCAGTGTCTTTTGCTACACGGTGATGCCTTTCGGTCTAAAGAATGCAGGCGCAACATACCAGCGAGCAATGACTAAGATTTTCTAAGAACATCTCAGGAAAACAGTCGAGTGCTACGTTGATGATTTGGTTGTAAAAAGCCGCAACAAAGAAGATCACATTAAGGACTTGAAGACGATGTTCGATCTCATGCGGAGTCATTAATTGAAGATGAACCCCACTAAATCCTTCCTGGGAATGTCCAGCGGAAAATTCCTTGGATTCGTCGTCACCACTAAAGGTATACATATCGATCCTGATAAGGTGAAGGCGATACATGAACTGCAACCTCCTAGAAATCTAAGAGAGCTCAGAGGGTTGCAAGGGTGGTTAGCTTACATCCGGCGGTTCATCTCAAATCTTTCTGGGAAGTGCCAACCGTTCTCTAAACTAAACAAGAAAGGGGTGTCATTTATCTGGGATTACGCTTGCCAAAAAGCATTCAAAGATATCAAAACATATCTGACGAATCCTCCTGTTCTCGTTGCACCAAAGTCAGGTAGACCGTTCTTGATTTATCTCAAGGCGATGAACAACTCGATAAGTGCTTTACTAGCACAAGATGATGATAATGGTCACGAACAGGCAGTCTATTACCTAAGTCGGACCATGGTAGGCGCCGAGTCTCGATATCCGATGATTGAGAAAGAATGCCTCGCATTGGTATTCGCAGTGCAAAAGATGCGGCATTACCTGGTTGGACAGACGATTTACATCATTTCTAACGTTAATCCAGTACGGGTATTTATGACGCAACCGGCCTCTATGAATTGGCGGTTAGCGAAGTGGGCCCTTCTCTTGTCCCAATACGATTTGCACTTCAAACAGCAGAAGTCGATCAAAGAACAAGCGATTTGTGATCTTTTGGCGGCAAACCCGACCACAGATACGGCAGAAGTATATGATGACT
This sequence comes from Asparagus officinalis, assembly GCF_001876935.1. Taxonomy (NCBI): domain Eukaryota; kingdom Viridiplantae; phylum Streptophyta; class Magnoliopsida; order Asparagales; family Asparagaceae; genus Asparagus; species Asparagus officinalis. The sequence goes on from NC_033795.1 coordinate 62,911,755, forward strand.
TGCCAGATGAAACCCACGAGGTTAACACTACGGCGCACCAACAACATGTTCCAATAACATAGCTGAGTACAACGCGCTTCTCATTGGACTCAGTTTCACCAAGGAGCTGGGGGTCGAATATCTCGAAGCTTTTGGGGATTCTCAATTGATAGTCAACCAAGTCCGTGGAGAGTATGAAGTCAGGAACCAAGACCTGATCCCGTACCACCAGGAAGCCATCAAAATGGTAGATTCTTTTGAATAATTCTTTATTGAATACATCCCTTGTCTCCAGAACGCTTATGCGGATGCACTGACAGCATTAGCGGTATCACTTGCGCAGCCTCCCGAAACTGAGCTGTTAGTCACAGTAAGGACGCATCAACTCTGCATACCCATATACGATATGGATATTTAAGAAGAAGATGATAGAAACATGAGCGCTAAGGAGGTGAATTCAACTCAACTTGGGTCTGAGTCCCGAGATTGGCGTTTTCCTATCATTGACTACGTTCAATATGGTATTTTGCCAGAGGATGTAAAAGAAAGGGAATCAATCCGCCGAAGAGCACCAAGATTCTTCTATAACACCGAGACACATACATTATACCATCGAGGGTACGATGGTTTGTTACTCCGATGCCTTTCGAACAAAGAAGCATAAGAAGTTCTTAAGGAAGCACACGAAGGAGAATGCGGTGCGCATCAGCCCGGTCCCAAACTGTATGATCGCATCAGGAGAATGGGATATTTTTGGCCAACAATGGTTCGTGACGCAATCGAATACGCCCGAGAGTATCATGCTTGTCAAATACATGCGAATTATATGCACCAACCACCAGAGCATTTACACACATCAACCACGTCTTGGCCATTCGAGACATGGGGCATGGACATCGTCGGTCCTATTTTTCCCCCTTCAGTCAAAGATGATCGATTCATTCTCGCAATCACGGATTACTTTTCAAAGTGGGCTAAAGCGATTCCGCTTAAAGAAGTGAAGACGAACAACGTCATCAATTTCATCAAACATCATGTCATATACCGACACGGCGTGCCGAGACGGATCATTCATGACAACGGTCCACAGTTCATAAGCAACGCCTTTGTCAGGTTTTGTGACAAGTTCAAAATTCAAGATGTTTCGTCAACAGCTTATTATCCCGCTGCGAATGGATTAGCTGAGGCATTTAACAAGACGATCATTAAGATCCTGTCAAAGCTCGTGAAGACCAATAAACGAGACTGGGACGATAAACTCGGTGAAGCACTCTGGGCTTATCGTACCACCATACGCACACCTACAAGAGCTACCCCATATTCGTTGGTATACGGATGCGAAGCTGTGCTACCATTGGAGATCCAAATCCCATCTCTTCGGATCGCTCTCGCAACTGAGATGACAACCGAAGAACAACATCAAAAACGTCTCGAAGAACTCGAGAGGTTGGATGAAAAGCGCTTGGAGGCTCAACAACACATTGAGTTTTATCAAGCCAGAATATCTAGGGCTTTTACAAAAGAGTCCGACAGAGAAGCTTCAAGGAAGGAGATCTGGTCCTTGCTGCTCGCCGACCGATAATCCTCAACTCCAAGAAGAAAGGTAAATTTGAACCCAAATAGGAAGGACCATTTGTGATAGACACAGTCTACTCAAACGGTGCATATCGCCTGATTACTCAAGAGGGCGCTAGGCAATTAATGCCAATAAATGGGAAGTTCCTGAAAAAGTACTATCCCTAGTACATTCAGGATAACCCATTTATCAGGAAGTTCCTTGAAGAATGTTACACTAATATTCTAAGAGGATAACCCAAAATCATTTTCACCACCAAAATCCCTCACTGATCAATTTTAATTGACAGTGAGTCCATCAAAAATGTCTTTCTGGCCCAAACCACCAGCAAATTCCCCTCTTGAATCTTTCCAAGAACAAGAGGTCTACCTTCAGTTCAGAGTCCCCTTTCGATAAACGAAAGAACTCCATTCTTTTTCTCTTTGGTTAAGCCTTCTCATGGTTATAACCGAAGTCGAAATTCCACTTTGATAAACGAAGAACTCATCTTCAGATTAGATAACCAATCCTATAAAAGGTAAGTTTATCTAGACCTTCCAGATTCTCGGAGTGGAGATCCCACTTCTAGTTTCTATTGCACTAGAAATAGAATATAAAATTCTTCCTTTCCAGAATCAAGTAATAGAATATAAAATTCTTCCTTCGTTGTATTCGGGTTCGCCTTCACCCTGAAAGAAGACCGGGAAATAGAATATAAAGTTCTTCCTTTTCCGCACCAACCTTTTCCAAGAATTTGTCAATCTAGGATTCATCCTAGGAAGTTTATCCCGAATCCTAAGCAGGGATAAGTGTGCGCCTAACACGCGCTGTCGGTTTAGTCTTTCTCCGAAAAAAAGACACCAGAGTTCGATTCTGGGGTATTCTATCCTGAAACCTAAGCAGGGATAAGCCTGCGCCTAACACGCGCTGCCGGTTAGTTCTTAACCGTTAAAAAGAACACATACAACGTTACATGCGGAACGGATTTAGACAATTCGCATGCTAGCCCGACTCAAACGGTAGTCGGTAAAGGTTAATCAAATCCGTTAAAGGCTTGGGGTTAGCCAAAAATCCTAAAGTCAACGCCTAACACGCGTCGCCGGGTAGTCTATTCCCGTGAGAAAGACGAAGTCTACGTATTCGAAGTCGTAGCATCAAGTCTAAGGGAGTTCATTCCTTTAGCACAACCTCACATGCGGAACGGACTTAAGACAATCTGCATGTAAGCCCGATTCAAACGGTAATCGGTAAAAGCATGTCAAATCCGTTGAGGGCTGAGGATTTGCCAAAAATCCTAAGTCAACGTCTGATACACGTTGTTGTTTAGTCTTTCCACAGGAGAAAGACGAAATCTACGTACTTAAACAATCTGCATGCTAGCCCGACTCAAACGGTAGTCGGTAAAGGCTCATCAAACCCGTTGATGGTTGGGGGTTTGCCAAAAATCCTATAAATGCGAGAGTCACTAACGCATCAACCTCATTATTTGGTCTCGTGACTTGAGCATCCAACGACTTCGGGATAAGATCTGTATCCGCAGACGAATCAGCTTTCATGGTTGGTCCTGCAGCTCTGACTTTTGGGATCACCGCGCTCCAACAACTTAAGAGCTTAAACTGTGTAGACCCAAGGTCAACGTCGGTCAACGCGTTACGATCAAACAGTCAACGTACGACGTTCGAAACCCTAGGGTCAACACCGATCAACGCGTAACCCTAGGTCAACGCCAGTCAACGCATTGCGATCAAACAGTCAAGGTACGACGTTCGAAACCCTAGGGTCAACGTCGGTCAACGCGTAACCCTAGGTCAATGCCAGTCAACGCGTTGCGATCAAAAAGTCAATGTACGACGTTCAAAACCCTAAAGTCAACGTACGCAAAAAGTCAACACGAGTCAATATATCATGACGGAGATAGTCAGTTCAAAGTCAACTCGATGACACGAGCCAAACTCAACTCATCAGTTTTAGATTTGAGACTTCGACGACGGCCAGACGATAAACGCGGTGCCGGAAGGATTTCAGCTATTCGTCAAAGTATCTCAATATATCATGACGGAGATAGTCAGTTCAAAGTCAACTCGATGACACGAGCCAAACTCAACTCATCAGTTTTAGATTTGAGACTTCGACGACGGCCAGACGATAAACGCGGTGCCGGAAGGATTTCAGCTATTCGTCAAAGCATCGAATAGACTGAAAATCGAAGGAGTCAAGAATTGAAGCTAACTGCAGGTCCTTTACACTGACCAGGCTAAACCACTCCTGAACCAGTCCTAAACCAGTCTTGAACCAGGCCGGTTCAGCTCATTCTTAATACTCCAATAAGGTATACGAGTATAAACTATTCCCTATTTTCGGTTAAGAAGTTTCTGGAGAATATTTTTCTAAAAATATTCTTAAGGATAACTCAACAACACTACGCCGGACAACGCGTCGCAAATAAGCACTCAACGCCGACAATTGATGGTCAGTTCTATGTTGAACCAACAAACACGAGCTAAAGATCAGAAAATTAGGAATCGATCTTCAAGTTCGAAAATTCCGACAAGTCAAGACAATAATGCAGCACGGAAACCCGCTTTACAGACCATTCGATAACAAAGCAGCCGAATAGCTGAAGGATTGAAAGAATCAAGAACAGAACCATTCCAAGGTCCCGTTACACACCGACTTGAAGGTTGGGATGCAATCATATGCCAAAGTATTCGCAGAGTTTTCTCTTCATATAAAAGAACGAAGACTGAAATACTTTGGAGGGGGTATGCTGTAGGCCGTATTAAAACTGCTTATAGGTCCCTTAACACAGCTCGGCACGACGATTCGACAAACCAACGAACCATCGGGTGACGTATCTAAACACGAGCGTTAATCCGCAACACCGAAGCCAAGTGACACGCAACGAAGCGGATTAACGAGGCGATGAGGCTAACGAACCGCACGCAAACAACGGAATACATCCACTCGCGTGCGGAATCAAGCTAACGGTTCGGTGAGTCAACGAGTCAACTAACTGTATAACTGATTCGAACTCGAACTCCAAGGTGGATTTACTGCCAAATCGGGATTCGGACTGCCAAATCAGAGTTCAGATCAACGACGAAGCGGATTTACTGCCATATCGGGATCCGGACTGCCAAATCAGAGTCCAGATCAACAATAAAACTTGAATAAACCGCGAAACCGAACAACGGACACAACGGCGAACACCCGGCCAAAACCAAGCCACCCACCCCAAGATGGGTGGCTCGGTGGCCGAGCCACACTCAGATCTGGGCCCAGATCTGGGCCCAGATTCCCTTTCAGAAGCTATAAATAGAGGAGTAAGAGCTCATTTTCAAGGGGTTGGAACTTTTGGAGCCGAAACTCTGCCGTATTGAGAACTCACCTTCGGATTATCAAGCTTTGAAGACTTAGACACTTTCAGATCTAGTTCTTGGCGAGCATCCACGTCAAAAAAGGCAGGAGTTCGAGAGATCAGATCTAAGATCAACACGGTAATACTCCGGATCAAAACTTGGTTTTTGATCCCGAGAAGGCTATTATTTCCTTGGTGAAATAGTACCCCCGGCTGTTATTTCCTTCGTGAAATAGCACCCGTCATACCGTGTAGATACGACCAGATCTAGATCGTGTGGTGGTCCACGGATTAACCCCGGCGAACGCGAAGAACCCACAGAAGCGAGAGACCGCAAAACAGGATCTCGCGATTCGTTCGACATAAAAGGAAAGTTGTAATTTTCATTTTCTTTTGATTTTATTGTAACCGGATCTTACACAAAGACCGGATCTTTGTAACTGATAAACTATTAACAAAGTAATCAATGGAATCATCAACGAAGAAAACAATTTTTCCCGCGAACAGTGTCAAATAAAATCTATGTGAACCTATTTTCCAAAACGTAAAACCAATTTTAAGAAAGAGTTTTTATAGAGAAAGATATACTCAATTTACTAATAACATGTTCTGCAGAAAACTATTGCACGTGTGTAACCTTTAACTAAAAATTTGAGATATCATATAAACTCTAAACCAAACCAAATTAGTATCAAATGATAGCTATATGGACCTAGTTTCCAAAACATAAAACTATTCTTAAAAAGATTTTGTCTAGATAAAGATATGCTTAATTTACTAATGATATATTCTGCAGAAAATTATAGATATGCAGATTTAAAATAATTGATATATTACGTAAATGTTTCTTTGAATTTTCATGTTAATTAATCATGCTTAAAAACCCTAGGTTTGTGATACCTTAGTAAGATAAATATGTTTAAATAAATTTTACCTAATCATGAGTAGTTTTTATCATGTGTTGATAATCACTTTGTTTACATATGAAATAATTAAAGAAATTATTTAATTAGGATGTTAAACCTTAATTTGAAAGATATAATAATTTAATTTGATAATTTTTTAGATAATTCCTGTTGCATATGTCAAGTGTAAAATCTCTTTTTATCGTCATGATATGTACAATTGACATAAGCAGTGTTTGTGCACGAAAGAATGTGTGTCTTGACAGAGTAGTCAACTACTAAGCTTAGTAGTCGCCTACTCGTGCCCAATTGAGTATAACAGAAACTGTGTGTTTGCAGAGTAGTTGACTAATATTCTTAATAGTCGATTATTGATACTGATATATGTTATTACAGAGTCTGCATGGACTATGTGTAGTCGACTACTAAGCCTAGTAGTCGACTACTAAGGCTGTTGCCTGAATTTTTATTTTGCATATGTTTAAGATATGTTTGTAGGTTTCGAGCCGCACTTCTTTATACGTAAATTCAAAAAATTTGTAGTAGCACACACATGAGCATGCTGAAAGGAATTATGATGGGTTTTAACCTGATTACTTTGAGAAAGAGTTTAGTACATATTATACACACACTTTCTGGATATCGTTGATTAGCTTAGTTCAGTACTACAGGGGTAGTGCGTTGATATTCCATTTGTATTAGCCATTGAGTCGGGTTTAGGATGTTTTATCTAGCAATCCGTATCATACTAGGGTGCGATGAGGCTTGTGAGCCGTATTTCTAGGATGTCTACTTAGTAGTCCGTCCCACACTCGTGTTACGTACAGATATGCAATTAAACTAATGAGTCGTTTACACTGTTAGGATACCAACCGGGTAGTCGGTGCCACATGATGATGCGATGAATCAAAATCCTTCAAGGATTTTCATTGAGACGATTGTTGATAGCCTGAGTCTTTGGCAGATACCTATTACATATATGACTCATTGCTGAGATATATGACTGAGGTACTTTGCCCTTGAAAGTACGCGAGGTTATATACTGATATTTATCTTATCTTCCTAGTGCTAGTGGAAGATATTATAAATACAATATTATGAATATATTTACTTTCTGTATTTTATTCTTAGGTTAGAATCAATGCTTAGCGATTCATAATTTGAGATATATGGTATATACATAAGGTTTTCTTATTTGGATTATTTTGCTCGACGTACCAGTCTTGTGTTGTGGATTTCTAATTGTTGATTTCATTTAGATTGTTTTATCTTTAGCTCGGTATTAATGTTTAGATGTTTACAATTCGGGACATATGGTATATACATGAGGGTTTCCTTGTTTGGATTATTTCGCTCTACGTATTACACCTCATATTGTACGTGTCTAAATATTAATTCTATTAGATATGGGGGAAAATAATCTAGGTAGACTGTGCTTAATAGACTGTGCTTAATCTAGTAGTCTTGCTATAATGCTCTGACGCTCTTGTTGTTGCTCTTTTTCTTCTAATATTTTTTCAGGTAATTCAGAGTACCAGAGAGTCGCAGGATGACGGAGTTCTTACATAGTCACCGTCACATGAAATTTATTAGAGGCTCCACCGTAGTTTTATATTTTTGTTCATACCTTAGAGTTTATTTTATAGTGTAAAGGCAGTGTGCCTTAGTATGAATTTTAGTTGTTTCTTGTCGAGACATATTTATTCATTTTGGATATCAGATGTATTCTAGGTTGTTCATTGAGACATGATTTATTTATAAGATACTTCTTTCTATATCATGTCTAATGTAGTTATTTCCTTTCTTTTGCCTGTTTTCTACCCGTACTTTATTTTGATTCCACTAGAGGATATTGCTATGATTGGTAAAACTTGTTGTTGCATAGTGTGGGTGCATAGCAGGTTTGACATCTCTGGGTTCATCTTGGACTGTAGCCATGTGTGAAAACAGGGGTGTCACACTATCTTTGCAAAACAGACTATACTAACGTGGTAGGATGATAACTATTCCATACCAAAAATAACATCAAACTCGGACATTCACAGGATGATCAAATCGACCACGAACTCAGACTCATCTAAATTGACGACACATCTTCAATAGATACTCACTAAGAGAGACACCTCTTCCAAAGGAGTAGAAACTGCTAATGGAACACCTAAAGGCTATGCTACAAGCTGAAGTCTAATTATGACATCATGATAGATAAAAGAATGTGAAGCTTCTGAATCAATAAGATCCAAGCTGGAAAGAAAATCACTAAGAAAGCTCCGCTCGTACCATGGTCATCGGTACGACTGCATAAACCCTGCCGGTGGCTGGCGATTGCTACGCTGATGGCGATGGAACATATGGGACTGTTAGTCTCTCAAGAATCTCCTGGATTACACAAATCTGGCCTACTGCTCCCTAAATTCTTGAGACGACTGGAGGTGCCTCAAATCCTCTGCTGTTGGCTGTAACCACGGCCCTGAGACTGCTGACTCTAACCTATGTCATGCTGGCCTCTTGCTGGTGTACTACAATAATCCTTCGCTCTATATCTGATCTTGTTACAATTGTAACATGTATGCCGAATTCTGCACTGCTACGGCGCTCTTGAATCATGTTGTAGGTTGTGCTCTCTTCTTATGCTGTCCTTATTGCTGGCGGTAAAAATCCTTAAACCACTGCTTGGGCTCTTTAGATTCCGAAATAGGTCTCTTGCCCTTGTTATTTTCATGTTGGTCATGATTCTATAGTTAACTATATGCATATCTCCCTGCTTTAATCGGACTAGCTCTACTACTTTTCAAAGAAGCAAATAAAATTCTCCTAAATAAGTGGTATTCGCTGCTCCGGAAAAAATATGAAGTCGGTGCCATCTTCCGGTGATATCCTCTAGTGATATCCTCTATACTGAATACATCTAACTCTGCTTTAGTACTAAATTGATGTTAAGAAATCTTCACATATTTCTTCCATTTATAGGTTGCATATAAATCTGATGTGCCCTGAAACTATGATGTTCTCAGTGTCTGAAGTCTTTCTTATTCTTACAAAGGCAAGCCTCCTGTTGTGTGGCTGCATCAACAGCTTGTTATGGTGATGGTGAAATCATTGGTATTACCTCTTCAATAGACACGACTGGTACAACTGGTAGTGGAACTCTAGAAAATGTAATGTGTTTCGTTACTCGCTCCTCGAGTGTTGCTAGTCTCTGCTTCTGCGATCGACGTTACGAAGTCGTTCAGATACTATGGAGCCTGCTGCAGCTCGGGCTCTGCTTGCCTAGCTCTCAGGGTACAAGTTTTATCTCAATCGTGTCTTCATCCCTACATTTATAATATCAAGAGGAGAGCTTAATGGACACAGTAAATGATGTTGCAAACATATATACATAACATAACGTATCACATAGTATTCACGCAAATACTTTTCAACCAAAGTAAGATAGTTATAAAAAAAATTGTAACTTTTCAAAGTATATGTATTATACGTCCTCATTCATTCTAGAAATTCCTAGCAAACTGTATACATGAATCCTAGGAAACTATATCCTAGCTCCACGATTCGGCACAGGATGGTCCTAAGGATGCTAGAACTAGAGCTCTAATACCAACTGTGACTCCCTAGGGTTCACATAAGGCGGCAATCCAAGATGAATCTAATGATGTCAAACATGCGATGCACCCATATTGTGCAACGATATGTTTTACCATCACAGAAATTTCTCTCTAGTGGAATCAAATAAAACAGTACAGGTACAAGCAGATATAAAAGAGATGAACATAGAAAATCAAACATGGAAGTAAATGATAAGTCTCATAAATGATCAAGTCTCAACTGAGTAAAGTTGTTCAACAATCTGATACAAAAAGATAAACGTCTTAATACACTGAGTCAAATAAAAATACATAGGCTCTTAACTCTCAAAATAAAATACAAATCTAATAATCCACTAAATACAAGACTAAACATCGGTGGAGCAATAGTAACTAATAAAAAAATGACAGCGACTATACTAAAAGTTCGTCAACCTGTGGCTCTCCGAAACTCTGCTCCGCTACCTGAAAAGAAGTTTAAAATAAAAAGAACAACAACAAGAGCGTCTGAGCGCTATAGCAAGATCGTCTCTATCCGCCTCCAGGGGAAGAGCTACAAAGTATGATCTACCTATAAGTGCATAGTCTACCTAGATTATTTTTCCCATATCTAATGGAATTAATATTTAGACACCTACAAAACGAGACATAGTACATCAAGCGAAATAATCCAAACAAGAAAACCCTCATGTATATACCATATGTCTCAAATTGTAGATACATAATAACACCGAATTAGAGATAAACAATCTAAAGAAAAACAATAATTAGAAACCCACAACACGAGACTGGTACGTCAAGCGAAATAATCCAAACAAAGAAACCCTCGTGTATATACCATATGTCTCAAATTGTGAATCACTAAATATTAACTCCAAATCTAAGAATAAATGAATACAAAAAAGATAAGAGAAAAATGTGTCCAGGCCCCAAAAGTGAAAACTTCGTGTGACTAGCCCCCTTGTACTTTTCCCCATGTGGAATAGCCCCAAAAAGTGAGCTTTAATGTTTTAAGCCCCCTCCATGTCAGCATTATATGAAAAGCAGAATGTATTTTGGAAAAAAGCCGAAACTGCCCTTCTGTTTCTTCCCCAGACGAGGCCTAGTCCCGAACAACAGAAGTCACTTCTCATTAATGCGATATGATGGAAAAAAATGGAGGGAAATTTCCCCCTTTTTTTTACTTCATCATGAGCAATAACTATTTAGTTCTCTATTACTCCTCCTCAGACCAAAATTCTCTCCATTACTCTCTCCATTACTCTTACCATCCCTTCAAAATGGCTGAAAAGAACATCATCTGCATTGTCTCTTCGCGGTATAAAGCGATATTCTTGAAGATTAATTCTTCAACCACCATCTTGGATCTCAAGTTTGATGTGGCAGAGAGGTTGGATCTTCCATATGAGTCATTAATTTTGGCATACAAAGATGAAACAGTTGGAAGCTTAAAATTTTCCATTGAGAACGATGGGGATCTGACGTCTATGGTGGAGCATTACCACAATCTTGGACTGAAAGAGGTTCACATGCAACCTTTTAAAGAAGGAGATGATTCTTTGAATAAACAAGAAAACGAGCAAGTCCGACAAGACATGTAGGTTAATTGTAAAATCAATTAACTTTAGTTCTAATCGTCTTCTTCTTAGGTCTATGCTAGGTTTAACTGGACTTCAGTTCTAATTCGATCGTATGTTAGTTGTAATCTTGGTTCTGTTAGTTCTAATTCGATTGTATCTTATGTTAGTTGTAATCTCGTCTTCTGTTAGTTCTGTTCGTTGTAAGCTGCCTAGTCCCGAACAACAGTTCTAATTCGATCGTATCTTATCGTTAAGTAGTTCTTTGTTATGCTCCATACGTTAGTTCTAATGGTTTCTTTGTCAGTTCTAATTGCTATTTTGTTAGTTCCACTAGATTTATTGGTAGTTCTACTCTAGTTCCATATGCTGCAAGCACTGCGAAGGTTGTTAGTTCTGATCTACGTCTTGTTAGTCCTAATGGTTATATTGTTAGTCCTAATGATTATATTGTTAGTTCTAATGTATTGTTAGTTCTAATCTATGTCTTATTAGTCGTAATGGCTATATTGTTTGTTCTAATAGCTATTATGTCAGTTCTAATCAATCCACTGTTAGCTCTAATGGTTTTCATGTTAGTTCTTGCTAGTTCTAATTGATTCTAACTGTAAGCAGTTATCGTTTTTGCTTTTTAGGTTTTGGTATTATCTGTTGATACTTCTACTATTTGTGTAGTTTATGATAAATTTTTTTATGTTCTTAATATTTGTAGCACTTCCAACAGTTTGAACTCAAAAAGTGTAGACTATGGCCCGTCGGCGTTGTGGACCACAAGTGTTCCAGATAAGAATCCCAATGACAATCCTTCCGGAGATGATGTCATGACGATTGATGACATGATTAGCAGATCAGAGAGGATTCCTGCTTGGTGGCACACAGCTTTAACCGGTGAGGGACAACGATTTGAAAGTGCGAAGGAGTTAAGATTGGCCTTGCTATACTACTCCATGGCAAAAAAATTCGAATACGAGTTTGGGAAGAATGAACCGAAGCGTATTCGAGTGTTTTGTCGGTTTAAGGCAGCAAAAAATTGTCCGTGGATGTTATTTGCCTCTCCACCGAAAAATGATAATAGACTTGAAATCAAAAGGTTTGTGGACAATCACAGTTGTGGGCAGCATGGCAATAATGCTGGTCAATCTAGAGCCTCAAGGCGATTCATTGCTACCCAATTACAACCCACGTTAAAGGTTCGACCGGATATACGGCCTATTGACGTTCAAAAGGAGTTTCTAAGCTCGTATGGGATTGTTAGATCTTCCATATGAGTCATTAATTTTGGCATACAAAGATGAAACAGTTGGAAGCTTAAAATTTTCCATTGAGAACGATGGGGATCTGACGTCTATGGTGGAGCATTACCACAATCTTGGACTGAAAGAGGTTCACATGCAACCTTTTAAAGAAGGAGATGATTCTTTGAATAAACAAGAAAACGAGCAAGTCCGACAAGACATGTAGGTTAATTGTAAAATCAATTAACTTTAGTTCTAATCGTCTTCTTCTTAGGTCTATGCTAGGTTTAACTGGACTTCAGTTCTAATTCGATCGTATGTTAGTTGTAATCTTGGTTCTGTTAGTTCTAATTCGATTGTATCTTATGTTAGTTGTAATCTCGTCTTCTGTTAGTTCTGTTCGTTGTAAGCTGCCTAGTCCCGAACAACAGTTCTAATTCGATCGTATCTTATCGTTAAGTAGTTCTTTGTTATGCTCCATACGTTAGTTCTAATGGTTTCTTTGTCAGTTCTAATTGCTATTTTGTTAGTTCCACTAGATTTATTGGTAGTTCTACTCTAGTTCCATATGCTGCAAGCACTGCGAAGGTTGTTAGTTCTGATCTACGTCTTGTTAGTCCTAATGGTTATATTGTTAGTCCTAATTGTTATATTGTTAGTCCTAATGGTTATATTGTTAGTTCTAGTCTATGTCTTGTTAGTCCTAATGATTATATTGTTAGTTCTAATAGCTATTATGTCAGTTCTAATCTATGCACTGTTAGCTGTAATGGTTTTCTTGTTAGTTCTTTTTAGTTCTAATTGATTCTAACTGCAAGTAGTTGTCGTTTTTGCTTTTTAGCTTTTGGTATTATCTGTTGATACTTCTACTATTTGTGTAGTTTATGATAAATTTTTGCTTTTTAGCTTTTGGTATTATCTGTTGATACTTCTACTATTTGTGTAGTTTATGATAAATTATGTTCTTAATATTTGTAGTTTATCTGTTGATACTTCTACTATTTGTGTAGTTTATGATAAATTATGTTCTTAATATTTGTAGCGCTTCCAGTAGTTTGAACTCAAAAAAAGTAGACTGTGGCCCGTTGGCGTTGTGGACCATAAGTGTTTCAGATAAGAATCTCAATGATAATCCTTCCAGAGATGATGTCATGACGATTGATGATATGATTAGCAGATCAGAGAGGATTCCTGCTTGATGGCACATAGCTTTAACCAGTGAGGGACAACAATTTGAAAGTGCGAAGGAGTTAAAATTGGCCTTGCTATACTACTCCATGGCAAAAATATTCGAATACGAGTTTGGGAAGATTGAACCGAAGCGTATTCGAGTGTTTTGTCGGTTTAAGGAAGCCAAAAATTGCTCGTGGATGTTATTTGCCTCTCCACCAAAAAATGATAATAGACTTGAAATCAAAAGGTTCTTGGACAATCACAGTTGTGGGCAGCATGACAATAATGCAGGTCAATCTAGAGCCTCTAGGCAATTCATTGCTACCCAATTACAACCCATGTTAAAGGTACGACCGGATATATGACCTATTGACGTTCAAAAGGAGTTTCTAAGATCGTATAGGATTAGGGTCGATTATAGTATGATTTGGTGGGGTAAAGAAAGAGCACAAGAGAAATTATATGGTGATGCCCATGAGTCCTACGATCAATTACGATGGTAAATAGAAGATGATCTCTAACAATAGACAAACTAATTTCATTTATGTGACGTTGTTTATACTAATTTTGCAATGTTGATACTAACGCTTAATCTTTAATTTTCTAGGTATGTAGAAGACGTCAAGAAGACAAACCAAGGTAGCTATATTCATGTTGAACAATATGAGGGGAGGTTTACAAGGATATTCATCTGCTACGCCGCCTGCATAAATGGTTTTTTATAAGGATGTAGACCGCTCTTATTTTTAGATGGTACCTTTCTGAAAGATCGATTCAAAGGCATACTCCTAAGCGCCGTAGCATATGGTGGAAATCAGGGGATATATCCATTGACGTATTGTATATGCGATTAGGAAAATAACGTTAACAGGAAGTGGTTCTTACAAGGTTAGTTCTATTCCTAGCCATGTTAGTTCTATTGCAGGTTATGATAGTTCTAGTTCTTTCCTTGTTAACTATAATTCGCGTATGGTAACCACAACTCTTTGTAGGCTTGTGGTCTATTCTCTATGAAAGGCCAGATCCATACAACCCTCCACACAAGCTAGTGATAATTTCAGATGCGGATAAGGGGATCAGAGAAGCAGTTAGAGAATTTTTCCCAAATTCTATACACTCTCGATGTGTGTTGCATCTAGTTGAGAACTTCAGGACAAAGTTGAAGGATTTAGGATTCAAATCAAAAGATACTCAGATCTTGGATAATCTATTGCAATCTGCATGTTACAAATATACTAGAGCAGAATGGAACTATTATATGGACGACATTAGACTGGTTGACGAAAGAGCTTACAATATTGTGATGAACTACGCTCCAGAAAACTGGGCCAATGCGTTTTTCCCTGGAGTTAGGTAAGTTATAATCTATTTTATTACTTATCTATTATAAGTCGCTTGACGAATTCTCTATTATGTTTCAGATATGGTCACGTTACATCAAATGTTGCAGAGTCATTCAACAAATGGATACATGAGGCTAGACTACTATGGATACTTCAACTAGTAGAGCACATGCGTAAACAGATTATGGTTCGCATGAATGAGCGACGAGTCATGGTTGAAAGCTGGAATCAATTTCTTTGCCCCAAACCTGAACTTGCTCTCAAAGAGAATATGGAAAATGGCCATCCATTGGAGGTTCGTCAGTCCCACACAGGATTATTTGAGGTACAATCCCATAGATCTTGTCAAGTGGATCTAGACAATAAAACATGCACTTGCCGTGGGTGGGATGTAACCCGTGTCCCTTGTAAACATGCATGCGCATCCATTATGTTTATGAAAATGGATGTCTACCAGTTCTGTGACTGGTTTATGACGATTGAAGCCTTTAAAAAAAGCTACGAGCCAATCCTCTACCCTATCCCTAACTATGAGAAGCGCATCATGCCAAGGGATGAGATACAAATCCTACCTCCACTTACAACAAAAAGGAAAGGGAGAAATAAAACCAGGCGTATCAACAACAGAACTGTTTACACGCGGCCAGTAAAATGTTCTCGATGTCATATGGAAGGTCATAACCATAAAACATGTAATGAATCTATAGCTGACTAAGTGTTTGATATGTTGAAGTGTTTTCGTCCCAGTATGTAACAAATATTTCGTTTTTTGCCGATTGAATGTTTTTCTTGTTAATCAGGAACTAACAACAGCTTACACTAGATAAAAAGTTGTAAGTAACAAAACAACTATCATATTAGGCCTAACAAGCACAAAGAATAGAACTAACATCTCAGTTATTCGAGGCGCTCTCATTAGAACTAACGTTGTGCACTCTAGAACTAACTCGGCATATACTAGAACTGACATGAACTGCGACAGAACTAACATGGTGTAGATTAGAACTAACACGCTACAGAAAAGAACTAACATGGTGTAGATTAGAACTAACACGCTATAGAATAGAACTAACATGGTGTGGCTTAGAACTAACACGCTAAGTATAGAACTAACATGTTGTAGCTTAGAACTAACACGCTACAGAATAGAACTAACATGGTGTAATTTAAAACTAACACGGTATAAAATAGAACTAACATGGTATAATTTAGAACTAGCTTGTTATAAAATAGAACTACCTTGGTATAAACTAGAACTGGCGTGGTATAAACTAGAACTAACGTGGTATAAAATAGAACTAAAGTGGTAAAAAATTAGAACTAATGCGGTGTAAACTAGAACTGACATGAACTGCGACAGAACTAACATGGAGTAGATTAGAACTAACACGCGACAGAATAGAACTAACATAGTGTAGATTAGAACTAACACGCTACAGAATAGAACTAACATGGTGTAGATTAGAACTAACACGCTACAAAATAAAACTAACATGGTATATATTAGAACTAACACAGCTTAAAATAGAACTAACATGGTATATTTTAGAACTAACTTGTTATAAAATAGAACAAACTTGGTATAAATTAAAACTAACTTGGGATAAATTAGAACTAATATGGTTAAAATTAGAACTAACTTTGTATAAAATAGAACTAACGTGGTATAATTTAGAACTAACTTGTTATAAAATAGAATTAACATGTTATGAATTAGAACTAACTTGGTATAAATTAGAACTAACTTGGGATAAATTAGAACTAATGTGGTTAAAATTAGAACTAACTTGGTATAAATTAGAACTAACTTGGTATAAATCAGATATAACGTGGTATAAAATAGAACTATAACGTGGTATAAAATAGAACTATAACGTGGTATAAAATAGAACTATAACGTGATATAAAGTAGAACTATAATGTTGTATAGATTAGAACTAACTTGGTATAAATTACAACTAACTTGGTATAAATTAGATATAACGTGGTATAACATAGAACTAATATGGTATAAAATAGAACTAATACAACATAAAATATAACTAACATGGTGTAGATTAGAAGTAACACGCTACAGAATGGAACTAACATGGTATAGATTAGAACTAACATGCTACAGAATAGAACTAACATGGTGTAGATTAGAACTAACACGCTACAGAATAAAACTAACATGGTGTAGCTTAGAACTAACACGCTAAGTATAGAAATAACATGGTATAGCTTAGAACTAACACGCTACATAATAGAACTAACATTGTGTAATTTAGAACAAACACGCTACAGAATAGAATTAATATGGTGTTGATTAGAACTAACACGCTACAAAATAGAACTAACATGGTATACATTAGAACTAACACGGCATAAAATAGAACTAACATGGTATATTTTAGAACTAACTTGTTATAAAATAGAACTAACTTGGTATACATTAGAACTAACTTGTGATAAATTAGAACTAATGTGGTTAAAATTAAAACTAACTTGGTATAAATTAGAACTAACTTGGTATAAATTAGATATAACGTGGTATAAAATAGAACTAACATGTTATGAATTAGAGATAACTTGGTATAAATTAGAACTAACTTGGGATAAATTAGAACTAATGTGGTTAAAATTTGAACTAACTTGGTATAAATTAGATATAACGTGGTATAAAATAGAACTATAACGTGGTATAAAATAGAAGTATAACGTTGTATAGATTATAACTAACTTGGTATAAATTAGATATAACCTGGTATAAAATAGAACTAACGTGGTATACAATAGAACTAATACGACAAAAAATAGAACTAACATGATGTAGATTAGAACTAACACGCTACAGAATAGAACTAACATGGTGTAGATTAGAACTAACACGCTACAGAATAGAACTAACATGGTGTAGATTAGAACAAACACACTACAGAATAGAAATAACATGGTGTAGCTTAGAACTAACACGCTAAGTATAGAACTAACATTGTGTAGCTTAGAACTAACACGCTACATAATAGAACTAACATGGTATAATTTAGAACTAACACGGCATAAAATAGAACTAACATGGTATAATTTACAACTAGCTTGTTATAAAATAGAACTAACTTGGTATAAATTAGAACTAACTTAGAATAAATTGGAAATAATATGTTTAAATTAGAACAAACTTGGTATAAATTAGAACTAACTTGGTATAAGTTAGATATAACGTGGTATAAAATAGAATTAACGTTGTATAGAATAGAACTATAACGTGGTATAAAATAGAACTATAACGTGGTATAAAATTAGACCTAACTTGTTATAAATTAGAACTAACTTGGTATAAATTAGATATAACGTGGTATAAAATAGAACTATAACGTGGTATAAAATAGAACTAAAGTGGTATAAAATTAGAACTAACGTGGTATAAACTAGAACTAACATGAACCGCGACAGAACTGACATGAACTGTGACAGAACTAACATGGAATAGATTAGAACTAACAAGCTACAGAATAGAACTAACATGGTATAGATTAGAACTAACACGATGCAGAATAGAACTAACATGGTGTAGATTAGAACTAACACGCTACAGAATAGAACTAACATGGTGTGGATTAGGCCTAACACGCTACAAGATAGAACTAACATGATATACATTAGAACTAACACGACATAAAATAGAACTAACAGGGTATATTTTAGAACTAACTTGTTATAAAATAGAACTAACTTGGTATACATTAGAACTAACTTGGGATAAATTAGAACTAATGTGGTTAAAATTAGAACTAACTTGATATAAATTAGAACTAACTTGGTATAAATTAGATATAACGTGGTATAAAATAGAACTATAACGTGGTATAAAATAGAACTATAACGTGATATAAAATAGAACTATAACGTGGTATGAAATAGAACTATAACGTGGTATAAAATAGAACTATAACGTTGTATGGATTAGAACTAACTTGGTATAAATTACAACTAACTTGGTATAAATTAGATATAATGTGGTATAAAATAGAACTAACATGGTATAAAACAGAACTAATACAGCATAAAATAAAACTAATATGGTGTAGATTAGAACTAACATGCTACAGAATAGAACTAACATGGTGTAGCTTAGAACTAACACGCTACAGAATAAAACTAACATGGTGTAGATTAGAACTAACATGCTACAAAATAGAACTAACATGATATACATTAGAACTAACACGGCATAAAATAGAACTAACATGGTATATTTTAGAACTAACTTGTTATAAAATAGAACTAACTTGGTATACATTAGAACTAACTTAGGATAAATTAGAACTAATATGGTTAAAATTAGAACTAACTTGTTATAAAATAGAACTTACTTGGTATAAATTAGATATAACGTGGTATAAAATAGAACTAACGTTGTATAAAATAGAACTATAACATGGTATAAAATAGAACTATAACGTGGTATAAAATAGAACTAACTTGTTATAAATTAGAACTAACATGGTATAATTTAGAACTAACTTGTTATAAAATAGAACTAACTTGGTATAAAATAGAACTAACATGGTATAAAATAGAACTAAAGTGGTAAAAAATTAGAACTAACGTGACATACACTAGAACTGACATGAACTGCGACAGAACTAACATGGTGTAGATTAGAACTAACACTCTACAGAATAGAACTAACATGGTGTAGATTAAAACGAACACGCTACAGAATAGAACTAACTTGATATAGATTATAACTAACACGCTACCGAATAGAACTAACATGGTATAGATTAGAACTAACACGCTATAGAATAGAACTAACGTGATATACATTAGAACTAACACCATATAATTAGAACTAACATGTTACAAAATAGAACTAAAATGGTGCATATTAGAACTAAAACAACATTAGTTAAACTATATATAAGAATAACAAGACATCTCCGTATTTGGGTTAAGATTTTTAACAAACTGTTTTCTGGATAAGCAATATTTAACAAGAACTAACTAGGCGGGTGGTTGTAATACGCAATGATGCCAGGTCCTTATTTGTTGCTACCCTCGCTGGATCGGTTTCGCTCTAAGAAACCCTTTTCGCTGTCACTCGCCTTCCTTTTTTATGGTCCGGACTTACTGCGCTTTGAGGAAGGAGAAATGGATTCCGCTGAGCCATTGTGGGAGATGATGGAGTTTAAAGGGAGAGGAACATTGTCGGTGGGGAAAGACCTCGGAGAATTGGCACCCCCGACCCCTTGGTTACGGAGAAACAACTGCCATTAGTCTCTCTCGACCGTCATGTGTTTGCCATCCTAACTAACCTCAATTACTCGGGGTCGGTCCTAAAGGGCTGTGCACGCTGGGGCCCTAAGTTAAGTCGTGTGGATCCCTGAGTCCTCTCCAAATTCCCCCCTCATTGGACTTGCGTGATGGCGTATCCTTCCTTAATGTTACCGTCCACCGGAGAGATGTAACGGAACCTAAGCCTCTTAGGGATTTCAGATAAATCCCTAACCTTGAGTAGAACTCTACAGTCTTTGAAGTTAGAATGTGTTATGACGTCCCTGGAGCACATGACACATTCACCGATACTAATGAGCAGAGATTGCAGAAATTCAAAATTCCAGAGGTGGTATGGGAGATTGAATAGGCGAATCCATTCTAGAAAGGGTTGAGGCAACGTTGTTAGCCTCAGATCCTCCCTCTAACGACGGAATCTGGCCTTAAATGTGCCTATATCTATCAGACCGAGTTTAATAGTTTGGGCAAGAACTTCATCGGATGGAAACTACACCATGAAGCTGTGCCCTGTCGCAGGGGCACGAGCGGTAAGAAGAAAGATGTTGGATGGTGCTGGAGGTGTTGGCCGGGACGGTAAGCATCCTCGGAGGGGCACGAGCGGTAATTCCATGATGACAATCTCGAGAGCTATGCCCTGTCCCATGGCAGTGTACACAAAAAGGATCCCCAGCCATTTGTAAGGGTATACGATGAAAATAGATGACGCTGGGTTTCGGTTTTTAGCAGGGGGAGGGGTTGGCAGAGGCACCTACGCTGGGGGTAGTACAATGGTGGTGTTCGTACTATCGATGGAAGTTCGTATTAGGTTAGTTAATTAATTTATTTA
Source organism: Asparagus officinalis (assembly GCF_001876935.1). Classification (NCBI taxonomy): domain Eukaryota; kingdom Viridiplantae; phylum Streptophyta; class Magnoliopsida; order Asparagales; family Asparagaceae; genus Asparagus; species Asparagus officinalis. The sequence continues at coordinate 62,932,570 of NC_033795.1, forward strand.
CCTGACTTGGGAACACGCGAATATATGATGTGATATGTTAGTATGATGGAATCGTCGCTTTGAAAAAAGCGAACAGCTAGAGTGAGAAGATAACTTGGCTAATAAAAAAATTGCAACTGGCTATGAGATAGAACTAACGAGCATCACTAGAACTAGCTCTCAATTAGAGCTAATACAACATGTCATTGTAGCTAAAATGTACTCTTTTAGAACCAACATGAAGTTAGAACCAACAATACATCTGATAACAATTATTTTCAATTAATTAAATATACATACATTATTGTATTTGTATGAACATATCATTCATCACTGTACACTGTTTCTTCTTTATGCCTTTGTTCATAACCAGCTAGCTTTCAAGTTCTCTTTATCATTAAATGGCTCTCTTCATGGTCATTTCAAGGGTGAGAGGGGATTAAGACAAGGTGATCCTTTATCACCATACTTATTCAACTTGGGTATGGAGTATCTCTCTAGAAAGCTGGATAAGCTCAAGGAAGATAGATCTTTTAAATATCATCCAGGATGTGGTACTCTCAAAATTTCGCATCTAATGTTTGCTGATGACCTTTTGCTCTTCTCCAAAGGTGATCCCCATTCGGTGGAGCTGCTCTTTAAGTGTTTTAAAGACTTTTGCAATGTGTCAGGTCTTGAAGCTAATCCTGATAAGAGCAAAATTTTCTATGGAGGAGTTGATGATAACATTAAGGGCCTTGTTAACAGACTCTTAAATTTTACTGAGGGGGGATTTCCTATCAAGTATTTAGGGGTTCCACTTATAAGCAAAAGGCTTTCTTACAATGACTGTATTTCTCTTTTGAACAGAATATCAGGTCAGCTTCAAGCCAGTCTAAAAAACAGATTGCTTTCCTATTCAGGCAGGGTACAAATCATCAAGAGCATTATTCTTGGATTGCAAACATATTGGCTATCAAATTATGTCCTGCCAGTAAAAGTACTTAGGAAAATTGATGAGTTGTGCAGATACTACCTATGGAGTAAATCTGAAGACACTCATAAAATCTCTCTTGTCTCTTGGAATAAAGTCTGTATGAGCAGGAAACAAGGAGGTCTTGGTATATATTCAGCATCTATATGGAATGTAGCTGCTACTTTAAGAACTCTTTGGCTAATTCACATTGATAAAGAAAGTCTTTGGATTAAGTGGATACATGGCTCATACTTAAAGAACAGAAATATTTGGCTTATTCAAGCTAAAAGCAGTGATTCGTGGATATGGAAAAAGATGTTGAAAGTCAGAGATAAGGTTCTGAGAACATATGGGGGTGTTGAAAATCTATTGCGGATGATTCAAAGTTGTAGCAGGAACTCAAAAATCCGGTTATTTGTGCTGTATAATGAATTATCATCCTCTTCCTCTGTTGCTGCAACTGTGCCATGGTACAATACTGTATGGGCAAATTCAAACCTGCCCAGGCATTCCTTTATCACTTGGTTAGCGGTTCAAGATCGATTGCTCACTCAAGATAGATTACTCAAGAGAAGCATTGTGATAGTCAACAAATGTTGCTGGTGCACTGGTCTTGAGAGTAGAGACCATCTTTTCTTCGACTGTCATTACTCAAGAGATGTTTGGAACACGGTTATGCACTGGTTGCGTTTCAGATGGAGGTCTTGCACTTGGAACCAGATTATAAACTGGTACTGCTCTTGTTTGAGGGGAAATGGATTCAAGCAAAAAGTTAAGAAATTGGCTCTCACCTCATCAATCTATAGCATTTGGTGTGAGAGGAACTCCCGAATCTTTAGACAGGAAGAGAAGACTGTATCTCAATTGATTAAAGAGATAAAATACAACATTCTAACTATCATCCTCAATGGATCCTCATTCTCGGCTGAAGATAAAAATTGGATTTGTTCATTGTAATTTTTGAGGATTTGAGTAGCTTGTAGCTTTATGTAATCTCAGTTAATTGAGATCTTGAGGAGCTGTATTTCTATACTTTGGAAGATGAATAAAATTTCATTTACCAAAAAAAAAAAAAACGATCTTGAGGAGCTGTATTTCTATACTTTGGAAGATGAATAAAATTTCATTTACCAAAAAAAAAAAAAATTGTGCGACAAGTCTTGCTCGCATAGCTTCAGGGATATCATTCGGAGGATTAACCAGCAATGTTGATCGTCCTTCAATTATGGCTTTTATATAGAGGTAGACGAACACACCACAGTCAAAGCTGCAACATAGAAGACTAAATTAGGCATTTTCGTCATATCTAATACTAACACAAATTAACAAAATATAGACATCGGAACTAACCGTCCTCTTTGTTGCTCGTATTTGATGGCTTGATATCTAAATATTTTGCGCACATTTTGCTCAATAAAATTAGCATGATGGGCATCAAAGTAGTTTATGATTTTATTAACAGGCTCCATCCAAGCTTCGTGCCCAGCGAAACTGTAATGCTTGATAACTTTATCTTTAAGATCAACTTCTACAAGATGCTAATGATCGTGCGTGACCAAAGGGATCAAGAGATGCTCCATACGGAATGCAGTATATTTTTCAATGAATGACAAATATAGCTCGTAACTGTTCGTCTCGAAGCCATAGAGTGAGTGCTGCAAACACATCATGTTTGAGTTGAAATTAAAACTAACATGAGCTTGGACTGCTACACAATAGAACTAACATCGTATCAACTAGAATTAACATGCCATCAGTTAGTACTAACAAACACGCCATAAACTAGAAGTGACATGCTACAAAATATATCTAACATTGTGCAGATAAGAACTAACACGGAATAAACTAGAACTGACATGAACTACGACATAACTAACATGGTGTAGATTAGAACTAACACCATATCAAATAGAACTAATGTGGTTCTCATTAGAACTAACACGCTACAGAATAGAACTAACGCTAGAAGGGCTAGAACTAACACCGTATTAATTAGAACTAACACGCTACAAAATAGAATTAACATGTTACATATTAGAACTAACACGTCAAAAATTAAAACTAACGTTGTATAAATTAGAACTAACTTGGTATAAATTAGAACTAATGTGGTTAAAATTAGAACTAACTTGGTATATATTAGAACACTTGGTATAAATTAGAACTAATGTGGTTAAAATTAGAACCAACTTGTATTAAAATAGAATTAACTTGATATAAATTAGAACTAATGTGGTTAAAATTAGAACCAACTTGTTATAAAATATAAAATAGAATTAACTTGATATAAATTAGAACTAATGTGGTTAAAATTAGAACCAACTTGTTATAAAATAGAATTAACTTGGTAGTATATGTGGTTAAAATTAGAACCAACTTGTTATAAAATAGAATTAACTTGGTAGTATAAATTAGAACTAACGTGGTATAAATTAGAACTAACGTGGTGTAAATTAGAACTAACTTGGTGTAAATTAGAACTAGCTTGGTATAAATTAGAACTAATGTGGTTAAAATTAGAACTAACTTGGTGTAAATTAGAACTAACTTGGTATAAATTAGAACTAACATGGAATAAATTAGAACTAACGTGGTGTAAATTAGAACTAACTTAGTGTAATTTAGAACTAATGTGGTTAAAATTAGAACTAACTTGTTATAAAATAGAATTATCTTGGTATAACTTAGAACTAATATGGTATAAATTAGAACTAACGTGGTATAAAATTAGAACTAAGGTGGTATAAAATAGAACTAATGTGGTATAAAATAGAACTAACTTGGTATAAATTACAACTAAATTGGTATAAATTAGATATAACGTGGTATAAAATAAAACTAACGTTGTATAGAATAAAAGTAACTTGGTATAATTTAGAACTAACTTGGTATAACTTAGAACTAACTTGTTATAAAAAAAGAACTAACATGGTATAAATTAGAACTAACATGGTATAAAATAGTTCTATGACGTAGTATAATATAGAACTAATGCTGGAAGGGCTAGAACTAACACCGTATTATTAGAACTAACACGCTATAAAATAGAACTAACTCCCTGCAGTATAGAACTAACACGCCATAAACTAGAACTAACATGAATTACGACAGAACTAACATGATATAAATTAGAACTAACACCATATCAATTAGAACTAACACGCTACAGAATAGAACTAACATGGTACAGAATAGAACTAACATTATGTAGATTAGAACTAACACTGTGTAGATTAGAACTAACACAGCATAAAATAGAACTAACATGAACTGCGACAAAACTAACTTGGTGCAGATTAGAACTAACACGCCATCAGTCAGAACTGACAACGCTTATATTAGAACTAACATGACTTATGGTAGGTCTAAATTGACGCTAACTAGAACTAACATGACTCATGGTATAACTAGCATGGATAACACAAGATCTAACATGCATTTCAATCAAAACTAACACGGTAAAATTAGGAATAGCATGTTCTTATAAGAAAGAACACTGATACGACTCCATATCCTTTGTCATATGCCTCTTGGTTAAGCGTGTCCAATATTGCTTCTTCCATCTGTAATTGCTATGAAACATTAAAATTCAATTTAAACAAGACAATTTTAATTATTGAGCAAGTATAATCTAACCTTGTCATCAAGGCGGCCACCACGAAGCAAATATAATAACTCTTCTCTGTTAATACTACAGTTGGATGTTACTATAACATTATATCTCCTAGTATAAATTAGAACTAACATGAATTGGAACTAATATGTGAAGAATTAACATATAAATAGTCAACTGAATCTTACCTGTGAATCTTCTGAGAGCAAAATTTGGTTAGGCTCTCAATTTGAGCTTTGTCGAGTCTGTCTGTTACTGGAGATGGTATCTTTAAATTATGTACAAAAGCACATGTGCTATCTATTATGCGTAAGTTAAACAATGTAGAGTCTGGAAGCTCTTTATTCAGCTCTCCCAATAGAGCTACCTCTTCATCTGTCATTGGCTTCAAACTCAACGCATCCCAAGTGGGGATTTGATTACTGGGGTAAAAATGAGTAACTTTGTCAACTAGTTTTACTTTTGGTTCAGGACTTTCAAGTATATCTATTTCAATTTTTTCCTTTTTCTTTCTTTTGCCTTCAGTATATGGGGTCCTCTTCCATTTAGATCTCCCGCTTACCCTTCTTGGGTGTGGTGTACCCTTTGCTTCCACATTGCTCGTTAAAACTTCTACAAGTTTGTCCACATCATGTTTAATATTCACAAGATCCTCTTCCCTATCCACATGTTCCTCCTCCATATATACATTATCCTCAGCCTTACTATCTACATTCGCGTCAACCGTACTATCTATATTCTCCCCTTCTCTATCAACATGCTCCTCTAACTTATCTGCATTCTCCTCCTCCTTATCTACAATATCCTCCTCTTTATCTACACCATCAACAGGATCCTCATCAAAATCTTTGTTATCTACAATAAAATTTTCATGTTCAATATGCTCCTCTTCCTTACCTACACTATCCTTAGCCTTACTATCTACAGTCGGGTCAACCTTACTATATACACCCTCCCCTGGAGAATTAACAAGGTAACAAGCTCCTCTTCTATTGCCTCATCGTCAGTAGGAAGCTTCACATCCTCTTCAACAATCTTATGTACATGTTCTTGCATGGTGGGCTCTTCCTTATATGAACTGCTTGTTTTGGACTTCTGTTCCTCTTGAGCTTCCCTTCGCTTCTTCCTAATTTCATTTGCAATTTTCTATTTGATATTTGCCATAAGCATCACCGGGTCTATAACCTCATCATGTCTTCCAAAATTTTCAATTATCCTATTTAGCCTATTGATCTCAATCATGAATTCTTTACAATATTTACTCTTGGTCTGCTTTGTAGCAATAAGTAGTCGCTTGAGAAATTTAGCAGAATTTCTCCAAAATATGAGTTGCTACTCAATAGGAAGAACATTGATCTCCTCTTCCTCGTCAAAAGCAACATCAATATGCTTTGCCATGATCTGTTATTGATACGAGATTATAATTTTAAGTAGGATTACACATAATTAGGATATTGTTTGCAGTTAGTGGGAAATGAGTATGACTTAACATAACAGGATACTTACGTAGCCTATTGAGAAGTTCTTAGTAGTTTCTTCCTGGATAGCCTTCCTCTTTGCCTGACGCTTTTGATGAAGAACTTCACCCCTTTGTGCAGCGGGAACTTCACCCCTCTGTACAGCGGGAAGTGCATGAACATGACCTGGAGAAGCGACCTCCGCAATAGGCCTATGGAAAAAAGATATTGACGCTGACTTAGCCTTTGTTGTAATTGTACCCATCCTCATAGATAGGACTTTCGCCTTCTCTGGTGTCCAATTTGTCATTGGAGGTCTGGAGGTATCTACGAGGGTATATTTCTTCATGCCAGTCATCTCATAGTACCAAAGCTATAGCAAGTATATTTAGCATTAACAATTAACACTAGACTAGACCAAACCAAAGAGAGTAAAATATGGCTGCAGCTAGAACTGGCATGGTATAAATTAGGACTAATGACATAAATTAGAATAAACATAAACTATGTTAGAACTCCATGAGCCCAGGTAGAACTAACATGCCCTATGATAGAACTAACATGGGTGCAGATAGAACTAACATGGTATATCTTAAAACTAACAAGTGCAGATTAGAACTCACACGACACAAATTAGAACTAACAAAATATGCAACAGAACTAACATGGTGTAAATTAGAACTAACATGGTATACATCAGAACTAATATAGAATAAGTTAGAACTAACAAGGCATAGGTACGAACTTACACACAATAGTGTCATGCATCCTGGGACATATGTGACCCTTTGCTTCTTCTTTCCCTCCAAAGCAACTCCAATGCCCCTGATAATTTCATCATAAAAGAACTTTGCCCATGCAACATAATTGACCCTGTCAATGCTATCCAGGTACCTGAGTAAGGGTCTAGGGATACCTTTCCCGGCTCTGGGACTCCATATCATAGAGCATTAGTATAAGATTTGTAACAGAAAAAAATCCTGGATATCCCGCTTTGCTATAGATTCAATTAGGCGTTCCAGTAGCCCTTCAAGGTGTTTACGTTGGGTGGTTTCTGCTTTTCTAAACTTCTTACCCTCTTCAGAAATGAAAAGATTAGCGAAGTATTCCACCCATATTCTGCTTCTTGAGTCCCAATTTTTACTTATGACTTCCCCATAAATTGGGAAATGAGTATGGTTATGGACCCATTGCAAATCAAAACTAACATTTTTCATACACCCACTTTTTGAATCAGGTATAGAAAATGTGTTATTATTTCTGTCAAAAAAGCTCAGCAGCAGCTCAAGTGTGGACCGATCAGGCACAGGAGCCCTAAATAAAATATAGTGCTGAAATATAGAACCGCAGTATGCATCTCTATGCCACTGACGAATCTTTGGGGCAATGCGCTTCATGAATTCCCAATAGGCCCCGATATTGGCGTTAGCCTTAGTGATTCTCCTGCACCTGTTAGAGCAACTTTTTCCCTGCAAATGAATTTTGAATTTGTAAGTTCAATAAGACCTATGAACTCATATTAGACCTAACACTAACGGGAAGAAATTAGAGCTAACGCGCATGTTCAATAGAACTAACATTGGACACAACTAGAACTAACATTGGTCTCAAACTAGAACTAACGTTGGACTCAAACTAGAACTAACATTAGACTTCAACTAGAACTAACATTGGTCTCAAACTAGAACTAACAATATTGGGGTAAAACCTAGCCATTGCCGTTGCCGAATACTGAATAACATAACATTTACTGTTTTTTTGAGGGGGGTTTGTTGGTACGACCATCCATTGCCGTTCTTCTTTTCTGGGCTCGCCATTGTATTGCCTCCTTTTGCATTTCGATTAGGGTTTGCATAGCTTCCTCCGCACTACCAACCGCAGAAGAACCGTCTTTGCCCTTCGACTCGGCTCGATGAACGACCTCGTAGTCGTTACTGGATCCTTCCCTGGATGACATTTTCCCGGCGAAAACCCTAGAATTGTTGAAATCCTTACAGGAATTAGAAAGATGAAGAGTTTTTGAGGCGCCAAGGTGGAAGAGAGAGAAAGAGAGGGAGAGTACCTGAAAAGGAATGGGGCGCATTAACCGCGCTCAGTCCCATCAGAAGGGCAAGATTGTAACTTCCGCTAGGCTTTTTTAGAAAAAAGACACTTCGGGGCCTCGTCACAAATATTATGCGTATTTGGGGCTATTCCACAAAGGGAAATATACAAGGGGGCTAGTCACACAAAGTTTCCACTTTTGGGGCCTGGACACATTTTTTCCAAAAGATAATACAGGAAATTCCACATCATATATCTCCAAAAATGTCATATCAACTCCTTATACTATCCTTAGTGGGGGTAAAACAGATATCGACACATTCTTGTATCTAAGTTGAGAAATACTTTCACAATGGATCATATCGATGATGTCAATATTCACCTACACTTAGGTTATTTATTGAATCATCCTTCTCTAGAATACTTCAACGCATCGCACCCTCGAGCTGACTAGTAAAATAGATATGTCAAAGCATCACACTCCCGTGCAGACCAATAAGTAGATATACAAGTTCATTGCACTCCCGTGCGGACCAATAACTAAGTATGTCAATTCATCAAACTCCCGTGCGGATCGGTAACTAAGTATAATAACTTATTGTATAACCATGCGGACCGATAGTTAGGTATATCAACCTCTGCGCATCTTCGTGCGGACCGATAGATTGGTATTTCAACCTCTGAGTATCTCCATACGGACTGATAGATAGGTATATTAACCTCTGCGCATCTCCATGTGGAACGATAAGTAGGATATCAACCTCTCGTATCTCCATGCGGACTGATAAAGAAGTATAGTCCATCTGTGGTCACATTGCAGGACCCGACTAAAGCACTCAGAGTATAGTCTATCTGTGGTCTCATTACGAGACCTGACTAACCCCACCCAACCGATCATAATTATAATATATATAATAATAGCCATTACTATTAATGATTGTAACCTATTTTGATACCCCAAACAATGTAATCATAAGTACTAAATCCCTGTACGTATACTCCTCGAACTATGCGTGAATATCAACTCACGTCTTGCACAAAAATGTTCACCAAATGAACACACAAGCAAAAGGTTCAATCTCACAAAAACCGACCTGATCAGTCGACCGACAACCTCATCGGTTGACTTATAGGGTCGCTTACAAAACAACAGGGCAAACATGAGCCTGTCAGTCAACTGAGTTAGTCAACTGATGCTTGTCGTTAGTCGACTGATGACCTCTCGTTAGTCGACTGATAGCAACTTTAGTCGACTGAACAGGCCGAAAATGCATAATTTGTTCTTCTTTATGTTTTCTTCAAAAACTCGGGTTTTTATCAGATTATATGAATAAAACTTGATTTCAATTTCATGTATACTTAACCAGGAGTTTGTTTAAACAAGATGAATCACATGAACATAGAGATCTATGGTTTAACATGCAAATCAACCTAATTCTTATTTATTTCGACTATCTAAAGCATATAAATCATATTAAACTATAATTAACTCATTAAAATAAATTCTAATGATCATGATCATGTTACTACCATAAACAGTAAGAAAATAAAATAGATCTAACATTGTTTTAGATTTATCATCAAAAATCTCTTCTTTTTCACATCAGCTTGAGCTTAAACATGTAAAATATTGATTTAAACATCTTAAATTATTTATTAACTAAGGGTGCAGGTTTGGGTAAAGATAAGCTTGCATTAATATCATGTACATGCCTCTGAAATAAATAGTAAACAATCCACGAGTGTAAACAACCCGTTCTCCCTTACCACACGTCGATGATATTGCCATCGTGTCAGTATTTTGCTTCACAAAGCTCTCAAAATTCATAAGAAAAAGATCTAGGATTTTTGAGGGGAGAGGGTGACTGATATGGATCAGAGATATCATCAAAGAGAAGAATTTTCATAAAAAACACAGGTATTTATTGAGGCAAACCCGAAACAAAACTCATTTGACCCGAACCAGGAAACCTAGTCTGACTGAGAAAATCACATTCAATATTTTGGTTCTAACTTTCTCATCCGATCTCAGAATGAAGTGATTTAAGATTTGTTGGAAAATTGTTGAAGAGACCTACAACTTTTATCTTTTGAGTTTTTCTAGATTCCAACTTCATCATTGTGTAAAACATATAAACTCTTAATTAGTCATTTTTCCATATTTCAGTCTCGTGTATATAGTGCATGATTTTACTCCTATATTCACATATATACATTGAATTGATCTCAAATCAATTCCTAACATACTCAAACATTAATAAATGCTATTTATCACCACATAACATATTCATTATTATTTATCAACATATTTTCAAATTCATGGGGTTTTACAATGTCGAGTCTAAAAATTCAATGGTTCGATCAGTTGAGTTATTTGATTCAAATGCTCTTGCTAGGATAAAACTTACAAACTTTTAAATTCATGAAACTCATCCTTAAGAAGAACCACACCCATCTCAAGATATTCCACAATATTCAACTCAAGCACCTCCCTCAACACCCCAAACACCTCCTATATCGCAAGTAGATCCTACACCATCTTATTTCTTTGATGCACAATACAACACTCTTTCTGCCCGTATCCTTAATCTAGAAACTAGTCAACAAGAAATTTTGGATAATCAACAAGACATAATGAAGATGTTGCATGAAATGAATCTCAAGATGGATCCATACTTCCATGGACCTCCGCCTCCTCCAGGCCCTTCTTATTAGAGAGCATGCATTCCATTTTCACTATGTACTAGTTTGTTTTCATGCTTAGTATTAGTTTGTTTCAAACTTTATGTAGTAATTTGCTTTCAAACAATTGCATGTTTTCATGCTTAGTATTAGTTTGTTTCAAACTTTATGTAGTAATTTGCTTTCAAACAATTGCACTATATAATTTCGTACTGTGTGTATTTAATGAATTATGTTTTATATGTTGTGTTTAACTAGAGTATTTTCTTATAATGTGAGATAAAAAAATTTTTAAACGCAGATTGTGACGATGGAAGTTATCGGAATATTGATCTTTATAGCAAGTCTTTGCCTACCTATTTGGATGGGTGAATTCATGGATTATGTTCACAATTTGAATGATTTATTTGAAGTTTTAGCTCATGAAGATAAAATTCTTGCATGCCTAGAATAATGTTTATTTCTTTTCGTTAATGACAAAGGGGGAGATATACTATGATGCATATGATTGATACATGAGATTCTAATATGCATTAATGCAGGGGGATTCTAATATGCTTTGATGCAGTGGGGGTAAGTCTTGGATATCATAAGATTCATAATATTTTTATTTTATGTGATATAATATTACTAACTCTTACTAGTGCTTAATTTGTTTGTCATCATCAAAATGGAGGAGAATGTTGGATATATTGACCCCAAGATATAATTTTAATGATAACAATTTATTTACTATGTGTATTATATATACACTAACATATAAATGCAGATAACAAAATATAAACATCCAATATGCTCAAGATATGTGAACTAAGTGCAGAGATGAGTTCAAGGCAACAAGACAAGCAAAGAAGAATATGTGCGTAAATTATCAAATTGTATTTTACATTTTCTTTGTTTAGATTCTTGTAAAAGCCTTGATCAGTCACACCACATACATGCAGAAAGTATTTAGAACACATTAACACATACTTAGTGTGTGGTTAACTATAGAAATTCCCTAAGTTAACTACTAGAGTTTATAGATATAGAATGTGTCTCAAAATTAACATATTAAATATCTCATATCATAGTATCAGTAGTCGACTAATCCCTTTAGTAGTCAACTATAGAATCCTCAGTCAAATATCCAGAAACTTTATATTTACAGAGTAGTCGACTACTCTCCTTAATAGTCGACTACTCATTATCAGTTTCAACTTACAGAAACTTATGTTTTACAATATTAATGTCTTTAGTAGTTGACTACTAACTTGTTTCTTGACTTCACGGAGTCTAAATAGACTTAGGGTAGTCGACTACTAAGCCTTGTAGTCGACTACCAAGACAGTTTTTCTAACTGTTCTAAATTTGAATTAGTGATCGTTTATAGCCATTTGTAAATATTAATTTAGTTTAAAATTTGAATATTTCTAAGGCTTTAAATAGGTCAGAACATTAGAATTTGATGAGTGACATAGTACATACAAGATTCGAATTTTGATCAAATTGATTCTCTCTTGATACAAATTCTCATTCAAATTGTCAAGAAAAGAAAATTCTGAGATTGTCTTTGTTCTCCATCATTACTAGAAATTGTTTAGGCAATTTTTCAGAGAGTTTAAATTCCTAAGCCACTGCTGCATTTCACTTTCACATCAAAGCTTATAGGGATTTGTACATTTCTTCAAAGAAGGTTTCTCTTGGGTTTGAGAGAAGATCTCTTGGTATATAGAGATTGGTGTTGTAATTTGTACGGACTTGCAAATTGGTCAGTATTTAGTTTGTGCTTCCACAGATCCTACATATTTCACTGTATCTTGAAGATTTTATTTTATTATTTCTTATGGAATATCTTGAAGATTTTACGGAAAGAATTAAAAATTTAATGTATAGTGCTATACCTGAGAACTTTGGAAAAAAATATATTATTTGGTCCTTTACAGGCCCAATCTGGAAAATGCGTAAGATGCGAATAAATACAACGTATTTGTAGACAAAGACATAAAAGAAATACCACTTTAAGATATATTAATCATTCCAATAAAAAATCAATTACTTAACAATTCTATAATCACCCAAACGAACAAAAATATAACCAGCCAACTTTGCCTGCAAATACGTTGTGTCCCCCACACACTCACATAGAGGGTGTTTGGAAAAACTTATTCTTAAAAGCTTTAAGTTATGTTGGCTTTTAATTGCTTTTAACTTTTATGATAAAAATATTATAAAAATTATTTGGGTAGAATAATAATTTGTTCTGTCAAACTTTGCTTATACATGTGAGCTTATATGCTAGTATTTTAAAAGTTGAGGTAGACTAGCTTTTAAAAATAACACTTATAAGCTAACTTATTTATTATTTTACCAAACGGGTAGAAATAAAAAAGCTAGCTTAAAAGCTAATTTGACTAAAAAATAAGCCTCCCCAAACCCTCTCTAACTCTTTAAAATTTTGATTAATTTTACATAATCCCCTAAATTTTGTGATCTCGCAAAACGCTCATAAACTCAGAACATTCCCACCAACCCCCAATATATCACTTACAAATAACTAAAATTTTCTAGAGAGAAAAAAAATTGAACTTTATCATTTATCATTTTACAAAGAACATGCGCTTTCTTTTAACTTTTGGGTTTTTTACTCTTAATAAAATTTTAGCTATTTGTGAATTGGGGGTCTGATGAGAAAAACCTAAAGTTCACGAAAGGTTGTCAGACACCCCAAAGTTGGTTAGAGGAGATAAACAAAGTTAAGATGAGTTATGTACAATACTCCCAAAATTTAGAGGGTTGTGTGAAATTATCCATTAAAAATACCCCAAAACCCAGTCTTACACGCACCATACATTTTGCATCCAGTTTTACAACCATAACACCACCTTTTAACCCATCGCTCTATAATTTTTTAAGGAATCAAAAGATTCAGTTACATCGCATCAGTAAGAAGTTGAGTACAGATATGGCTTGGACCAACCTAACAAAGAATCACAAAAGGATGTGCATTTATATTTGCAAGCAATGTGAGCTAACTTCTAAGCGCAAAATATATTGGCGGATAATCTTCGAACACGGCTAACGAAAAGAAATAGGAAAACATTTAAATAGTGGCCAACAATTCCCAAGAGTGCTCGAAATGGAATTAATTAGAACCAAGTCTAAGCAGTCAGATTCAATCATATTATATATATATATATATATATATATAGCCCTCCATCGTCGAGTTTGGCCACATGAAGTCCAGTGAGGAGCCCAAAAGCTTCGTCCATGAGGGGGATTGAGGGTCATGCCTGGAGAACGTAAACTTGAGTATACTTCAACGAGAGTGAGGGTTGAGCGTATATTATATATGAAGCTTGTTTGTAAAAATTGTGCTGCATCTTGCTTTCCAAGTGAACCAGAGAATGATGGATATATGTGAAGAGTAAGGGTAGCTAGGGAGTGAGTAGGCGTATTAAATATCGGGGGTCTGATGAGAAAAGTCTGAAGTTCACAAAGGGTTTTTAAGACACCGCAAAGTTCGTTAGAGGAGATAATCAGAATTTAGATGAGTTCTGTACAACACCCCCAAACTTTAGGGGTTATGTGATGTTAACCATTAAAAATACCCCAAAACCCAATCTTACACGCACCGAACATTTTGCACCCATTTCCGCACCGATAATACCACGTTTAACCCGTCGCACTATAAATTGAAAGGGCAGCAGAAAGACGAAGAGAGAAAGAACAGAAAACGAGCGGTTAGAGAGAGAAGAGAAAGGGCCTTCGTCCATTCTCTCTCCCTCTCTCTAAATTTAAAGGAAAAGAAAAAAGAGAAAATTCAACAATTTCTAATCGAACTCAATCTTCCTTGGATTAATAAACAATGGGGAAGTACGAGTTGATAAAGGGCGAAGAGATCAACGGTATCGGTGATCCCAACAAGAACCTGCTCTCCATCGATGGCGGTCGCATGTTAAGAGAGATCCGCACCGGCCTCGCGTTCGTCGACGTCTTGGAACAGCCCAAGAAGCCTTTCCCTTTGGCGCAGTCGCGGCTTCCGCCGCCGGCCGGCCGCCACAGAGACTAGTGTCTTCGACGTTTTTCGAGGGCTCACCGTAGCGGTACGGTTCTCGATCTTCATTTGTTATTTTTTTAGTTATAAGGATTAATGAAGAGTTGGTTTCGAATCAAGAAACCCCGCCGCCAAAATGAGATCTTTTATTTAAAATAATTCGTTTATAAAATGAAAAATAGCTAAATGGGATCAGGCTTCGATCTGTTGCCAAGACGATGGCATTCATTGCCCGAAGAGGGAAGGGGCGACCTTTTATGGCGCCTATTCTTCTCATTTACTAGGATGCCACCGCTTTTTTTGTTAATCTTCGTACTGTGCCACTGCCGCTTTGACGGTGGGAGTGGCACTTTCGTCATTAAGGCGAAGAATGAGGGTGGTAAGTTTAGATTCCGGTGCCGGTGTTAGTGTTTTTGTTTTGTTTGTGCTCCCGCCTAATGGGTACCAGAAAGAGGCTTCGTGGGGCCCACCCATGTGTGAGATGGGGAGATCGGAACTTTTGCACGTTGGTCCTGTCCGAGCATTAATTATTTACTATTTCTTCTAGTTGGGAAAAATATCTGATAGATGGTACTATAATCTTGATGACCCCTCTATAAAGAATCATATAAAGAGGGCAAGGACACACTTACACGTGTTCAGCATAATTTCCGTGGGGTGATCTTTCTACCGCTTGAAATGCTTCGATATTTTACTTGTACCGATACATCTTACTTGTTTACATAGATTCCTATAATTAATTTATTTATATCTAATGCTGATTTAAAATTGATCATATAATTTTCTTTAAAGTACGGTCTTTAGTATTTCCAAGTGTCAAAATTTCAAGTTGGGCTGCCACATGTCATCTGTGGTAATCAGGCCGTCCAACGGCAGAAGTCCGTGGTCACCTAGTAATTTCTTCGTCTTGAATTTTTTTTTTTTTTGAGTGATGACAGATAAAAACAAAGAGTATTATGAGTCAGATATGTGATGTATTGGGACTCACTCGTTCAATCCAGGCGAGTCCAGCTATCGGGCGTCTTCTCCCTTCACTGGGTCTTTGCCACGTGTCCTCAAAATTTGGTTCTCTTTGGATCTCGTTGATGGTGTTTGATGAATTGCGTGAAAGAGAGTAGTTAGTATCTCGTCAATGGGGCTTGACGAAATGCCTCTGGGAGAGTCGTTGAAGCATGTGAGACTTCATAAAATTAAAGGTTGGCTTAATTTCACGTAACCTTCCTAATCTTTATTTATCTCACAAAACATCCTAAACTTTAAGGGCGTCTCACAAAATTTCGTGAACTGTGAACATTTCTCACCTACACCTCGTTACATGTATTTTCCAAATATTCCAAATTTAGGAGGGGTCGTATATTGCCCGTAGATGACAAACTTTGAGAATTTACTGTCAAGCACATGTTAGCTATTTGCAAGTTACTAGTGCGAGGGCCCAATAAGAAATTGTTATAGTTAAAGGAGGAATTTGTGAGGCACCGCAAAGGTTATGTTGGATAAAAAAAAGCTTAGAGGGTTATATTAAATACCCACTAAAGTTCTTGGGGTAATGTGAAATTAAGCCCAAATATTTCTCAGCGCTTAGATAGCTAAGAAAATCCATTAAAATTCTCTGAAGTAACTCAAAAATTAGGGTTTTTATGTATTATTTTTTCTCCAATATTTAATTGTTATGTTATTCTAGAATAAGTAGTTTAATTGTTATGTGAGTTGGCTAGTCCTTTTAATTTTAGTTTCTGATTTTCATTCACCGACAATAGAATAGAAGAGCATATCGATCCAAACGTACGATATAATAGAGCTAACCACGTGGCTCCTTCACGGGCACATATAAACATAGCACCAGTTGTTTTTGTCTAATCTCCCAATTTTTGGTCTCGTAAAGTAACCCCATTTCTAGGTCCATATCCATAATCTAGGCGTTTAAGCAATGTATGCCCTTTTTAGCTCCCTATATAAATTAAAATGGATTTAATTACAAATAGTCTCCTTAATATCACCTAATTGTGAATGGGCCCATTGTATTCTATTTATGGTGAATTGATCCCTGTAGTATTGGCCAAGCACGTACGGATACACCCTTCTTCGGGAGTTTTTTCGAATCTTTTAAAAGTAAAAAAATTAGAAATTGGCGGTTTGTCCTCACGAAGAGAACTGCCTCCTTAAAGCATTTTTAACGATTTTAAGAGTAAAAAAAATGACTCATGGATCTTTTCACACAAATAGAACTGCATGGGGTTTATTCGCAATTGGGTGATAATATAGGGGGTCAATATGGGATTAACCTTTAAATCATCCTATTATATCGATTTATTCTCCAAAATAAAAAAAATGTTAGATTTATCCACGTTAATAAGTTATTTATAATTGTAGAGGCAGTATGGAAGCAGTATCCTTAGATAAATGAGTAAGTAAATATAATGCTACTTAATGTGTCATTAATTAATTTGTAAAACCATCAATAAGTCACCACGCAATTTTGTGAAAAGTGGCTTAGATGGGTCCGCCGAATGTGCGTGTTGTACTTGGGTCTATTGTAGGGTACACTTCAAAACTGTTTTCCTTGTTGAGAGAGTACCAAACCATGAGTGAGTTGAGTAGCAATAATACAATTTTCTACATGTCATTAATTCATGAAATCATTAGAAACCAATCACTTTTATGAAAAGTGAACCGAACAACATGCACATGTATTGTATTTGGGTATCTTGTAGGATACAATTCAAAGATCTCAACTGATTAGATTTGGGGCCCTTTGAGTGCATCACAGGTTTAGGCCTTCTACTGCTTTGGGTTTGAGTCAGTTCCGACCTTTAAACCTAAAATTGGGAAAGTTTTTATTTACGGGGGAACTTTGGTTGGAAAGCTAACGTGATAACAAAGAATTGTTTTTTATAGTGGACACTTTTGTTGGGTACCTGACTCAACAGCGCGTGATTGCTAGGATAAGATACTGCACGCTTTTCATTTTTGGAGGGGTGCTTACCTTTATGGGATCCTAATCACAAGCAAGAATACGTGCTTGATAATTTGTGGAAAGGTGCGAACTTTCCCTTTTTTTTCGGACAAATTTTCAAAACCAACCCTTTTCATGATTTAATTGCTAAAAACAACCCGTTTCTGTTTTATTTAGAGAAACCGACCTGGTTTCAGCACTGTCGCTGAAACCAGGTCGGTTTTTGAAAAAAAAACTTTACGAAACTTCACGGGAGTTGAACTCCCGTGAAGTTTTTTCTCATAACAAAACTTCACGGGAGTTGAACTCCCGTGAAGTTTGGGAAAAAATTTTTCAAAAACCGACCCAGTTTCAACCAACTGGGTCGGTTTTTATAAATAAAATAGAAACGGGTCGTTTTTTGCAATTAAATCATGAAATGGGTCTGTTTTGAAAATTTGTCCATTTTTTCCCTCTTCTTTATTAGGGAGGATGAATGAATTTGGAACATTAGAGATGCCGAGGAATCAATTTTAAAGCATCCTGAAAGATAAAGGGGTCTTAATCATTGTTAAGGTGTTGCCTCTTGGAGGTGTTTAAAGCTAAATGAAAAGGAATAATCTGAATATTGCTTTTGAAATTACCTAATATTAATAAACAATCTTTCTTTTTTGTGACTATGTGATGTGATGGTCTAGTAGAAATCAGAAATATGGAGTTAACGTGTCAATGATTTGGTCAACTGTAAGTTGCAATCAGTTAGTGGTGAGAAATGCTTAGGATTGTTTAACTGAGATATGATTGTATATATGAAAAAAGAGCCAGATGTTTATGACCTAGAGATTCAAACTTTGATTTTTTTTTTAATGACGCGCAGAAAAATAACTTCTAATTTAGGGAAACTCATAATATGATGTAAAATGATTGGTGATCACCTGATAATTACATTAATCAGTGAATCTCATTTATTTATTTTTATTATTTATGGCCTCGTTGTGTTCTTGATGTTTCGCTCCCTACTCCTGATTTTTCTGACCCACCAATTTAATAGTTTCAAGATATGTAAATAAACAAAAAGGAAAATAGTTTTAGTAACCTAAAATTGTGTATAGAATGGGCGATGCACATGTTATATTCCAATATGGCATATGTCAAAAAATATCATACCAATCGCCTCCTAGTGTGTAGCCGCCGCCTTCTAGTGTATAGCTGCAGCCGCCTCCTAGTGTTTACTGATTGTGTGTGTATATATCTTGCGTATCTTGTAAATCTGATTATCATGTGTGAAGTCCTCTTCAATACAAACTTAACATGGTATCAGAGACCACACCACAAATTAACCCTAATCCTAGCTCTAGTCATCGTCGTCGCCCAACGTCGCCGTCATCGTAGCCCTCCGATCTCGAATCAGGTCATCAGCTGCCCTCGTCATCAGCTGTAGTGGTCAAATCGCCGCCAGCGCTCGCAATCACTGTCGTGGTTGAATCGATCGCTGCCGTCGTCATCCAGCCGTCATCGTCGCCCGACATCGTTGTCATAGTAGCCCTCCGATCTCTCATTAGCTGTCCTCGTCGTCGATTCAGGCCCCCATCGAACTCGTCGGCCGCAAATCAGCTGCAACAACGTTGCCCTTAAATCGCCTTCATCTGCTGAGATCTAGGGTTCTTTATCCTTGAGATCTTTTACCTTCAAACCCATCTTCAGCAGGCCCATCTTTTATCCCCAAAAAAAACCTATCTTCAGCAAGCCCATATTTTATCTCAAAAAAAAAAACTACTTTAGGTCTTGTTAAAAAAATCACAGCACACATTTCCATCCCTTGATGTGCAACTTACAAATATCGAAAATTACACTGCATGGTCTCTCACTATGCAGTATAGTTTTAGAGCATTCGTAATATTGGTTTATATTGACAGATCTCTTCGTTGTCCATCCAAAACTATTACTGTGCCTTCGGTATCTATATCCTCCATATTGGAAGTCACTTCTAGTGATCCCACTACTGATGACTCTCAGATCACTTATTCTCAGTGGATCTGTATTGATCAACAAATCATGATATATATTATGCGTTCTGTAGCTATTCCTATTCGGCTCTCCCTTGGACGAGCATCTTTATCTTGTGAGCAGTGGATAGTTCTCAATCGCATGTTTGTTCAGACTGAAGCTGCTCGCGAGTATCAACTTCACCAAGCTCTTCAGGATGCACGTCGGAGTGATCGGTCTATTAAAGAATTTTATTCCTTATTATCAGGCTATTTGGAGGAATTGCAGATGAAGGAGGACCCTGTTCCTAAGATGGTTCCAGCCTTTGCCATAGCAATTCAAAAATAACATGACCGTCAATACTTATATCACTTTGTCATGCGCCTTCGTTCTGAGTTTGAAAGCTTATGTGGACATATTTTTTATCGCAGTCCTCTCCGTAGTCTCCGTGAAGCCGTGGCTGAGTTCATATCTGAAGAGACGCGTCTTCAGATGCTCTTCCCTCCAGTTATTGTATCTCAGCCATTACCCTCATCACATATTGTACTAACTACTTCTCAGCAATGCTCTTCCTATCGGGGTCTTTCTAATAGTACATCTAATCTCTCTCGGCAACTTTACTGTCGTTATTATAAGAAACCAGTTTATCTTATTGATAAATATTGTAAAAGACTACCTCGTCCACACTTGAGAAGATTCGATCCCCATTTGCTGCTTCGGCTGATGTTAGCCCTACTCCTCAAGGGCCGCAGACTTCTAGCCCTCTCTATTCTGAACAGGTATTAGAGATTATCGCATTAATAACCAAAAATCTTAGGCTTAGTGGTGCTGCCTCCAGCTCAGATTTACTATCTTGTCTGCTCATTCTGGTACTTCTACTCCTTAGATATTCGACTCAGGTGCATCTCATCGTATGACCTTTGATAACTCTATTCTTACAAATTCTTCACCTGCTCCCTCTTCATTAAGCATTTATACTGCTAATGATAGTTCCCTTGCAGTTTCTCAGTTAGGTGATATTACTTCAAGTTTTGATAGTTCTGATCGTCTAACATTATCGCCTGTTATTCATATTTCTAAATTATCTACGCAACTTTTATCCATTGGGAAAATTACAGATTCGATTGCACTATCTTATTTAATGCTAAATCTTGTGTTGTCTAGGATCATACTGGCTAGAAGATTGGAACATGTCGTAGAGTTAATGGACTTTATCAGTTGGAGTTTTTACATCTTTCCACTCCATCCAACATTGGTCATGGACTCTCTGTTTTTTATCTTTGGCACCGTCGCTTAGGTTATATCTCTAATTCTCGCTTAAAACTTTTATCTGAATCAGGTGTATTAGAAAATTTAAAATTCTCTACTTTATCAAATTATACTGGGTGTCGATTAGCTAAACAAATTGCCCTACCATTTTCCTCCAGTAATAAAATTATTTTAGCCTTATTTGATTTGATTCATTCTGATATCTGAGGACCTGTCCCACTACCATTATTGTCTGGTTATCGATATTATGTCAGTTTTATTAATGACTATTCCCCTAACTACATCTGAGTATATCTCATGCGTGCTCGTTCTGATATTTTAAATATTTATAAAGACTTTACAAATATGATTCACACCCAGTTTCATAAACGTGTAATGATATTTCGCCATGATGGTGCCTGTGAATATATTTCTTCGGCAATGCAATTTATTTTTAAATCACATGTCACTCTCTCTTAGTAGTCTTGTCCACACACTCATGAAAAAATTGGTGTTGCTGAGAGAAAATATCGTCACATTCTCGACACCGTTAGAGCTCTTCTGATATCAGCATCTGTACCTCAATATCTCTGGGTAGAAGCACTTCTGACTGTTATTTATCTTATCAATATTACTCCATCTTCTGTATTAGCTGACACCTCTCCATATTTTTAACTTTTCAAGTCTTAGTTTCGCTATTATCTTCTACGCACTTTTGGATGTGTCTGCTTTGTCCTACTTCTAACTCATCAACGAGATAAACTATCTTCACGCACTGCACGATGTATCTTTCTTGGCTATAGCACCGTTCACAAGGAGTATCGTTGTTATGAACCTACCACTCAAAAGCTACATATTGCCCGTCATGTGACCTTCTTTGAAAATATTTCCTATTATACTACCTCAGATTCAGATTTCTCATTTCTTCAACACCCTACATTATCTTCCACTACTAAACCTGTGTCAGTGGAACTTGTACCTTCGTTTGCTCAACCGACTCCCTCCTTCACTCCAATGACATCAAACGATAGTACTCTTGTGATTTATCCACATCTTCTAGACATCCGCCTATTACATCCCCTTTACTGCAAGATACTCCTACTTATGCCCCCTCTACATCTGTGCCAGCTTCTCTTGATGTGACTCCTCCTCCTCGCCACAATCCTCCATGAGATCATCATCCCCCTGGTTGGTATGCTCAATGTGTCACTAGTGCATATTCTCCTAAGTTTGTATCTTTTCTTATTGCTATCCACTCTATACATAAACCTAACTCATATTCTAAGGTAGTTAAATATCCAGAATGACAACAAGCCATGACAGAAGAGTTTGAGGCTTTTCGTCTGACTAATACTTAGGACCTTGTTTCTCTGCCTTCCGGTGTTAAACCGATAAGCTACAAATAGATTTATAAGGTCAAGACTCGATCTAATGGTTCTATTGAGCGATATAAAGCTCGTCTTGTAGCTCGGGGATTCTCACAAGAGTAGGGTATTGACTATGAAGAGATTTTTGCTCCTGTTGCGAAAATGACATCCATTCGCACTCTCATTACTGTTGTAGCTATAAATCATTGGCTTTTGTATAAAATGGATGTTAAAAATGCTTTTCTTAATGGTGATCTGTTTGAGATTGTTTACATGTAGCCACCTCTTGGTTTTTCTTCTCCTCCAGGACATGTCTGTCGTCTTTGTCGTGTTATATATGGTCTCAAACAGGCTCATCGGGCTTGGTTTGAGCGTTTTCTGCAATCCCTTCTTTCTATTGGTTTCATTGAAAGCCTAGCTGAATACGCTCTATTTTATCAGTCATAGACCTTCGGTACAGTCATTCTATTACTTTATGTTGATGACATGATAATCACTGGGAGTGATTCCTCTGTCATTACTTCCTTAAAGAAACATCTTCAGAGACAATTTGAGATGAAAGATTTTGGATCTCTTCATTACTTTTAGGTATTAAGGTTGCTTCCTCCTCTTGTGGCTATCTTCTCTCTCAGCAGAAGTACATTGCAGACATTATTGAGCGTGCTACTCTCAGTGATCTTTTCATTTCTCCCACTCCTCTCTCCACACCGATGGAAATAAACTTGAAGCTTCGACATGATGATGGAGATCCCTTATCTCAGCCTACTTGATATCGGGAACTTGTCGGAGCATTGGTTTATCTATCAGCAACACGTCCGGATATCGCCTATGTAGTACACATCTTGAGCTAGTTTGTCAGTAGTCCAACTTTCATTCACTATGCAGCTCTCATTCAGGTTCTTCGATATCTCCGTGGCACTATAACCCAATATTATTTTTCCCTTCAGACTCTTCTTTGTCTCTTCGTGCATATTTTGATGCTGAATGGGCTGATGATGCACACACTCGACATTCCACTACTGGCTTCTGTATTTTTCTGGGTTTATCTCTCATCTCTTGGCCTAGTAAGTGTCAAACCGTTGTCACTCATTCTAGTACAGAGTCCGAGTACATCTATGTTATATAGGAATATGATGCATTCTAATGAGAAAAATGCAGAACAAAAGGAAATGCTAAACTGCTTGCTAGTTCTATGGTTGGTGTTTTCTTTCATACCTTGAAGTTGGGAAATTCTTGGTATCAACATGTCTGCGAACAATATATAGAGCCTACATGTGTTATTGTTAGAACTTACAAAAATTAATTGATGTGATATGGAGATGAATCCCCTGTCATAAGTAGTTGGACAAGAATTTTAATGGTTGAAATGGTCACTTGGTTTCTTTTTTGGCTAACAGTCATCAAATAGATTGGACCAGAATTTTACTCTTTTTGTCAAACAAGTCCTTATCAAACAAATTGATGAAATATTCTTCCATATTCCATGATCATCTGCGACGAATTCAGCTTAACTCAGCATTTTCTTTTGCAGCTTATGATTTTGGTCGATAATGTTGGTGGAATTTTTCCTGCAATCAATCATTCACCGTGGAATAATGTAACTCTTGCAGATTTTGTAATGCCATTTTTTCTGTTTATAGTTGGAGTTGCACTAACTCTTGCATACAAGGTATGGCTAAAAACTACATATCTGTTTTTTTACGTTTGGTTTTATCACCTATTCTTCAAGGCTTTACTAGTGGTATTAGTCTGCGAGTTTATATTATTGTTGAGCCGTAAACTTTAAAAGCATGGTAGTGTGGGTAACTTTGGACCTTTGAGAGGTTAACTGGAAGTAATCCTGTGCAGAGAGTATCAAACAGAGCTGTAGCTACAATGAAGGCTATGCTTCGAGCGCTCAAGCTGTTAATCCTTGGTCTTGTGCTTCAAGGTATGCAAGCACTCGTTATTTTCTTTATCATTTTGGGCACTTTGATATTTGTTCAAGGTATAGAAGTTGTATGCATTCTTCTAATATTATTGTTTCAGGTGGCTACTTCCATGGTGTCAATAACTTAACTTATGGTGTTGATCTTTTGACCATGCGCTTGATGGGTGTGCTGCAGGTAGTTTATGTTTCCTGCTTGCTGCTTTTCATTAATATCTCTTGTTAATAATTTTTGAATCATGGTAAATAAAAATGTTACAGCTGCTATAAATTTATGAATTTTGATATTTCCATTCATAACTCATATGTTTCCAACTCATGTTGGTAGCGGATACTGGATACATAATCATATTTGATCCAGTGATTAGTCAATGTACCTATGTAATTCTTACATCCGGAGCTGCAGATATGTCCTTTAATTTCTCAAGTTTTAAGGGAATCATGTTACTAAATTAGAATATTTTGCTTCCTGTAGAGAATTGCAATTGCATACCTATTGGCAGCAATATGTGAAATTTGGCTCAAAAGTGATGATGAGGTTATTTCTGGATGGTCTTTGCTCAAGAGATACCGATTTCAATTGTACGCTTCTTTTTTCTTAGTTTCTCACAGTATTAATGGGTAGATATTACATTAATGCATGCATGTTCGTCGGCTCTTTTTTGACTGTTTGAAGTAGCATTTATAATAATGCATTTTTGTTTTTCCAATTATGCTTGGAAGTTGAAAATCAATTTTTGTAAGCATAATAAAAGAAATCAGTACAGTTATATGTGCTACATAAAGGAATCAAGTAAAATGTGTTATCAAAGTTAAACGATATTGCGGATTCCAGAAATTTCAGTTACTTCATAGCTTTGTTACTGTTCTGTAATTGCATTTTCTTTTTCATTTTTATTAGGTTGGTGGCCTCGATACTTTCTGTGGTCTATATCACCCTCTTATAT
Organism: Asparagus officinalis; assembly: GCF_001876935.1. NCBI lineage: Eukaryota > Viridiplantae > Streptophyta > Magnoliopsida > Asparagales > Asparagaceae > Asparagus > Asparagus officinalis. The sequence continues at coordinate 62,957,742 of NC_033795.1, forward strand.
GGTTTATATGTTCCTGACTGGGAGTATCAGATATCAGTGCAAGGATCAATCAATTCATTCTCAGTATGTTTCTTCTTTATTTTCTCTTATGCTTACCATATAACATGAAACAACTTAGATGTCCTAATTACTTCTCTTCATGTATAGAAACATGCTAAGCCTATTTAGGATATAAAACCGTATACGTTATTTATGGCTTATACTGTAGACATAAACTTCACATTTATTATATTTATTTTTATTTGTATTTCTCTTTCTTTTTCTTTCTTTCCATATAAGAAGGTCTTCATCATAATCAGGTGAAATGTGGAGTCAGAGGTGACACAAGTCCTGCTTGCAATGCTGTTGGAATGATTGACCGCAACATAATGGGCATTCAACATTTGTACAAGCGACCTGTTTATGCTCGGACAAAGGTTGGTAACATGGCATTATTTCCATTTTTTTATTCTTTCTCTGTGCAGGATCATAACAATGTTTTTCTCTTATTTCCTAAGCAATGCAGCATCAATTCTCCAGCTAAGGGACCGCTTCCAGTAGATGCTCCCTCATGGTGTCAAGCTCCTTTTGATCCTGAAGGCCTTCTAAGGTATTTTCACGCTTTCTTCATATCATGATCTCTTTATATTCTGTTTAGCTTCCTGTTTGTTGAAATTATCTCTTTGTCTACACTTGTGCAGTTCTGTGATGGCAATGGTCAGCTGTTTGATAGGTTTACAGTTTGGGCATGTTATCGTTCATTTGCAGGTAATTCTGCCTTCTATTCTGGATTATTTAGGATTCAACTTTTTATTCAGTAGTTAATCATATTACCAACTGTATAGGATCATAAAGAGAGGCTTGTGCACTGGATGGTGCCATCCTTCTCCCTTATGGCCTTAGGCTTTTCCCTTGACTTTTTTGGTATGAAGCTTTTCATCATCTAGCCATCTTTCATGACTACTTATGTATCAATATGTACCAATTTTGTTAAATCAAGCACTTTTCGTTTTCAGGTATGCATATAAACAAGGCTCTCTACACGTTCAGTTACACATGCCTCACTGCCGGTGCAGCTGGGCTTCTTCTTGCAGGAATATATTTACTTGTGAGATTTAATTAACTATATTTCTGGCATGAAATGTACCGGTATTCATTTATTTGTCTACTAAACTGATAACTTTATGTTTTTGTTTTGTTTCTCAACCTCTAGGTTGATGTCTATGGCATCAGGAGACCGACCTATGTATTCGAGTGGATGGGCATGCACGCTCTCATGATTTATGTCCTAGTAGCATGCAACATTGTCCCTGTTTTACTCCAGGGTTTCTACTGGAGAGAACCCAAGAACAATCTTGTAAGTCCTCTCTTTTGTTGGTGAAGTCTGCCACTTTACTTCTCAATTGAAACAATGCTGATTCATTAGCATTTACATATATTTCTTCAGCTGAAGTTGGTTGGAGTCTGAAGACCTGTGGCTTTCTGTGTTGTCTTCATATCTGGGGAATATCTATTACTGTGTGGCCGGCCTCAGTTTTGTACATGTGATAGGGACAATGGCGATCATATATATATATATGGATATGCAACGGCTGCAAAGGGTATCCATAGTTCGGCCACAAGGGGGGAGCGCTCGAGATAGGAAATATTTTGTTCTCTTCGAGCTTTGTAAAGTCCTGATTCTAGAGTTTAGAGATACAGTTTAGTTATCAATCATTTCATGGGCATACATTACATATTTAAAAGCATATAGCACAACATTAATCTTGTTATATGTGGTTCTACGGCTTATCTGCCTCTTCAATGGAAGTGATATCCGTGGTTATGCACCTAAGGACCAAACTAACCTCTATATGAACCAAGAGAAGTAGTAACGATTCAAATTAGATATATCTTTTTGATAACTTATTAATAACTAAATTGCAGGATCAATCTCGTGTCAATATTGTGTTGGGGATTTAAAATAATCAAATCAAATCCGTACCCTTTCGGATCTTGTGTTTGAGAGTTGAGCAAGAAAGAAATTCACCACCAATCAAAGATAAAAACTTGTAAGAAAATAAACCAGAAAGAACACACCAGATTTAACGAGGTTCGGCAACGTGTCTATGTCCTCGGAAGCCACACTACACAATTCTTTGATTACTTGAAGAAAATTACATTGCTTGCAATTGGCCTCTCTCTCTCTCTCTAAGATTTCTAACCTCAAAGAGCCCTCAAAACCCACTTTTTTGTGCTCTTTTTCTCTCTTAAACCCTAAAGGGACGTGTTTCTATTTATAACAAAACACAATCCCAAACAGATTAGGATTCTAAAACGAGTTTGCCACACCCTGGTGTGGTGCAGACCACGCCCATGGCAGACATGGCAGACTCTGTCATTCCCTGGTGTGGCGCAGACCACACCCATGACAGACAGGGCAGATTCTGCCACAGCCTGGTGTGGCGCGGACCACACCCATGACAGACAGGACAGATTCTGTCACACCCTGGTGTGGCGCGGACCACACCCATGGCAGACATGGCAGATTCTGTCACACCCTGGTGTGGCGCAGACCACACCCTGGTGTGGCTCAGACCACACCCATGACCTGTCTTAAATTTTCATGCAATTGTTGATTTTGATTCTAGGTTTGGGTCTCCACTCTCAATGTAATGACCGTAAATTTCTAATACGGGTTTAAATAATTTTTGGTATTTAAATATTAAATATTATTTTTCTAAAAGAGTATTTGTATTTTTCCTAATTTCTCTAGAATTTTCTACAATTTAAAAATACGATATTATGTTATTTTAATAGTTTTGCTAATTATAAATTTAATTGTTTTGGTAAAATTTTTAAATAAATAAGTTAATTATTCATTATTATTATTATTATTTTGACCATAAATTTTTAAATTTATTTTGAATAAATTTTATGATATTTTTAAATTATTTAAGGGGGTATTTTTTCCTGTGTTTTTCCTCTCACCAATATTTCACTCTGTATCTCTCTCTCCCCCTAAAACTCTCCCCAATTCACGTAAATCCCCACCTCGTGTTTCCCCCAACTCTCAACCCACATCCTCCCAACCACCCTATCACGTACTCTCTCTCTCTGTCTCATTAAAATCTCCCTCAGTTCTCACTCTCTCTCACTGTCACTCAATCTCACACTCAATCTATCTCTCTCTCTGACACACTCTCTTTCTCTATTATTTTCTCTCTCATTAAAATCTCCAGCTCACGTCTCACTCTCTCTCACTCAATCACTCTCACGTCTCTCTCTCTCTCTCTCTCTCTCTCTCTCACCACTCCTCAGCCACGAAGAAACCAATTCCTCTCCCTCTCTCTCCGTCCAACTTCACCGCCACAACCCTGACCTCCGCCTCCAGCCGCACCACCTCCTGAGCTCCGACGAGCTCCACGGCCCGCCGACCAGACCCCCAAGACCCCGATTTCCACCGCATCTCCTCACCCGCTCGACCGCGCTGGCCAACTCTCGCCGCCGCGTTGCGAAACTCCAGCCGTCGCCTAGATTTGAGCTCAACCGCCAGCTAGCTCTCCTGACCGCCTGCACCGAACTCCGACCAACCCAGCCATCGTCGCCACGTTTTTCTCTGAGCTCAGCTCCAACAGCCGCCCCTGAACTCCGCCTTCAGCTCCAAACGCAGCCGTATCTCCCCAACTCGTCGCCGCCTAGCTCAGCCCACGCCGTCCCTTGCCTCTTCCTCAGACCAGCAACCACCCTGCCCGCCTCCTTCGCCACCGCCTCGAAACCCTCATCCCCGATCTTCCGTCCTCGCCACTGCAACTCACGCGAGCCGTCGCTGCCCTCCAACAGTCCACCGCCTCCTCGTTGCCGACGCCTCGGCTCCTCATGACTTGTCAGCAGCGCCCTCCGCCACGTGCGTCGCCAAATCACAGCAGTGACTAACGCCGCCTCAGCTTTCAGATCCGTCAAACCACTGTAGCCTCGCACGGCGATGTCGACATGTTCGACGAATACCCCGAGGCAAGATCTCGCATTTATCTTATTTTTAATTAATGGCTAATATCATGATATTATGATGATTGGATATAGATAAATTATTTTGTGGTAATATTGTTGTTAGTATGATGATTACATATAATTAAATTATTATTGTGGATAATACGTACTTTTGAATATCTGCGTGGAATGATGATTGCGAGTGTATCGTGAAAATTAGATTAATAATGTTGTTAATTGTATTTTTAAGAATTACGGATATGAAATGACAAGTTATGTGTTAAAATTAGAATTTATGTAATTTTATCGAAATGAAATTAATTAAAGAAAATTTATAAAATAGGAAAATATTATTTTTCATGCCGGAGGGAATTATTATATTATATTATATAAATATTTTTATTTTAAATTAGTTATAATGAGAAATAAGAATAATTTTTGGAAAAAGAATATTATTATTTATGATACTATGACTGATCGTCATAGAGCGCAATATTTTATGTGTAAAACGACATCGGTTTCTAGTTTTCTGTTACCATATTATTATATTAGAGAATACGTAAGTACGGATAATTTGTATGAGAAGTTTGGACATCCCAGCGGTAAGATAATAATGAAGTTCACTCATGTGTTACATTCATGCCATAGTATTTTGTTTATGTATTTCATGTTCATTATAGTTCTCATTTCTGCTTCATAAACCCGTGTAATCATGTTTAACATACTATACTATATTCATGATTTGTTGATGTGTTAAGAACCTTAGTAGTTCATGACTTAGTGATCTTGTGCGTCATGAACAGACCTAGTGACACGTGTGAGTGTTGACTGAGTCTAGGTGGTGAACCCGAATTTAATAGGAATTATGATTGTTCGATTAGAGAATATAAGAGAGTTGTGATGGGGAAGTCCTTGTTCATGTGATCGGATATGATTATTGATGTATCTTCTAGGCTCGTCCCATGATCCAGTGTAGCTTGGGGTTAGTCTGTTGGGTCAAAGTGAAGCCAGTGTAGTCACTTTGGTCCGTGAATCAGATATTCACTCTAGTTTAACTTGAGTTCGAACCAGGTTGAAATCGGATTGCGTGTAGCCCTCTGACCGATCCAGTGTAGCGGCGTATTGGGTACACGTAGGGAATTTGTGAACAGTCAGATATCCGGTGATATGAGTGATGACTTTGTGTGAGAATTGACCAGTGACTTGTTATAGGATGGATTAGTCGAAGGAATTAGATTACCAGTTGGCTTGAGTACTTCGGTTCATTCTGATAGTAACAGATGTTCACTTAAATTGTCAGAATTACAGAATCATGTTCCATCATTACTATTGTTATAGTATGGGTCGTTAGATCGTTTTATTTGTTCATGTGAGATCTTACCGTGTGCCATACACGCTGACGTACACCTGTTTTTTTCTGGTATGCATCAGACTTAGGAGACGGAAAGTTCCAGCTTGACGTGGAAGCAGAGCCAGTGTATGCCGAGCCGGAGTATCCTTCCGATGGAGTGGAAGAACAAACTGAAGCCTAGACGTGCTTTTCTTTCTGTAGTAGCTAATAGAACACTCTTATAGTATTTTCTTTAGTTGGGGATAGATTTGGTTATTTTGTTAGTATTTCCTTTTATTATGGACTATGTATTTCTTATTTTCTAGTTGAACTGTGGTTGTAGTAAGGGTATGTTGAACCTATATTTTATGTCTGGGATGAACTGTTGATGATATGTTTATTTCTTATTCTGGGTTATCTTTATATTCTTACTATTGTGATCGGGAACCTGTGACTGAGATTTATATATTTAACGCTTAGCGTATTGGATTGAGAAGAAAAGAAAAAGAAAAAAAAAGAAAAAATGATAGTATATATATTTCTTCTCAATCTAATACGTCGCGGGCTTGTTCACGCTGCGATTCCCCTGTATTTTGGGAAGCGGGACGTGACAGGTTTTTGTGGTGGCCCATGCAGGTCACGGTCCCGAGTTTCCACTAGTAAGAATGTATTGGATGATTCAAATACATATCATTTTCCATCCGTAAGACTACAATTAAGTTCTTATATTATTATCTTAATAACTATGTTTTAGTTCCTATTTTCCAAATATATTGTTTGATTTTAACCTTAATTTTTTCTTTTGATCCTCGTTCCTTCAGAACCATGGTGGGTACTCATAGTAATGGTAACCCATCCAGTAGCAGTGGTCATATGCCAGAAGCAGATCCGCAGTAGCTTTTAGCGATGATTCAGGGGCTGGTGACGAACCAGCAGTTCTTAGCTGGGCAATTGCAGCAGGAGCCTCAGCACCAGCATCCACCTCGCTCGGAGCCTGGTGTTAGAGAGTTTCGATATATGCGGCCTCCTTTCTTTACTGGTGCTGAGGGACCTTTAGCAGCAGAGGAGTTCCTCAAGGTCACGAAGACTATCCTTACAGTGACTCGTATTCCCCCTGTAGAGTGGGTAGATCTCATGGATGTTCAACTCACGGATACAGCTAGAATCTGGTGGGCTGCTGAGAAGACACACCTAGAGAAGACACAGCTAGAATTAGGAGGCATCAGTTTCAAAAGGGTCTAGACAAGTACATTAGGATGGCTCTAGCAGGTAGAGCTTTGGCAACCCATGATGCGGTGCTGGATGCAGCACGGGAGATTGAGAGCGTGCATAAGGAGCCTGAAGACTCACACGTGATTCAGAGTAGGACACCAACAGCTCCGGTCCGGAATGCCGAGCGTCCCCATCCGAGCAGCAGCAGCAGCAGGCCCGCAGAGACAACAGCACTCTCAGCTCAGCCATTCCCCCCAGAGTCCACCCTTATCAGCGCCCTAGAGTGCAGACTCGCGCCAGCCATCGTGAAGTGTACTCATTGCGGGCTACACTGGGCACACCCAGCAGGAGTGTCGGCAGGCCGTTCTTCGTCAGTGCTACGCCGTGGGATCCCCTGATCATGTCAATTAGAACTGTCCGCCAGTGCAGCCGGACCAGTTTGCACCTCCAGTTCGAGCAGCTCTTCCAGCTCTACCTCGGCCAGCCTCGGCAGCACAGCCTTAGCACAGATCCTATCCTTGAGCTGGGCCTCTACCTCCACATCAGCAGCTTTATCAGGAAACACACAGGCAACAACCTCAGCGACAGATGTTCATGATGTCAGCCATAGAAGCTGAGGCGAACGATCAAGTTATCACTGGTAAAAAAAAATGTTCATCTTAGTCTTAATTGCATATGAATTTTCTTATTATATAATGATATCATGATAGGATTGTTTATGAATACTAAGTTAGTTGCATTTACATCCTCCTAAATAGGCAAGGTTCTTGTTTCTTCTGTACCTGCTTTATCGCTCTTTGATTCTGGAGCCTCCCATTGTTTCTTGTCTCGTCGATTTGCGAGTGTCCATTCTCTTCCTATAACTCCTTTGACTATGGGCTGGAATATCAACACTGGCAGTGGTGCCTTAGTAGCATCCAGTGGTTATGAAGCATGCCCTGTAGTCATCTGTGGGAGGGAACTCTTTGCAGACTTTCTGGTGATTGATTTGCCGAGCTTCGATGCAGTATTTGGGATGGATTGGTTGGGGTCGTTCTTTGCCACCATTGATTGTCGTCGTTGGAGCGTAGTATTCGAGATACCGGATCACCCGAGATTTGAGTTCACTAGTGGTAGCACATCGGCCGGACCTGTGGAGTTCAGAGATAGACCGAAGAAGGCGACGTTTGCTGCCATACAGGTGGAACCCAAGAAGCCAATTGTAGTTCGGGAATTTGAAGATGTATTTCCCGACGACATTTACGGGTTGCCACCGGATCGAGCAATTGAGTTTTCCATAGAATTGAAGCCTGGAACTGTTCCGATCTCCAAGACTCCTTATCGTATGCCTCCAGCTGAGTTGGCCGAGCTTCGGACTCTGTTGGATGATCTTTTGCAGAGAGGCTTGATACGACCTAGTGTATCGGCCTGGGGAGCACCTGTGTTGCTCGTGGGAAAGAAGGATGGATCCAAGCGGATGTGCATCGACTACCGAGAGTTGAATGCGGTGACAGTGAAGAATAAGTATCCACTTCCCCGTATTGATGATATCTTCGATCAATAGGAAGGATCGAGAGTATTTTCTAAGCTGGATTTGTGGAGCGGGTATCACCAGGTGAAGGTTAAGGATTCTGATGGAGCGGGTATCACCAGGTGAAGGTTAAGGATTCTGATGTCCCCAAGACTGCGTTCCGAACGAGATATGGACATTATGAATTCTTAGTGATGCCTTAAGGATTCTGATGTCCCCAAGACTGCGTTCCGAACGAGATATGGACATTATGAATTCTTAGTGATGCCATTTGGTGTGACTATTGCACCGGCAACATTTATGAACCTGATGAATCTGGTATTTTATGATGTGCTAGATAAGTTTGTGGAAGTTTTTATTGATGATATCTTGGTGTACTCTAAGAGTGAGGTGGAGCATGCAGAGCATTTGCGGTACGTGTTGAAGACCTTGAGAGAGCATCGACTATTTGCCAAGTATAGTAAGTGTCAGTTCTGGCTAGATCGTATTGCGTTTCTGGGACATGTGGTGTCAGGAGACGGCATATTAGTGGATCCGGAGAAGGTATCTGCAATGAAGGATTAGCCTACCCCTAACTTGGTGTCTAATATTAAGAGCTTCCTGGGATTGCCTGGTTACTACCGTCGCTTCATCAGAGATTTTTTGAAGATTTCAGAGCCGATGACACGACTTAAGAGGAAGGATATTAAGTTTATCTGGTCTGACGCTTGTGAGCAGGCATTTGAGGAGTTAAAGTCTTGACTGATTTCGACCCCGGTCTTGACAATACCAGATAAGAGCGGGAACTTTAAGGTGTTCTGTGACGCATCTGGTAGAGGATTAGGATGCGTTCTTTAGCAGGATGGTCATGTGATAGCATATGCTTCTCGTTAGTTGAAGAAGCATGAGAAGAATTATCCTACCCATGACTTGAAGTTGGCAGCTGTGTTTTTTGCCCTTAAGCTTTGGAGGCATTATCTGTTAGGAGAGCAAGTGAAGGTGTTCACTGATCACAAGAGCTTGAAGTACACATTTACTCAGAAGGAGCTCAACATGAGGCAACGCTGATGGGTAGAGCTGTAGGCGGATTATGACATTGATCTTTAGTATCACCCTGGTAAGGTCAATGTAGTACCAGATGCATTAAGCCGATTGTCGGTGATCATGACCCTCACAGCTCAGTGGAGACTTCAGCAAGAAGTGAGAGATATGAGTATAGAAGTTCTTCTTCCAGGAGTCACCGCTTCTTTGATGAATCTTCAGATTCAATCGACACTGGCCGAGCGAATCAAGGCAACACAAGCAGGTGACCCATTTCTTCAGAAGTGTAGGGAGCTAGCAGTGGCTGGTCTTCGACCGGAATTTGTTGTTCATGAGGACGGATCCTTACGATTTGGAAGTCGTATATGTGTACCAGGAGGAGATGTTCGAGAAGAATTATTATGGGAAGCTCATAGTTCACCATATTCTATTCACCCTGGAGGTACGAAGATGTATAAGGATTTGAAGCTGAACTTTTGGTGGCATGGTATGAAGAGAGATGTGGCTCGTAGTGTGGCTAAGTGCCTTGTGCGTCAGCAGGTGAAGGCAGAGCATCAGCGCATCGCAGGTCTTTTGCAGCCATTGCCTATTCCGGAATAGAAGTGGCAGCATGTCACCATGGACTTCGTTACTGGCTTACCTCGGAGCACTAGACAGAATGATGTTGTTTGGGTGATCGTAGATCGATTAACCAAATCGGCTCACTTCATTCCTTTCCAAGTAGGACAGTCGACGGAGCATCTTGCTCAGAGATGCATGGAGGTAAAATATCTATCTCTATATGTTCGATGAGTTCCTTTCCAAGAGTGTTAGTAAATCTCTAGTATTGTAGGAGATCGTGTGATTGCACGGAGTTCCAGTGTGTATCGTTTCGGATCGTGATACCCGATTTACCTCAGAGTTCTGGAAGAGTTTGCAGGGGAGTCTTGGGACCAGTCTTAGTTTCAGCACAGCTTATCATCCCCAGACCGATAGGCAGTCGGAGAGGACCATTCAGATTTTGGAGGATATGTTTAGAGCTTGTATGCTTGACTTTCACGGGTCGTGGGAAGATCACTTGTATTTGGTGGAGTTTGCATACAACAATAGCTTCCAGGCTAGTATTGGAATGGCCTCTTTTGCAGCATTGTATGGCAGGAAGTGCCGCTCTCCTTTGAGTTGGGACGATGTTAGTGAACGGGAGATTTTTAGGCCAGAGTTGATTGAGAGATCAGTTGATGCAGTCAGGATCATTCGGGAGCGACTTCACATAGCATAGGACAGATTCAAGCATTGGGCAGATGCGAAGCGCCGGAATTTAGAGTTTCAGCCAGGAGATCATGTATTCCTAAAGATTTCCCCCAACCGAGGCACCATTCACTTTGGAAAGCATGGGAAGTTGAGTCCACGATATGTGGGACCTTTCAACGTATTAGAGAGAGTTGGAGAAGTGGCATACCGACTTGCATTACCACCCGCCCTGGTTGGAGTGCATAACGTATTCCACATTTCTCAGTTGCGAAAATCACACGAAACATGTTTGACATGAAAAAAATAAACGAAACCTGTAATAACCTGATTATTCATAATTTTATGATATACGTACCAGAATTAATAAAAAATTCTTATGAAACCTATAAAAAACCTATAAACAACCTGATTAGTCATAAATATGTATATGACATGAAAAATCACATCAAACCTCAAAATACCAAACATGTACGTAATGGAGACTGAGTAGTTAAGTCAACTACAAGAAATAAAACCAGTTAGCTTTTAAAATTATGGAAGCTTTAAAACCAAGGCTAATACTAGTAGAAAATTTATTAATCCAAATAAATATTATTAGATTCAATATCCAACCACAAAGTAAACATACCGGTCCATATACATCTATAAAACATAATGTTTGCATACCAAATCTAACCAGGAAAAAATATGAGTAAGAAAAGTAAAGATATTGGTGAATATTCATCTACACCATCATCAAAGGTAAGAATATTTAACAATGGACCTGTTTATTTTAATATCAATTTACTATGTTTTTTTATCTTGGAAGGATTACTAAACATAAACAAACCTTTGAAGAGTGGATTGCCTATACGGATGTAGATTGAGAGCAAGGTGAAATGTGTGATATCATGAAATTAATAGAAATAATGCTAAGAGCTAATGTTATAAAAATTATAGATTGAAATAGAAATTGAAAGTGTCCTTACTACAAAGATATATCCAACATTTTCTACAACAAAAATTAACTCCTAACACACGCCCATGAAGTTGGTTACAATGAAGCTATTGCCATTCTGAGTAAGAAATGTATTGGAGAGCATCATTGTCTAATAATCTATTTAAAATTGCTAAAATGAAAGCTTGGACATGTGCTACTTTGTTATTATCATGTACTACTTTGATAATTCATGTTCAAATTTGAATGAACTTTATGATTAAAAAATTATTTGAAAATATTTCTTGACATCACATAAAATAAACCAGCCATATGTATATGAAAATTATGGCTGAAGGCACAGAACTTGATCAATATCATTATTTTTAGCCATCTAGTATAATATGAATAGATATTGCAAGTTGCTAATCTCAGAAAATTTGACAATCATCATAGTCTAAAAGTAAAAAAGTCACCAATGTAAACTCGTGGCATGACAACCAAATACCTTAATAACTCATAGCATTAGCCATCCAATACAATGCGTATACATTATAGGTTGCTTGCGTAGAAAATTTGATCAGTTGTCATGTATATGGTGACTTATAATGTTCCTGCAATCACAAGTTTCAATGTAAAAATTAGTATTGTGCAATATTCACATCATGAAAGATAAATATTCATATGAAACTATACACTAAATGTGGAGGCATATAGATACTTACTATATATTACAATGATATGTTCCATCATCATAATGTTCCACAAACACAAAAAATAACATCCCTAAGAGTAGTTCCCTAAATTAAGCAAGAATAGTCTTTCACCAAAAGTAAGTGGATTTAACAAGTATGTTAGAAGTGAGAATAAAAAATACCACGTTCACCCATATTCTATTGGTCTTCAACCCTCATTGTTGAGAAATGCATCAATCATCTCTTTTTTTTACCAACCAGAGATATGCTCATAAATAGTCTTGATTCATGCTCATTCAAAAAGAGATGACGATAGTATGTATCTAGCTTATCAACACTAAAGTTCTATAGATAAGCATATAGGACCGTGGATAACTTCTCGTTCCAATGCATATTTACACACATAATGTTTGTGCTAAATACATCTATCTTATCCACCATTTATTGCATGAGCTCATTATCTAGGTTGGTCCTACGAGCCTTTCACTTAGCAACACATAAATTTTCCTTAGAACTTGATGTGATGGGCGTCTTTGGGCAGAGGAGTGTCCTCATCATCTAAAATGTGTACTTGAGAGGATTGAGAGGTAGGGAAGATGAATCAGCATCATCTCCAAGATTTATGGACTCCCTACGATTAAACTTTTTCCAAGCATCGCTAGAAAATTCCTCTCTAGCTTGATCATCTCCGATGATAAGTGCAAGATCATCATAATGCACCAAGGGTTTATTGACATTTTGTCTAAGCTTAGCATTCCTAAAGCTCTTGTCCTGAAAAGTATAGGTGAATTAATTCAATGAAAACAAGAAAATAAGATAATTAATAAAAATGCAATAAGAGTTTATTTACCTCAATCTATCTATCCAAACATTCAGGATCCATGATGACAGTCTTGGTGTTACGATCCCATCCGGCACCACTAATATTATGACAAGTTTTTGTTTGACCCTAATGTCACTAGGAAAGAACCCTAGAGAGAGGTGAATAGGGTTTATGCTAATCTAATCTGATTTAAATACCAATTAAAACTTATTAACAAATATATTCTTGCAAGATAGATATATAACTAATTATGAACAAAGGGCTATATCCTAGCAATAAGATATAATATGAGATATATGCAAGGATATACAAAACACTCAAGGGTAAACAAACTAAACTAGATAGTTGATAATATAAACAATGAGCGATATACAAAGGCGATATAAGATATGAATATAAAAAATAAGTGCGCCAATGCAATCACAAACAAACGATATATTCACGAGATTCGGTCCCTACGACCTACGTCCCCGCTCCTCACCTCGAGGATATCTCCACTATTACACAGGGTATTCTACGTTTACCCGAAAAACGTTTACACTTCACAATATGGTTTTCTAGCTAACCGAAAACTTTACAATCCACACTCACAATGTAACACACTAACTACCACCTCAAGTATTGGTTTCTAACCCGTGTCTCCCTCAAGTGTTAGGAATTACGAACTACCTCTAGGCATTACCACCTACGCCACTCCTCTTGGGACGACCTCGTCTCACACCACACACTCCTCTCGGTGTACAAGTGTATTACAAAGTGTTCAACACATTAGGCTCACAATACAAATAAATTTGTTCTCTATAATGGATGAGAATACAATGTAAGCTCACACTCTAAGTGACACAATCCCACAACCTAATTATACAATGTATACAAATACAATAAGCTCAATGGTTGTGTGTGTAAACAAAGAGTAAATATAATCAACTAAACTCAATATAAACACTAGCTTAATAAAATGGTAGTCAAACAATATAAATGTAAAGCTAGATTGAGTTTAGGAAAACTTCTCTATAGATAACAAGAGAGAGGGAGAAGAGTGAATGCTTAAACACCAAGGATGATCTCCACTTGCTCTTGTGAAATTACAAGAGAGAGGGAGAAGAGTGAATGCTCAAACACCAAGGATGATCTCGACTTGCGCTTGTGAAATTCTCTTCACAAACAAAACTCTTAAACACTCTTTTAAACAAACTAAAACAAACTTTAAACCCTTGTTAAACTTGTTTAAAACATTCTTTTAGTTAGTTGTGAATGATGAGAGCAAGGGGTATTTATACCCATTCAAAACTTCAGCAAAAACCCCAAGAAAAAGACCAAAAACCCATAAACAAACAAAACAAAAAACTAGCCGTTACTGTGCAACGACTCCCTGATAAGTCGATTTATGAGTCGACTTATATGTGTTAACTCAGCAGACGAAAAAACACAACTGGAATGCACTTCATAAGTCAACTCAACTTATGAGTCGACTCATGAGTCGACTTATGAGTCGACTTATAAGGGCACAAACCTAAAATGCACAGAAAAACTCAATTTTAAACCATGTTTAAAAATATCAAATAAATTCCAAAAATTATAAAATTTGGGGAATAGTTTATAAACATGTTAATTAACATGTTACAAAAAGAATTTTGGAATTACACTTCTCAATAGTGAAAAATCATTATTTTACGAAACTAGTTCAAAACATAAAAAGTTGATATACATGAAATTTGATGTTTTGACATAAAAACAACTTTAAAATATTTTCAAACGTTCTTATAGACTTAATAAAAGATGTATATCGTGATTGTTAAGTCCATAAACAAGAATACAATATTTTCTTAAAATTGCATATTCTATGCAATATATTCTTAAACAAAATAGAGTATGAAACATATGATTATAAATATGAATGTAAATTTGTTTCATGCCTATATTGTTAAACCAAAACACAATAATAAATATGTAATCTCATATTTATAAGCATGAAAACTTAAAATTATGTATGTTTATATATATAACTATATATATATACATAGAAACATATATGTATATGTATGACTACAATAATATGTGTGTATATATGATTGAGCTTAAAGTACCAACACACATAATATAAACCTAAACTAATGTTATCCTAGCTTGATCTTGATCTTAAATAAGCTTGACGTGGTACACATTGCGGATGAAGCTAGAACTTGGATCTTTAACTTGAATTGTATAGGCTTCACCCACTATTCCGCCAACCTCCATTGGATATGATTGTTAAAATGTAATTCCATCCATCCTCTAACATGTTGTTTGTATATAATAAATAGATAAGCACAAACACTAGACAAACAATATTAGTGGTAAATTGTTTATTAAACATCATCAAAACAAAGAGGCCAATAATCTCCCCCTTTTTGATGATGACAAACAATTTATAAAAAAGATATATACATGAAAGAAATTAAATATACAAAGTATAATATATCATGCATATAAATAAAAAGAATATACTCATAATATTTCTCCTCCTTTGACAAAATCAAAAATGGGTAACCAACAAGAATGAAGAGAGCGAAAGCTCCCCCTACCTATAAGCATCGGTGAGTATAAAACAAGTATAGGGATTGCTCCCCCTATCAAAATGCCTCATAGGATACATGGAATTAATGCTAAGGCAAAACATGTGAGCAAACATAAATGAAAAAAATATGCTAAATTTAACTCACATACAAGAAGACAATGAGAACACATATAGATATGTCATTATGAAGATAGTGTCTAAAAATCATGTTTAAGAATAGATTTATGAAATCAAAAGAAGAGGAACATGAGAATCATGTAAAAAGTTTTCAAATGAAAACAAATCAACCAATAGAAATCATAAATCAAAGTTTATATCCAAAAACGATGTTTGATCAATAAAGAAAATTTATTTGTAGTACTTGATCAAACCACTCATAGAATATATTATAAAGCATATTTGATTGTGCTATATAATGAATTCAAAGCAACAAATCAAAATAAATTTTTGACAAAAAAATACAAGAGAGGTAATAATATATCAAGCTCTTAAGCTTGTTCCAACCGATATAAGGACTTTTAGTACCCGGTAAACAAGATTTGGGAATAAACACCCAATAAACCCGGGGGGTTACATAAATATAAACCTCATATGAAAATTAAAACTCATAGTCATGAAAATAAAAGATTTTGATC
This sequence comes from Asparagus officinalis, assembly GCF_001876935.1. Taxonomy (NCBI): domain Eukaryota; kingdom Viridiplantae; phylum Streptophyta; class Magnoliopsida; order Asparagales; family Asparagaceae; genus Asparagus; species Asparagus officinalis. The sequence goes on from NC_033795.1 coordinate 62,973,618, forward strand.
AAAGAAAAATTGTTTTCATATTTAAATTTTTTAAAGCATATTTTAAAAAACCAAGAAAAAGAAAAATAAAAACACTAAGTTCTTGGTTAAAAAATTATTTTAGCACCCAAGCATTCTTGGTGCTGAATTATTTAGGGACGTGATCCTTATCAATAAAGCTCAAAACCCTAGGGTTATAAACCCTCTTGGGCATATGTGGTGTACTAACACGGTCATAACAATATTCACTCAAATGATCATTCCGATTGCAATTTATGTAATGAAAGAGATCCATTTGTTTTTGTGGACCATTAGCTCGTGCATGGGAATCATTTGTAAATAAAGATTGTCTTTTAAAATTATTTTGCAAATGAGAAACATCATTAAACAAATGTCTATTTGGAACATGTTGCAACTTAGAAGTTTTTTGTATATCATAACAAAATTTTGCAAGATGTCCAAACCTACCACAAACATCACATTTAAAAATATGTGGTCTACTAGAAATATTTGGTAAATAAGATTTTCTTTTTAAATCAAAAAAATATTCGGCCAAATGACCAAAATGACCACAAAGATCATAATGATACATATTAGCATGCTTATGATGAACTTTATGAGAATGAGCATGTGAATGTGTATGTGTACATGATGATGAAGCTACATGAGATGCACAAGGAGCATTAGCATTCTTAGGCTTGTGTGCATCATAGCAAAAATTAGCTAAATGGTCTTTTCGGCCGCAAATGGAACACTTGTGAATTTTGCTATACATGTATGCATGATGTGTGATATGTTTAGGTGTAGTAGCATGAGACTTAGCACACATGTTCATAAGCTTATCATGATTTACCATACATATTTTCAAGGTTGAATCTAAACACGATATGCGATGTTTAACTTGACTCAACTCATCATTTTACATACATGTATTAGAAATAGAAATAGAGCATGGGTGGTTATTCTTAAAAGAATCAAATTTATTTCTAATGCATTCTACTTCTAACATGACATTATCTTTAGCATGAGATAAGCTAGACATGGATAAGTTCAATTTTTCATTTTCCAAATTTAACATGTCTTTGTTTTCTTTAAGCATAGTATTTTCTTTTACAATGACATCAAATTTGGACACTAGTATCTCATGATCAGATTTCAAATCTACATGCTTGCTTTTTAGATCTATAAAATTATTTTGCAACTTGGTATATGCATGCATTAATGTTTCATATGCACAAGCGAGTTCATCAATAGATAAATGATTATCGGAATCAGAATCGCTTACTACACAAGAGTTGTCCTCTTGTGGCCGTGTGCATGATGCTCCACATGAACTTGAAGAAGAATCCTCCAAAGCTTGTCGGATTGCCTCCAAGTCCCCTTGATATGCTTCAATAAATTTTCAAAGTTTGTAAGCACTATAAAAATGAACAAATTTGTTAGAAAAGGATGAGTCAAATGCATTAAGCAAAAATTCTAACAAAAGCTTGTTCATTGTAAACATTTTATGATCATATTTGCTCCACTTGGATTTCTTCGAAGTGGGCATAATGTAAGCATCATCTATAATTTTCCACAAATCAAAATGTCTAGATCGAACAAAAAGTTTGAATATAACACACCATTAGGCATAGGGGAATCTATCTAATCTAGGAGCAATATTAATGGTATAGCCAAAGCAAGGTGCACCATGCATATCCATAAACAAATAAAATTAAAAATTAGATTAGCACAAAAAGATAACTTAGATCTTTAACTCAAGGCGATTAGACCTTAAATCACGGAGCACCAAGCTCTGATACTAATTGTTAGACCCTAATGCCACTAGGAAAGAACCCTAGAGGTGGGGAGGGGATGGGGTGAATAGGGTTTATGCTAATCTAATCCAATTTAAATGCTAATTAAAACTTATTAACAAATATATTCATGCAAGATAGATATACGACTAATTATGAGCAAGAATATGCAATATAAACAAAGGGCTATATCCTAGCAATAAGATATACTATGAGATATATGCAAGGATATACAAAACACTCAAGGCTAAACAAACTAAACTAGATAGTGGGTTATATAAACAATAAGCAATATACAAAGACGATATCAGATATGAACATAAAAAATAAGTGCGCCAATGCAATCACAAACAAACGATATGTTCACAAGGTTCGGTCCTCACGACCTACATCCCTGCTCCTCACCTCAAGGAGATATCCACTATCACAATGGGTTTTCTACGCTTACTCGAAAAACATTTACACCTCACAATACGGTTTTCTAGCTAACCGAAAACTTTACAATCCACACTCACAATGTAACTACACTAACTACCACCTCAAGTGTTGGTTTCTAGCCTGTGTCTCCCTCAAGTGTTAGGAATTATAACCTACCTCTAGGCATCATCACCAATCCCACTCCTCTTAGGACGACCCCGTCTCTTACCATACACACCTCTCGGTGTACAAGTGTATTACAAAGTGTTCAACACAATTAGGCTCATAATACAAATAAATTTATTCTCTACAATAGATGAGAACATATTGTAAGCTCACACTCTAAGTCACATAATCCCACAACGTAATTATACAATGTATGCAAATACAATAAGATCAATGGTTGAGTGTGTAAACAAAGAGTAAATATAATCAACTAAACTCAATATAAACACTAGCTTAATAAAATGGTAGTCAAACAATATAAATGTAAAGCTAGATTGAGTTTAGGAAAACTTCTCTATAGATAACAAGAGAGAGGGAGAAGAGTGAATGCTTAAACAACAAGGATGATCTCCACTTGCTCTTGTGAAATTACAAGAGAGAGGGAGAAGAGTGAATGCTCAAACACCAAGGATGATCTCCACTTGCTCTTGTGAAATTACAACACCAAGGATGATCTCCACTTGCTCTTGTGAAATTACAAGAGAGAGGGAGAAGAGTGAATGCTCAAATACCAAGGATGATCTCCACTTGCTCTTGTGAAATTCTCTTCACAAATAAAACTCTTAAACACTCTTTTAAACAAACTAAAACAAACTTTAAACCCTTGTTAAACTTTTTTAAGACATTCTTTTAGTTAGTTGTTAAAGATGATAGCAAGGAGTATTTATACCCATTTCAAACTTCTGCAAAACCCCAAAGAAAAAGACCAAAAACCCATAAACAAACAAAACAGAAAACTAGCCGTTACTGTACAACGGCTCTCTGATAAGTCGACTTATGAGTCGACTTATATGAGTCACTTATATGAGTCGACTCAGCAGACAAAAAAACACAACTAGACTGTACTACATAAGTCGACTTATGAGTCGACTTATAAGTGCACAAACCTAAAATGCATAGAAAAACTTAATTTTAAACCATGTTTAAAAATATCAAATAAATTCCAAAAATTATAAAATTTGGCGAAAAGTTTATAATCATGTTAATTAACATGTTACAAAAAGAATTTTTGGAATTTCACTTCTTAATAGTGAAAACTCATTATTTTACGAAACTAGTTCAAAACATGAAAAGTTGATATACATGAAATTTGATGTTTTGACATAAACACAACTTTGAAATATTTTCAAACGTTCTTATAGACTTAGTAAAAGAGGTATATCATGATTGTTAAGTCCATAAATAAGAATACAATATTTTTTCAAAATTGCATATTCTATGCAATATATTCTTAAACAAAATAGAGTATGAAACATATGATTATATATATGAATGTAAATTTGTTTCATGTCTATATAGTTAAACCAAAACACAATAATAAATATGTAATCTCATATTTATAAGCATGAAAACTTAAAACTATGTATGTATATATATATAACTATATATATACATAGAAACATATATGTATATGTATGACTACATATACATAGAAACCAAAAACTAAAATATGTATATATATAACTACTTGACTTGGTACACATTGCGAATGAAGCTAGAACTTGGATCTTCAACTTGAATTACATAGGCTTCACCCACTATTCTGCCAACTTCCATTGGATATGATCGTTGAAGCGCAATTCCATCCATCCTCCAACATGTTATTTGTCTAAAATAAATAGATAAACACAAACACTAGACAAATAATATTAGTGGTAAATTATTTGTTAAACATCATCAAAACAAAGAGGCCAAAAATTTTCATATTACGAAATCTTGTACGTAAAGTTTTGATGTGGTGCATTACGTTATCCCACTTAATTATTGTGTTAAAATTCTTATTAATATGTTGGGAAGCTATATGATAAGCAGTTCTCTTAAAGATTTTGTTGGGTTTGTAACCCTTTCTTACCAAGTCGGTAAGAAATGAAATGAGCTCTTCATCATAACAGGAATCCCAAAATAAATGTTTGTTCCCTTAAGAAACGCCACTCTCACTTTTTTTTCCTTTGTTGAGGTATTTTTCCTCTTCTTCTTTGAATTTGGTGATGTTTCTTCCCCTTCTTCTATAACACCCATTTGGAACCTGATTCGGGAGTTGATCTATAATCACTAGTGGGAGAAAGTTACAACCCACTAATATTAGGACTATAAAATTGTTGAGGCAAACTAGGAGAACTTAGCATGTTCGTAAATGACCCCAACTGAAGGTGCATCAGGAAGTAACTACCATCATGGAATGGCATGGTGGGAAATACATTAGGTGGTTATTCAAAGAATGACTGCTGAAATGGAAAATACCCACTATCATCTTGATGCATGGACTGAGCGGGTTGAGGTGGTGGAGGTTGAGATAGAACTACACCCTTGCCTTTATGATTATCTCTCCTACTTAATGATGTATTATCAACCATTATTAATTAAATAGAGAGAGTTAGATATTATATAATTTGTAGAATAAGAAAAACATGAATACATGAATGAAAAGCAAAACATAATAACTAGAAGAAGTAAAACATGAATACATGAATGAAAAGCAAAACATAATAATTGGAAAAAGCAAAACATAGAGTTAAATAGTACATACATAAGCATTAATTGTACAACAAATATGAAAATTAAGTCTTAGTGGTTACACCCTGATTATACTTATCACATTAATCCATCCACATCGCCCAAGTAATGTTATCCCTAAGAGTCTTCCACTTATTTCTTGATTTAGTTTGCTCTCTTTGGGTTTGAATTTGAGTGAAATCAACTAAATTACTGCCATTCTCATTTGTCATCTCACCATTAATATCTTTATTAATTTCAGACTCGTTGAGTAGTTCATCACTTGGATCCACAATTGTAATGAAAATATGAAGTACCGTGCATGTCAATATGATATCTACTTGTGTAAGAAATGGGTAATGTGGCTTAGCATACAAAATATTGAAACAATTTTTCAATGTGCCTAATGCAGATTCAATCTTAGACCTCAAAGAAGAATGTCTTCGATTGAATAATTTCCTTCTATTCTTAGGTGTTTTACCTGAATGTTCTTTCAAATGATATCGAACAACTTGATATGAAGAGATGAAACCTGGCATGGTGGGGCACCCAGCATCACACAAATAGTATTTGCCTATAATTTTATTAAGAAAACTGTTAAGGAAGTCAAGTTTGCATATTAAAATTATAACGTTTTAAGTTAAATTTTTATATAATTACCATCATAAAATTTCAATCCATGTGGTTGTGGTTAGATAATATATCCTGGAAAATCCTATAATCATTTGCAGATCTCTCTCAACTTGCTAAAACATATGTGAACAATTTGTTTCGGGTGTAAGATATAAGGACATTCTGTGTAACTCCTTTGTGGCATCAAAATCGTGTAAAAAAGATTAATTGGAAGCATTGCATCAACATGAGTCCCATTTATCTTACCAATGCCATCCTATAATACGTGTATCACACTACTGTTTGCGTCAAAAATCTTTTTATTCCTGTAATCCATTACAATGTTTATCGATTACAATAGATTCAAAAGAAGGAGCCTTTTTATAAAACTTTTCTACATAAATAAAACAAATAGATATGATCTCTTAGAAACACACACAGAGATCATTTATCGATTGTTGCTTGTATATGATCTTTGTCTGTGCTATGGATCGCCAAAGATCAGATCCGGGTTGATCAGAATGAAGGCTCGCTAGTCTTGTTTCACAAAGGAAACAAGAACAGAAGTAAATATCTCGACGATGCGAGATAAATACCCTTCTTAAGATTAAATCAAGTTTGATCCCATGGAAATGACTGAAGGATGTTGAAGGGGCTTCAGATCTCTTGAAATATCCCTCTTTATGCTGAAGTTTGCCGAGATCTCGCTAGCCTCTCTCTGAAATTTGTAGGTCTGCTCTCATAGGGTTAGCACCTCGCCTCCAAGTTCCAAATTTTAGATCCCCACTATATGGGGGCTCTAGGGATGCAGTTATAGGCTTCAGATGTTGTGTTTTTGGATAAGAATTTATGATTTGATCTTATTTTTAGTTAATAATGGCTTAACCATATTTAGGCATGATCCCAAGGTAGTTAGGGAGGCAGTGGAACGATCAAATCCTGAGAAAATCATCAAAATACGTGTTTTGAGCATCTGAGTGTGCGAGTCACCTCGAGGTGACTCAGCACTATGCGAGTCACTATAATGTGACTCGCACATGTGCGAGCCACGTTAAGGTGACTCACCATGTGCAAGTCACCTTAATGTGACTCGTACACCAGTAGATCACTTCAATGTGACTCGCAAGTGGCGAAGCCCTGTTTTGGTCTAGTTCCGTCGTTTCATCGTTTCACGCGTCTCGCTGATTCGTACGCTTCACCGACCCACTTCGTGTGCTTGTTTGCTTCTTTATGATATCACAAAATCTCCTTTGACTCAGATGATGATGTTTATCGTCTGCACTTCACCGTGAATTGCGTGCGGGAACCTATAGGAAAATTTGACTTCTACAGACACCCCCTCCAAAGTGTTTCAGCCTTGTTCTTTTTATAGAGGAGTCTAGAATACTTTGGATTAGATATGCCTAAGCTCAATTCTTTAACTTCTTTAGCTTTCAGCCTATTCAGTATTTTGTTAAATAGCTGAAATTCTTCCGGTATTACATTTATCATTTGACCATTGTCGAAATCTTAAACTAAAACTGGAGTCTTGGTTTCTGAATATAGCTATTGTCGTTAAATTGACGTTGAACTGATCATTTTGGTCAGGAGAATTATCCTTTGACATGAAATTTCATCCTTTGACTTATTTTGGTGAAATCATCGATGTGTTGACCAACGTCGACCATCGTTGTGGTATGAATGTAATTGAGCCTTATTTTGGCAAAAATATCGACGTGTTGATCGGCGCATTAACTCTCATTGCAATGCGTTGATCGGAGTTGACTTTCATCACAATGCATTGATCGACGTTGACTCTCATTGCAACGTGTTAACTAGCGTTGACATTGATTACAATATGTTAACTGGTGTTAACACAGTTTATACTTATACGTTAACTAGAGTCTACATAGTTTAAGCTCTTAAGGTATTGGAGCACGGAGAATCAATTTATACTCATATACTCCTTAGAGTTTTGGGAATCAGTTTAACCTCATATACCCGTTGGAGGTTTAAGGAGATGTAGTTTATACTCGTATACTCGTTGGAGGTTTAAGGAGATGTAGTTTATACTCGTATACTCGTTGGAGTGAAAATGGGTGAAAAATACCACGAAAACAATCTTTGGACCAAACATACTTGTGAGTCACATCAATGTGAATCACAAGTGTGCGAGTAACGTTGAGGTGACTTGCAAGTGTGTGGGTCATCTCGTGGTGACCCGCACAGGGTCAATGTTTGGGGTTAAATCCACAACTTTGATTTTTTTTGTCTTCTTCCTTCTTATTTGGGTCTTCTTCTCCAAGTTAGGAATTCTTTAACGGTAAGAATCCTTACCCCTCTTCTTTTTCACTTCTTTTTAAACCCTTCAATCTCCTCAATATCTTCACTGAGACAAGCTAGGGTTTTAGATTTCTTTGATTTGAGTCTGAGCATTTCGTGGGTTCTCATCCTCTTGATCCCAAGTAAGAACGGTGCCTTCCCCTTGCTTCAAACTCTTGGTTTTCTTTCCTTCTCTCTCCTTAAAATCCATCAAATCTATAGATTTCGAAGGTTGGGGTTTTGATCATTTGGGTTTGAAGCCTTTACAGTGATCCCTCTTCTCGAAGGTTGTTGCCTATTGATTCTTGGTAAGACCCATACTCCCTAACCTCTAACTCTATTGTAATCCGTTCTTGAATTTTGATTTTTAGATTTAAGGATGATTGGAACCCTAATTTGTGTTCATGGGTTTCGGCTTTGGATGGCTTAGCTCTCCTCCTCTTCTTTGTTGACAGGAGCCAAAGCTTCTTTCCGGTGCTTCGAGCTCTCTTGTAACTTTCCTCAAGATCCAATTCTTCGATCATAGGTTAACCCATGTCTCAAGCCTCAAATCAATGATTAATTCTAGAGTCTCGATGCTTAATTTTTAGTTTTAGAGGAGAAAACCGAAACTTGAATTTGAATTTTTCTTTGACTTTGGATAAGAATCGAACTTGGCTTGTATTCATGTGAAAATCGCACCTAATTGCGGTCTTTGAATAACTACCAACTTGGATTGTACCCCCTCGGCTTAAATCTGATTAACAGTCAAAGTTTGAATTCGATTTCTTGTAAAAATCAAACTAGCTGATATGAACTTGATTTATCCTCTTGCATTTCGACTTTGGGTGTTTCAAATAATAATCAAGGTTGGATGTTCAATTGTATGTACGCGAACATTGCCTTAACCAAAATTGTAGCTTAGCTTGCGATGATGTTTGAAGCTTCAACTGGCCTTTGTTGCGAATTAAACTCAAAATATTTTGTAGGTTTAATCAGACCTTTAACCGAAAAATTCCATTTTTATAGAATTTCAGCTAAATTTTACAATTTCCCTTTTAATTTCCGATTTATGTACCTTGATTCTTGATATAATTGAACCGCTAACTTCCATTGTAGATTAGCTATGTCATCGAAGAGATTTGCATTCCGAGGGATCGACCGGCTACTCAGACACCTAAGAGAGAGCCTACATCATATGAGGGTAAGTTTTTGCCGCTTTTACACGTGAATTTAAGATTAATATATTGTATATTGTATCCTCGTTTGCTCTCCTTTGTGAGGCACTTGGGAAGAGCTGACATCCTCCATTGTGAGAGTTAACGCTTAAAAGATATGTTTTGCTTGGTCAAAACACATCTTAAAGCAATAAGGGGCGATTTTATGCTGTATCGCATTTCGTAGAATGGGGTATATTGTCGCTTTATTTGTGCGACAATGTATTATTGGCCTTCTTGTTTTATTGATGATTTAACAAACAATTTACATCTAATATTGTTTGTCTAGTGTTTGTGTTTTCTATTCAATGTAGACAAATATTAAGTTGGAGGATGGATGGAATTGCGCATTCACGATCATATCCAATGGAGGTTGGCAGAATTGTGGAGTGAAGCCTACGCAATTCAAAGTTAAAGATTCAAGTTCAAGCTTCATCTGCAAATGTACCAAGATAGAGCTTTGTTGAAGATCACAAGCTTGAGTATATTTAGTTTTAGGTTTTATATTATGTGTGTTAGTACCTTAAGCTCAATCATACACCCACATACACGTTTTGGTTTTGTATATATATAGTTATATTTATAAATATATGTTTTGGTTTGATAGTTTTTTAGTTTTAATATGAAACAATTGAATATAATTAGAAAACATATTTTTTGTTTCATACTTACATGCATATATATGATTTCATCAATATCAATTTTATTTGGTTCAATAAAATCATATTTACTTTTAAAATGTTTGCAAAATATGCACTTTTATGAAAATATTATTTTCTTGGTTTATGGACTTAATAACAATCATATACATCTTTCATTAAGTCTGTAAAATCATTTTGTATTATTTCAAAAAATGGTCAAGCTAAAATGTCAAAACTCATATGTTTACATTTTCATGTTTTGGACTATTTTGTAAAATGATAATATTTTTCATTAGGAGGTCCTTTTTAAAAATTGGTTTTTGTAGCATGTGTATTATCATGTCTACAATCATTTCTTAAAGTTTTATATTTTTCTGAATTTATTTGATATTTTTAAACAGGGTTTTAAAATCAGAAAAACAACTTTCAACCTAAAATTTCTTTGTGTTAGTTTGCGATCGACCGTCACGGTCGACCGCCTTGAGTCCAGAGACTCAATTTGCTTTTTGTTGGCTCGCGTTGACTGTGGCGGCCGACCGGATGAATTCCAAAAAGTTTCGCGGTCGACAGCCGCGGTCGACCGTCTGTTGTCCAGAGCCTTTTCTTCGTTTCTGTGCTTCTCGCGGTCGACCGCGAGATTCCCACGGTTAACCGCCAAACTATCCATTGCACTCCAACGGCTAGTTCCAGCTGTGTTTTTCTTTGGGCTTTTTCGTTAGTTTTGTGGGGGTTTTGCTAAAGTTTTGAGTGGGTATAAATACCCCCATTGCCTTTAACTCTCCTATATATAATGAGAGTGTTTTAAACTAGTTTAAGAAAGTTTTAAACAATGGTTTATGTTTGGTTTAATTTTTTTTAAAAGCTTTTAAACAATTGAGAGTTTGTTTTGTGAAAACAAGTTTACAAGAGCTTGAGAAAATCATCTATTGGTGTTTAAGCATCCAACTCTCCTACCTCTACCTCTTGATCTATTGAGAAGTTTTCTAAACTATATTTCTAGCTTTATATTTGCATATTTGCTTGATTATCTTTCTTTAAAGCTAGTTTTTATATTGAGTTTAGATTTGATAAATCTTATTGTTACACACACCCACATTGAGCTTATTGTATTTTCATACATAGTATAATTAGGTTGGTGAGTGTTGTAACAATTGAGTGTGAGCCTACATTGAGTTCTCATCTATTGTAGAGAACAAATTATTTGTTATATTGTGAGATTGTAAGGTTTTCGGTGAGCTAGAAAATCGAGTGTGTTGTTGTAACGTTTTTAGTGAGCTAGAAAACTGAGTGAGAGTGTGAGGTGTGAACGTTGATCGGTGAGCATTGAAAACCGACATTATGAGGTGTAAACGTTATTCGGGTAAGCGTAGAAAAACCGGTTGTGATAGTGGATTTCTCCCCGGGAGTGAGGAGCGGAGACGTAGGACGGAAGGTCCGAACTCCGTGATCATTTGCTTGTGTTTGAGTTTGCTTTTGCGTTTTATTTGTGCTTAGTGTTCATTAGATTCTTGTTGACATTGTCAATTGCCCTATCACATTTGTAGATTGTTTATTTCACCCTTGTGTTAGTTTATATATCCTTGCATATATTTCACTATATATCTCATTGCTTGGATATTGCCCTTTGTTCATATTGCTTATTCTTGCTTGTAACATATTGTATATCTATCTTGTAAGAATAATTTATTAATTAGTCTTAATTGGCATAAAATCGGATTAGATTAGCATAAGACCCTAATCACCTCCCCTCTAGGGTCCAACAATTGGTATTAGAGCTTGGTGCTCTTTGATTTAAGGTGTAATCGCCTTGAGTTAAATATCCAAGTTATCTTTTTATGCTAATCCAATTTTTAGATTTTTGTATCTTGCTTGCACATATATACATTATGGATATGCACGGTGCATCTTGTTTAGGTTATGCCATGAATGTTGCTCCTTGTTTAGATAATTTCTCCTATACCCAATGGTGTGTTAGATTTAAGCTATTTGTTAGATCTAAACATTTTAATTTATCAGAAATTATAGATGTTGCTTATATTGGGCCCACTTTGGAGAAATCCAAGTGGTGTAAAAATATTAAAAGATTATTTACTATGAACAAGATTTTGTTAGAATATTTGCTAAATGCTTTTGATTCATCTATGTCTAACAAGTTTGTTTATTTTGATAGTGCTTACACCTTATAAAAATTTATTGAAGCACATCAACGGGACTTGGAGGCGATCCGACAAGCTTTGGAGGATCCAGCCTTAAGTTCATATGGAGCATCATGCACACGAACACTAGGCGATAGCCCTAGTGAGGTTTGCGAGTTCGAACCCGATAATGATTTATCTAGTGATAAACTTACTTGTGCTAGTAAAAAATTATTGCATGCCTATAACAAATTGCATAAAGATTTTATTGACTTAAAAAGCAAGCATGAAGATTTGAAATCCAATCATGAGTTGTTAGCATCTAAGTTTGAAACTATTTCTAATGAAAATGTGATCCTTAAAGAAAATAATTAAAAATTAAAATTGGATCATGTTTCTTTAACTTCAGCTGTTGCTAGTTTAACTCATGAAAAAGATAATGTCATATTAGAAGTAGAGAACATAAAAAATGATACTGCTTCTTTTATAAATGATTATTTATGTTCTACTTATAAAGTTAATACTAATATACCTAATGATGAGTTAAACAATGTCAAAAACCGCATTTCTTCTTTAGATTCAACTCTAACTACATGCATTAACAATCACAAGAAACTTATGGATATGTGTGCCAAGTCTAAGTCAAAATCATCTACTCATTATGCACACATATATATAGCAAAGTTTACAAGTGTTCCATTTGTGGTCGTAAAGGCAATTTATCTAAATTTTTCTATGATACACACAAATATAAGAATGCCAAAGCTCATTGTGCATCTCATAAAGTTTCTTCATCACATACACATGTACATGCACATACTTATAAAGTTCATCATAAGCATGCTCATGTGTTTAAATGTGATCTATGTGGCCGATTTGGCCATTTGGCAAAGTTTTGCTTTGCTTTGAAAAAGACATCACTTTTGCCAAATGATTTTAAAAGATCACAAAAGTTTAAGTTTGATCATTATGATCGTTTTGGTCATTTGACCAAATTTTGTTTTGATTTGAGGAGAGTTTCTTGTTTACAAAATAATTTCCAAGATAAACCTATTTTTGCAAATGAGTCCCGTGCACAACTGTTTGGTTAACATAAGCAAATGCCTTATTTCCATTGTACATATTGCAATCGGAAGGGTCATTTGAGTGATTATTTCTTTGACCGTGTTAGTGCATCACATGTGTCCAAACGGGTTCATAACCCTAGTTAGTGCATCACATGTGTCCAAACGGGTTCATAACCCTAGGGCTCCGAGCATAAAAGATAGGGGTCATGTCCCTAAATCTATTGGTACCAAGAATTATTGGTTACCAAAACAAATTTAATTTTTAAAACCAAGTATTTTAGTGTTTTTATTTTTCTCTTTCTTAGTTTTGAAAATTATACTTTAAATTTTTGAACATGAAAACAATTCATTTTATTGATCAAATTTTTTTGTTTTCATGATTATTGGTTTTGTTTTGATGAGAGGTTTATATAACCCTCCAGGTTTATTGGGTATTTATTCCCAAATCTTACTTACCGGGTACTAAAAATACTTATATGGGTTGATACTAGCTCAAGAGCTAGATATAGTTGTCTCTCTTGATTTTTGAAAATCAATGATGATTTGGTTTTATACTTTTAAAGATGATTTTTTCATAGTTCATGATTCTTGTATGTTTTGTAATCTTATTTTTGAACTATAAAATTTTTATTTTGATTTGTTCTTTTGAATTCATTATATAGCACAAAAAATTTCAAATATGCTTTTTAATGTATTCAATGAGTGGTTTGATCAAGTCCTACAAAAAAAAGTTTTCTTTATTAATCAAACATTGTTTTTGGATTTACACTTTGATTTATGATTTCATTTGGTTGATTTGAAAACTTTTTGCATGATTCTCATGTTCCTCTTCTTTTGATTTCATAAATCTATTCTTATACACTATGTTTTTATAGTTGTGTAATGAGACACTTATTTCATAAGTAATACATTTTTATGTGTTCTCATTGTCTTTTTGTATGTGAGTGATATTTAGCATATTCATCTATGCTTGCTCACATATGTGTGACTTGATCATTATTGCATATATTCCATAAGGCATTTTGATAGGGGGAGTCTTCCCTTTTTCTATTATTGTTTTTATACTCACCCATGCATATTGATAGGGGGAGCTTTCGCTCTCTTCATCCTTTTGTCCCTTTTTTTATGTTGTCAAACGGAGAGAAATATTGTGAGTATACACTTCCTTGTTTATATACATGTGAATTATAATTTATATATTCATTTCCTTTCATGCATATATCCTTTTTGTAAATTGTTTGTCATCATAAAAAAGGGAGAGATTGTTGGCCTTCTTGTTTTGATGAGATTTAACAAACAATTTACATCTAATATTGTTTGTCTAGTGTTTGTGTTTTGTATTCATTGTAGACAAATAATAAGTTGGATGATGGATGGAATTGCGCATTCATGATCATATCCAATGGAGGTTGGTGAAATTATGGAGTGAAACCTATGCAATTCAAAGTTAAAGATTCAAGTTCAACCTTCATCCGCAAATGTACCAAGATAGAGCTTCGTTGAAGATCACAAGCTTGGGTATATTTAGTTTTAGGTTTTATATATGTGTGTGTGTGTGTGTGTGTGTGTGTGTGTGTGTGTTTTGGTTTGATAGTTTTTTAGTTTTTTAATATGAAACAATGGAATATAATTAGAAAACATATTTTTTGTTTCATACTTACATGCATATATATGATTTCATTTAGTTCAATGAAATCATATTTAATTTTGAAATGTTTGCAAAATATGCACTTTTATAAAAATATTATTTTCTTAGTTTATGGACTTAATAACAATCATATACATCTTTCATTAAGTCTGTAAAATTATTTTGTATTATTTCAAAACATGGTTAAGAAAAAATGTCAAAACTCATATGTTTACATTTGGACTATTTTGCAAAATGATGATATTTTTCATTCGGGAGGTCCTTTTTAAAAACTGGTTTATATAGCATGTGTATTATTATGTCTACAATCATTTCCCAAAGTTTTATGTTTTTCTGAATTTATTTGATATTTTTAAACAATGTTTTAAAATCAGAAAAACAACTTTCAACCTATAATTTCTTTGTGTTAGTTTGCGGTCGACCGCCACGGTCGACCGCCACGGTCGACCGCCTTGAGTCCAGAGACTCGGTTTTCTTTTTGTTGGCTCGCGGTTGACCGTGCCCGCCACGGTCGACCGCCTTGAGTCCAGAGACTCGGTTTTCTTTTTGTTGGCTCGCGGTTGACCGTGGCGATTGACCAGATGAATTCCAGAGAGTTTCGCGGTTGATCGCCACGGTCGATCGTCTGTTGTCCAGAGCATTTTCTTCCTTTCTGTGCTGCTCGCGGTCGACCACGAGATTCCCACGATCGACCGCCGAACTATTCATTGCACTCCAACGGCTAGTTCCAGCTGTGTTTTTCTGTGAGCTTTTTGGTTAGTTTTGTGGGGGGTTTGCTAAAGTTTTGAGTGGGTATAAATACCCCATTGCCTTCAGCTCTCCTATATATAATGAGAGTGTTTTAAACTAGTTTAAGAAAGTTTTAAACATGGGTTTACGTTTGGTTTAAGTTTGTTTTAAAAGCTTTTAAGCAATTGAGATTTTGTTTTGTGAAAACAAGTTTACAAGAGTTTGAGGAAATCATCTATTGGTGTTTGAGCATCTGATGGTTCATAATGTACCAAAATTGTAAGTGCACAATTGATCAACTTATAGTATAAAAAGTTATGGATCCCACAAGGAAGGTGATTTTAAGAGATTATTAGAATTGGTTCTTATGTGTTGTGCGTGACAAAAATAGGATTAAAGAATAAGTGTGATTGTGATGAGTGATTGTTGTGAATATATGCAAGAGATAATAAATTGAATTTTAGAGGAGAGAAGAAAGAATCAAAGAATAAATGAAATCACAAGGCAAGAAAGAAGAATGAATAAAATCAAGAAATAAAATCAAGAATGAAAAGAAAATTCAAGAAAGTCAAGATGGAGGATTCAATTAAGATATGAGAAATCTAGAATTTAATCCACTAGCTAATCTCAATTATAAAATACAAACTATTCTCTTTTTAACATATTTCAACTTAGATTTATTAAGCATAGACTATCAAACCATTTAAGGAAAGTATAACCTATCAAATTATCATCTAAGTTAAAATTACTATTCATGATAAGAATAACAACAAGATAGTAATCCTAGAATTCATAAGCATAACCTATCAAACCATTTAAGATAAGCATAGATTATCAAATTCTTCTTCTACCGATTAGTTCTCTAGTTGATTATCCTAAACATGAATATTTTAAGTGTAAGAGAATAATTTGCATAATATAAAGGAAATTAGACTAGCATCATACAATTCTAAGATTCCTACAAGAATTAATTTCACATCTTAAGAAATAAAAGCAAGAAGGAAAAGAACTAATTACAAAAATAAAAAGAAAAGAAAAATCTAAACTATAAATAAGAAATAAATCTAACTACAAAGAATTAAAATCTAAACTACAAAAATTAAATGCAAGAAAATAAATATACTCTACAAATTAAAGTGCAAAAAAGAAATAAAAAGACAAGAAAATAAATCTACACTACAAGCATGAATGTAAATCTAACTAATAAGTAATAATAAAGAAATTACTAAAAAGAAATAAAAGAGAAAAATAAAAGAAATGCAAACCTTCAAATTACTCTTCATCTCCATCCTTATCATTCAACAAAGAGGGGAAAAGACAAATTTAAAGTGGAGAAAAATTATTATTATTAATTACAACAAAAGTTATAATTTTTGGAAGGTCTTCTCAATTAAGAGTAGCCCTCTTCTCCAAATGGAGTTACAAAATTTTTTACACCCCTAACCCCTCACTCTCTATCCCTAGTTATAGTAAACATCAGTGAATGAGAGTCATTGGATTAAAATCTTATCCAAAAATAACAAATTTTAGCCTTTAGATTGTAACTGCCTGGCCGATGGTATCGATGCCAGCATAAATAGGGGTATCGTGTTGACCCTATAGTTTTGATGATGATTTGTCAAATAATTTATCGCTAATATATTATCTAGTTTTGTTTTTATGTTTCTCTTTATAGGTATTTCAACACATGACAATCAAGCGTTAAAGATTCAAGTTCATATGTGTGGAGTTACCTAGGTATAAGAGTAGTTTACTTACATATATTGTATGTTTATATTTAAGCTCAATATATGTACACTTAACACGATTTTTGACGTTTTCTATCATATAAATGATTTTTCATCAAACATTATTACAATATCTTTCATCTCATGTTTACAACTCTTTCATGCTTTATTATATACATATAATATATGCAGGATATATATTTGCATGTTTATAAGTCATATCAAAATTTTCATATTCGTAAAATACAAGTTTTACGAACACTTTTCAAAAACACTGTGTTTTTGCAAACGAAAATTATTTTTCTAAAATTCCTTTTCTAACATGTTCATTTTATCATTTAGAAACTTTTTCCAAAGTTTTATTATTTTTGGAATTGATTTGCTATTTTTAAAGTATTTTCAAAATCAGCCCAAAAATAGGTTTTCAGACTGTGGCAGTTTGCGGTCGACCGTCACGGTCGACCGCCATGTACAAATTGTCAAGTATGGATTTTATATGCCCACGGTCGATCATGATGGTCGACCGTGATTCATCTAGAGACTTTCACGGTCGACCTCTGCTGTGACGCCCCTGGGTTCACACGAGGCTGCAGTCCTCGGTGAAACCAAGAATGTCAAACCTGCCATGCACCACACCGTGCAATAACATGTTTCACCATCAAAATTAACATTTCTCTAGTAGAGTCAACAACAGGTGTAGGTACAAAAGCAAGTAATAGATAATACAAGAGATACTAGCGAAATGAAAGAGACAACATATAGAAATACAAAGTCAATATCTGAAATGAATAAACTGGAGTTCTTATCAAATCTCAAATACAATAAGTCTGAGTAAAGGAAATAAGGCACACAGCCTTTACAACATCTAGAATAAAGTCCTCAAACATCTAAACAAAGTCTACAGTGAAGCTCCAAAATAAAACATATCTAAAAATAGTCAGCTGAACACTAAAGTGGGTCGCCTTCAACCTGCGACTCTCCGGGCTCCTGGCTCGTTACCTGAAAGGGGGAGGGACAACGAGCGTCAAAGCGCTAGCGAGCAACATCACAACCAACCCCAAGGAAAAGGGCTCGTTGTATACAGAAAATACAATTAATACATAATAATATAAAATCATTTGTCCTAACAACAATGGGTTTTGGTATTTAGGAACTTACACACGAGCGTAGGTACGTCAAGCGAAATAATCCAAACAAGGAAACCCTCATGTATATACCTTGTATCTCAAATTGTAAATCCCTAAATACTAAACCTGAGGTCTAATACAAGAAACAATAAATAAAACAAATACAAACCCGTCTCTACCGATAAATGAAATCATGACAAGGCCACCACAAGTGTCATGCAAACTCACATGAGTGTCATGTCCGAAAACGATTAAGTGTCCAAAACATAGACTATATAAATTAAACGTCCAACTCATGGACTGAAAGTAACGAGTGTCCAACGCATGGACTGAATATAACCAATGTCCAACGCATGGACTAAATCTAACCAATGTCCAACGCATGGACTGAATATAACCAATGTCCAACGCATGGACTAAATCTCACCAATGTCCAACGTATGGACTGAATATAACCAATGTCCAACGCATGGACTAAATCTCACCAATGTCCAACGTATGGACTGAATATAACAAAAGCATGTCCAACACGAGGACTGAGTGGAATGAGTGTCCAACACGAGGACTGAATGGAATGAGTGTCCAACACGAGGACTAACTGGAATGAGTGTCCAACACGAGGACTAACTGGAATGAGTGTCCAACACGAGGACTAACTGGAATGAGTGTCCAACACGAGGACTAACTGGAATGAGTGTCCAACACGAGGACTAACTGGAATGAGTGTCCAACACGAGGACTAACTGGAATGAGTGTCCAACACGAGGACTAACTGTAAAATTATACAAAGTGTAAGTGTCGAATATATATATATACACAAGATACACATAATCTCATGTCACACGTGCCTCGTTGTGCGGATCGGTGCTTGTGTCAAAAGTCAACTCACATGTACAGATAAATAATAAATCACTAAAATCTAACATTAAATAATCGAGGCAACTCCTCGAACACACAAAAGTATGCACCAAAATTAAAACATGCACAAACAGTGCGGCGGTCGACCGCAGAAACCACTCCGGTCGACCGCGCATAGGGCAGAGACGTTCTGCTCGACAGAACGCCCAGCGGTCGACCGCCGCGTCACACGCGGTCGACCGCGAAATGAACAGAAGCTTTTTCCAGATTTCTGTTCTGCTTCGAAATCGATCCAAACAATACACCCATGCTTCCAAACAATATATTACACATTCTAATACATATGAATCATCGTATAATAACATCTAGCATGAAAACAAAAATCATCACTAGGATTTGTGAACTTCTATACACATGATTTAAAAGTTATAAAACAGTAAACTTGCATCAAAACTCAGAGTTCAAAAACAATTTTTCAGATCCGGATCTATTACAGAAAAGAAATTCATTTGGTGAGGTTATTTTCAAACTGAAATATTGGATTTTCGCATCATATGCTACAAGAACTATACTTATATGTAAACTAGCATTTTAGGCTCAACAAATCTCAATAAAATCATTAGAAAACCCATAAAAACGTGGGTGAAGGGCTGGGTGAGATGTCACTCGCCTGAGGGGGTTGATGAACGAAGTTGGGCGAGATGTTACTCGCCTCTGAGCTCCTAGATCTGCAGGAGAATGATCCCCTTTGTTGAAACACCAAGAAAATCCGCTGAAAATCCTTCGAAGCTCCTCCCAAATCACCAAAAATGCAAACTAGGGTTTGAGGAAGGGAGAGGAGGGGGCTGAGGCTATTAGGGTTCCAAAGAGGGTTCTGAGGGCTTCAAAACGAGTATATATAAGTAGGGTAACAACCGGGTTTGGTATAAACAAAACCAACCCGAAACAGAACTGAAGCTGGGTCTGTACGCTGAGCGGTCGACCGCAGCGACCACGGCGGTCGACTGCTCAGAGTTCTGGGCCATGCTCAGACTGGGGTTCGGTAAAAAGGTTGTAACTTTCTCATACGATCTCGGAATGAGGTGATTTAAGATTCATTGGAAAGCTATTGAAGAGACCTACAACTTTGGTCTTATACACCTTTCCAGATTCTAACTGAATCAGCATGAAAAATATAGAAACTCTCAACTGGTCAAAATTCTCAGATTCTCACTATTTGCCTATGTGCATGTTTTGTGTATTTACACTCATATATTCACAAATATACATTGAATTGATCTCAAATCAATTCTTATCATACTCAAACATCAAAATACATTATTTTTACCATATAACATATTTATAATTATTTATCACACTATATTCAAATTTTCGGAGTTTTACACTTGTACAAGAGTCAAGTCACCTTGTAGATGATGGAGATCTTTAGCAAAGTCAAACCAAGAAGGAGGAAGTTTATCAATAAGACTAGATACCTTATATTCTTCAGAAAAAGTATTTCCTTTCGACTGAAGGTATCGGATGTAGTCTCATTTCAAGTTGGTTTTTGCTGAGTTTTTGAGTGGGTATAAATACCCCATTGCTGCTCTCTTTCACCTAATCTAAGTTGTGTTTAACAAAATCTTAAGTGTATTTAAAAGAGCTGTTTAAGCTGATTTCATCAGTTTGTTTCAAAAGAAGTTTCCCTACTACAAGAAGAAGATTTTTAATTTCATCATCCACTGTGGAGCCTACTGCGGCTCGGGTGGAGTCTGCTGAGGCTCGGATTGAGCCGGCTGCTGCTCAGATGGAGTCTGCTGCGACTCTGCCTGCCCAGCTCTCCGAGTACGAGGCCTACGACGTCCTGTCATCTTTCTGATCATAAGAAAATAAGAGTTGTGAGCCAAAATAGACGTCTATAAATAGCGTATCATGACACAATTTTCACATCATATAGTATTTGCACAACTGTTTGAATTTATACAAAATTAGTTGTCATAAAAAAAAAATATTCGGGTCAACATGCCCTTATACAAACTATCCAACTGAATGCTAAAGAGATATAGAAATACATTGATCAAACGGAAATAGGAAGTGCTACAAAAGTAATCTAGTATCCATAAACAACTACAAAAGAGAAAATGACTAAGCTCCATGTGACGCTCCTGGGTTCACACAAGGCTGCAGTCCAAGGTGAAACCAAGGATGTCAAACCTGCCATGCACCACACCGTGCAATAACATGTTTCACCATCATAATTAACATCTCTCTAGTAGAGTCAACAACAGGTGTAGGTACAAAAGCAAGTAAAAGATAATACAAGAGATACTGATGAAATGAAAGAGATCAAAATGATATTTCATCATCCAACATATAGAAATACAAAGTCAATATCTGAAATGAATAAACTGGAGTTCTTATCAAATCTCAAATACAATAAGTCTGAGTAAAGGAAATAAGGCACACAGCCTTTACAACATCTAGAATAAAGTCCTCAAACATCTAAACAAAGTCTACAGTGGAGCTCCAAAATAAAAAATATCTAAAAATAGCCAGCTGAACACTAAAGCGTGTCGCCATCAACCTGTGACTCTCCGGGCTTCTGGCTCGTTACCTGAAAGGGGGAGGGACAACGAGCGTCAAAGCGCTAGCGAGCAACATCACAACCAACCCCAAGGGAAAGGGCTCGTTGTATACAGAAAATACAATTAAAACATAATAATATAAAATCATTTGTCCTAACAACAATGGGTTCTGGTATTTAGGAAATTACAACACGAGCGTAGGTACGTCGAGCGAAATAATCCAAACAAGGAAACCCTCATGTATATACCTTGTATCTCAAATTGTAAATCCCTAAATACTAAACCTGAGGTCTAATACAAGAAACAATAAATAAAACAAATCAAATCTAAGCATAAAGCAAAAAGGGGTGAAGTTGGGCGAGATGTTACTCGCCTCTGATGAGAACCAAGCCCTAGATCTGTAGGAGAATGATTCCTCTCGCTGAATCCACCAAGAATCTCGCGAAATTTCACCGAAAACCCTTCGAAACGCCCCAAGAACGCCAAAATCCGAGCTAGGGTTTAGAGGAGAGAGAGAGAGAGTGGCTGAGGCTATTAGGGTTCAATAGAGGGTTCTGAGAGCTTCAAAACGAGTATATATACTTAGGGTAGCAATCGGGTTTGGTATAAACTGGGTCTGTACGCTGAGCGGTCGACCGCAGCGACCACGGCGGTCGACTGCTCAGAGTTCTGGGCCATGCTCAGACTGGGGTTCGGTAAAAAGGTTGTAACTTTCTCATACGATCTCGGAATGAGGTGATTTAAGATTCATTGGAAAGCTATTGAAGAGACCTACAACTTTGGTCTTATACACTTTCCCAGATTCTAAATGAATCAGTGTGCAAAATATAGAAACTCTCAACTGGTCAAAATTCTCAGATTTTCACTCTTGGCCTTTGTGCATGTTTTGTGTATTTACACTCATATATTCACAAATATACATTGAATTGATCTCAAATTAATTCCTATCATTCTAAAATATCAAAATACATTATTTTCACTATATAACATATTTATAATTATTTATCACACTATATTCAAATTTTCGGGGTTTTACAGCTGCGGTCGACCGCCAGCTTTAAAACCCTGTTCTTTGAATTTTTGTGCCTCACGGTCGACCGCGAGATTTCCACGGTCGACCGCCGATGTCATCATTGCTTTTTAACGGTTATTTTTACAACGGTTCTCTGTGGGATTTTTGATCATTTCAAGTTGGTTTTTGCTGAGTTTTTGAGTGGGTATAAATACCCCATTGCTGCTCTCTTTCACCTAATCTAAGTTGTGTTTAACAAAATCTTAAGTGTATTTAAAAGAGCTGTTTAAGCTGATTTCATCAGTTTGTTTCAAAAGAAGTTTCCCTACTACAAGAAGAAGATTTTTAATTTCATCATCCACTGTTCTTCTTGTCTATAGAGAAGTTTTCTCTAACTCATCTTTATATATAGCTTACTATTTCAATTTCATTTACTTAGCTATATTCATTGAGTTGTATTATTCACTGTTATCACACATATATATTGAGCTTAATATCTTCATACTATATAGTGTGGGTTGTGGGGTGTGATTCAGTGAGTGTGAGCTTCATTTGTGTTCTCATTTGTTGTTGAGAACAAACCATTGTATTTAATCTTTATTTGTGAGTATCACTTGTAATACACTTGTACACCGAGAGAAGTGTGAGGCGAGAGATGGGGTCGAATCCAATAGGAGTGGCGTTGGTTGAGGAGCCTGTGGAGAGGTTGCATCCGAGCACTTGAGGAGGAGGAAACGGGCTAGGTTCCTATACTTAGTGTGTAAAGTGTGATTACATAGTGTTTGTTGTGTGAGAGTTTTCGGTAAGCTTGTAAACCGAGTGTGTAGAAGTTCCAGCTTCCAAACCGGATTGTGATAGTGGATATCTCCTCGAGGTGAGGAGCGGGGTCGTAGGTCGTGGGGACCGAACCTCGTAAACATATCTTGTGTTTGTGTTTTCTTAGCGTATATTTCATTTGTACTTATTCTTATCTTTCTTGCTCATATCCTTCTTATATCATTCCTGCAAGAACAAATTGATCAACTTATTTTTAATTGGAAGTTAATCGGGATTAGATTAGCATAAGACCCTAATCACCCCCCCCCCCCTCTAGGGTCTAACAATTGGTATCAGAGCTTGGTGCTCTTTGATTTAAGGACTAATTGCCTTGAGTTAAAGATCCAAGTTATCGTTTTCATGCTAATCTAGTGTTGATTGCTTTTTTGCTTCTTGCATATAATTATTATGGATATGTATGATGCATCTAGTCTAGGTTATGCTATTAATGTTGCTCCTCATTTGGATATTTTTCCCTATGCTCAATGGCGTGTTAGATTCAAACTTTTTGTTCCATTTAAATAATTCGATTTATGGGAGATTATTGAGGATGCCTATGTTGTTCCCATTTCGGAAAAATCCAAATGGAATGAAAATGATAAAAGATCGTTTAACATGAACAAGCTTTTGCTAGAATATTTGCTTAATGCTTTTCACTCATCGTTTTCTAACAAATTTGCTCATTTTGATAGTGCTTACGCCTTATGGAAATTTATTGAAGCACATGAAGGAGACTCGGAGGCTATTCAAAAAGCGTTGGAAGATCACACTTTAAGCTCTAAGGAAGCCTCATCTCCATGTATAATACCACTAGGTGATAACCCTAGTGAGGTATGCGAGCTTGATAACGATGATATTATTACTTTTGATGAACTTGCTCTTGAGTTTGAAAAGTTACACAATTGCTATATTGATGTAAAGAGTAAGTATGTAAATATGAAATCCACTCATGAAACACTAGCCAATAATCTTAATTTTATTGCAAATAAAAATATAATTCTTAAAGAATGCAATAAAAAATTGAGAATTGAAAATGCTAGTTTGCTTCATGAAAAACGTGATGCTATGTTAGAAGTAGATAAGTTGAAATCTATGATGAAAAATCTTGTTTATCCTACTTCTAGTAGCAATGCTTGTATGCGCAATGATGAGTTAAATCAAATGAGAAAACGTATATCCAACTTAGATTCAACACTAAACACTTGTATTGCTAATAATAAAAAGCTTATTGACTTATGTGCAAAGTTCAATGTTAATTCTTCTAAGAAACCTATTCACTATGCACATATGTATGAAAAAATTCACAAATGTTCTATTTGCGGTCTTAAAGTCTATTTAGCTCAATTTTGTCATAATATACCAAAAATTGACAAGTCTATTCATGATTGTGCATCCCATCAAGCTTCTTCATCACATACACATGTACACACACATAGTGTAAATCATAAACATGCTCATGTGTACAAATGTGATTATTGTGGTCGTTTTGGTCATTTCGCCATGATTTATTTCGATTTAAAAAGAAATTCTCGTTTGCAAAATAATTTCAAAGAAAAATCTATTCTTGCAAATGAACCACGTGCATTTCATTTCGGTCAACGTAAACCATTCAAACCTCTATATTGCACAAATTGCAATCGTATGGGTCAAGTTTATAATTTTTGCTTTGATCGTATCAGTGCACAAAATACGCCCAAGCAGGTTCATAACCCTAGGGCCTTGGATTTAAATGATAGGGGTCATATCCCAAATTTTAGTGGTACCAAAATGATTTGGGTACCAAATTAATTTTTATATCAATTTTTTTGTTTTGTTTATTTTTTTGTTTTGTTTGTTGAACAATTGAGTTTTTGAGTTTAATGATGAATTGTATGTTTTTTAAGATAAAATAAAATATTTTTTTTGTTTTTTAATGGCTAAAAACTTTATATGTATTTATACATCTTATAAAACAATTTTATTAAGGATCAAATTGAATTTTCCTTAAATTTCAGATTTTATAAACTGCCTATGCCTTTTTCTTTCTCGCGGTAGACCGCCACGGTCGACTGTCAATGTTTCTGGAATTTGTTACGGTCGACCGTCACGGTCGACCGCAAGAGAGTTTTTCGATTTTTAGCACTTTTCGTTATCGGGTTTCGGTTTATTTGGTTAAATGTTTTAAAACCCGTTTTCTTCACCACCGTCGATCTTGATCTAATCCTGATCTGAGCCGTCCATCCTTCTCCTCTTATGATCCGACCCCCTTCATCTTCTTCCCCATTCGACATCTTTTTAAAATTTCTGGTTCTTCTCTCGATCGCCCGCAGAGTTCCTTCGGTCGACCGCGAACACTCCTTCATCGAAATCTCGTGTTGGAATTTTGTTGGGTAATCTCTCACCTTTCAATATTTTTCTTTCTCTAGAGTTTAAACATTTCAATTCTAGGGTTTTGGTTTAGGGTTTGCTCATTTGTACTTATTGTGCTTTATTTTTCTTTTTAGGGTTTTCAATCTCTGTCAAATTTCACCTCTTGTCAAAACCCTAATTAATCACATCTGTCAAAAACATCTAGATTTCTTTTAATGCCGACGAACTTGTGGGAATCCTTAAGATCCTGTCAAGCGATGTCGAGATTATGTCTATCGAACACATTGATCAAGCTGTGAACGATATCATGTTTAAGCCCGGTTGCACCTATCCAATGAACAACAAATCACTCAATCCCACTGCTAAAATCATAGCTCGTATTGTTGCTCAAAATCTAATTCCTAAAACCGGGGGTTTCGATCACTTTTTCCCTGATAAAGTTAATGCAGTTTATGCCATCTTTGCCCAAATAAAAGTGAATTGGGCTAATCATTTTCTCAAGAGTATGGCATGTAAGCATTTCAAATTCCTTCCCTTTGGCTGTATCATCACTCTCATTCTCCAACACTTCGGTGTTGCTCTGTCTAATGAACCCAAAGTGGAGCCTAGTAAAGAATATTTTGATAGGGTCTCACTTTCCCGTATGCAACTTTCTAACTCCTTATCTGATCCTACTAAGCCATCATCTTCTCGGTCTAGAGCTTCCACCTCCTCCATTTCTGATATCTGTGCCCGTTTGGATCGTCTCGAGACTTAGGTCCCAACAATTCAGAGGGATGTTAGGACCATTCTTAGTTATCAGCATCAATCTCTCAGGATTCCGGATCCATCTTCCAGTTCTGATTCTGAGGAAGGCTCTGCTGATGGATCTATGTCAGGCTCTGGTTCGGGATATACTTCCGGATCTGATGATGATGGTGGTGATTGACTTTGTTGCTTATTGGAGTTTATTGGATTCTATGCTTATAGTGATGTTTATGTTTTGTTGTTGAACTAAAACTTGATACTTATGTTTTATTTTGAGTTGTAATAACTCTATGTTTGTGTGGAAAACTATGTGACTTTGTGAAACAAATTGTGTATGGTTTGTAGTATTGTGGAACAAATTATGTTTATGGAAAACTATGTAGTATTTGGTGTTTAAGTGATGATTTGTGTTTTATTTGGTCTATATATTGTTTATGGTTGTATTTGGATGGAGATGGTTGCTTAGCTCCTATGTATAAATATGATCTTTATATATAATCTGCGCAAATTGACAGGGGGAGCTTTAGCTGTATTTTTGTTTATTATCTGTGCTTGTATTTAGGGGGAGCATTGCTCCTATTCAAAATATATTTATTTTTTTCCCTTTTTGATGTTGTCAAAGGGGGAGAAAATCTAATGTGGTTTATATGGTTGATTCATGATATATATGGTCTACATGTTTAATTCATATTGTATGTGGTTTAACAGTACATATTTCATATCAATAAATAAATTGTTTGTTATCATCAAAAAGGAGGAGATTGTTGACCCTATAGTTTTGATGATGATTTGTCAATCAATTTATCGCTAATATATTCTCTAGTTTTGTTTTTATTTTTCTCTTTATAGGTATTTCAACACACGACAATCAAGCGTTAGAGATTTAAGTTCATATGTATGGAGTTACCTAGGTATAAGAGTAGTTTACTTACATATATTGTATGTTTATATTTAAGCTCAATATATATACACTTAACACGATTTTTGACGTTGTCTTTCATATAAATGATTTTTCATCAAACGTTGTTATAATATCTTTTATCTCATGTTTACAGCTCTTTCATGCTTTATTATATACATATAATATATGCATGATATATATTTGCATGTTTATAAGTCATATCAACATTTTCATATTCGTAAAATACATGTTTTACGAAAACTTTTCAAAAACACTGTGTTTTTGCAAACGAAAAATATTTTTCCAAAAATTCCTTTTCTAACATGTTCACTTTATCATTTAGAAACTTTTCCCAAAGTTTTATTATTTTTGGAATTGATTTGCTATTTTTAAAGTATTTTCAAAATCAGCCCAAAAACAAGTTTTCAGACTGTGTCAGTTTGCGGTCGACCGCCACGGTTGACCACCATGTACAAATTGTCAAGTCTGGATTTTATATGGCCACGGTCGACCATGACTCATCCAGAGACTTTCACGGTCGACCGTCGCGGTCGACCGCCAGCTTTAAAACCCTATTCTTTGAATTTTTGTGCCTCGCGGTCGACTGCGAGATTTCCACGGTCGACCGCCGATGTCATCATTGCTTTTTAACGGCTATTTTTATAACGGTTCTCTGTGGGCTTTTTGGTCATTTCAAGTTGGTTTTTGTTGAGTTTTTGAGTGGGTATAAATACAACATTGCTGCTCCCTTTCACCTAATCTAAGTTTTGTGTTTAACAAAATCTTAAGTGTATTTAAAAGAGTTGTTTAAGCTGATTTCATCAGTCTGTTTCAAAAGAAGTTTTCCTACTACAAGAAGAATATTTTTAATCTCATCATCCACTGTTCTTCTTGTCTATAGAGAAGTTTTCTCTAACTCATCATTATATATAGCTTACTATTTCATTTTCATTTACTTAGCTATATTTATTGAGTTGTATTATTCACTGTTATCACACATACATATTGAGCTTAATATCTTCATACTATATAGTGTGAGTTGTGGGGTGTGATTCAGTGAGTGTGAGCTTCATTTGTGTTCTCATTTGTTGTTGAGAACAAACCATTGTATTTAATCTTTATTTGTGAGTATCACTTTTAATACATTTGTACACCGAGAGAAGTGTGATGCGAGAGACGGGGTCGAATCCAATAGGAGTGACGTCGGTTGACGAACATAGGGAGAGGTTGCATCCGAGCACTTAAGGAGGAGGACACGGGCTAGGTTCCTACACTTAGTGTGTAAAGGTTGCATCCGAGCACTTAAGGAGGAGGACACGGGCTAGGTTCCTACACTTAGTGTGTAAAGTATGATTGCATAGTGTTTGTTGTGTGAGAGTTTTCGGTAAGCTTGTAAACCGAGTGTGTAGAAGTTCCAGCTTCCAAACCGGATTATGATAGTGGATATCTCCTCGAGGTGAGGAGCTGAGTTGTAGGTCGTGGGGACCGAACCTCGTAAATATATCTTGTGTTGTGTTTGCTTAGCGTATATTTCATTTGTACTTATTCTTATCTTTCTTGCTCATATCCATCTTATATCATTCCTGCAAGAACAAATTGATCAACTTATTTTTAATTGGAAGTTAATCGGGATTAGATTAGCATAAGACCCTAATAACCCCCCCTCTAGGGTCTAACATATCGATGCTGGTATCGATACGGGCATCGATGCTGGCATTGATGCCCCCATCGATGCTGGCATCGATGTGAGCCTTTCTCCAATTTTAGCCCGCAACTTCTCTTCTCTTTGGCTTTTGGGCTTGGGCTTTTGGTATTTTTTTCTTCTTTTGGGCTTTGGCATTTTTTTCTTCATTTGGGCTTCAACACTTCATTGAATATTGAAAGAAATTGTTTGCTTTCATGGGCTTCATTTCTTCAATAAATCAAGGGGTTTTTATTGAGAGATTGAAGTTTGAGATTTAATCTTCATTAACCTGCAATTGAAGATAAAAACAATTATTATTAGTATATTTATTCATATAAAATAGATAATGAGGTTATAAAATTATAATAAAATATGATTATCAGCATCCAACTCTCCTACCTCTACCTCTTGATCTATTGAGAAGTTTTCTAAACTCTATTTCTAGCTTTACATTTGCATATTTGTTTGATTATCTTTCTTTAAAGCTAGTTTTTATATTAAGTTTAGATTTGATAAATCTTATTGTTACACACACCCACATTAAGCTTATTGTATTTTTATACATAGTATAATTAGGTTGGTGAGTGTTGTAACAATTGAGTGTGAGCCTACATTGAGTTCTCATCTATTGTAGAGAATAAATCATTTGTTATATTATAAGATTGTAAGGTTTTCGGTGAGCTAGAAAACCGAGTGTGTTGTTGTAAACTTTTTGGTAAGCTAGAAAACCGAGTGAGAGTGTGAGGTGTGAACGTTGATCAGTGAGCGTTAAAAACCGATATTGTGAGGTGTAAACGTTATTTGGGTAAGCGTAGAAAACCCCGTTGTGATAGTGGATTTCTCCCCAGGAGTGGGGAGCGGAGACGTAGGATGGAAGGTCCGAACTCCGTGATCATTTGCTTGTATTTGAGTTTGGTTTGGCGTTTCATTTATGCTTAGTGTTCATTACATTCTTGTCGCTATTGTCAATTGCCCTATCACATTTGTAGATTGTTTATTTTACCCTTGTGTTAGTTTATATATGCTTGCATATATTTCACTATATATCTTATTGTTAGGATATTGCTCTTTGTTCATATTGCTTATTCTTGCTTGTAACATATTGTATATCTATCTTATAAGAATAATTTATTAATTAGTCTTAATTGGCATAAAACCGGATTAGATTAACATAAGACCCTAATCACCCCCCTCTAGGGTCCAACATGTATATTGTCCTCTGTGTGCGTAATATAGTTGAAATCGTCTCGCCAACCACGGGGCAATGACTCTATCTCACAAATTCGTGAGATAAGTTCAACGCCTCATATTGCCTAATAATATTCTTGTAATCATGTCTAATAAATACGCATCATTTATTTCAGTTGAATTCCCTCCAAAGGCGTTCTCCTCTTGCGCGGTGGGTGGCCCCCGAGGTGAGGTTTATGCCTCTTTTGATGACCCAATGCTCATCCTGGCCACTCCTTAATTTACTCCGGGTGGGCCTGAGGAAATTCCTTAGTTGGTGCGGAAGGGAGATCATCGTACACTATGACAGTTAATTACTAATGCGCCATTAGTTAAAGATTCAAGTTCGACTCAACCTCTAAGGAAAACTGACTATTTGTTCAGTGGTTCCGTTGAAGACCCGACCATTCTAACCCTTGAAGCTGAACAATGGTTAAATGATGATGGTGGCTTTAAATATCTTCCCTCGATTCCTCGCCATCGTTTGCTGACTGATTTGTGAAGGCAGGTTGTAAAACGCCTTTAAATATCTTCCCTCGATTCCTCGCCATCGTTTGCTGACTGATTTGTGAAGGCAGGTTGTAAAACGGGAGATGTCGTGGCACTTGACGGAGGAACATACCCATGTCTATTACGGGTATATCACCCATCAGACGATTCCAAGCTCAAGTAACAGAAATCACATTACTAGACTATATCCCGGTGTGCTGGGTTTAGATGTATCGCTACGAGGTGAGTTATTTACAACTGCTAACACTGTAAGGAATCATCTCGCGAGATTAGGGTGAGAGATGCCTGTGATGTGTCACATGTGTTATTGGCTAGATTCATTCCTCAGACAAGAGATGGTTGGCCTGTATGATGAATTACGAACTTAGCCATTACAGTGTGGAGTTGAAGGCTAAAGAATTATGGGCATCGATGCTGGCATCGATGCCCCCATCGATGCTGTTGAAGGCTAAAGAATTATGGGCATCGATGCTGGCATCGATGCCCCCATCGATGCTGGGATCGATGCCCCATCGATGCCCCATCGATGCTGGCATCGATGTGAGCCTTTCTCCAATTTCAGCCCGCAACTTCTCTTCTCTTTGGCTTTTGGGCTTGGGCTTTTGGTATTGTTTTCTTCTTTTGGGCTTTGGCATTTTTATCTTCATTTGGGCTTCAACACTTCATTGAATATTGAAAGAAATTGTTTGCTTTCATGGGCTTCATTTCTTCTTCAGTACCTAGAAACACTTGGTGGTTAGACTCTGGTGCTACTACTCACATAAGTATTTCTATGCAGGATTCCCTGAGCTACCGAAAGCCAAGTGATGTTGAAAGACACATCTTTATGGGCGACGGACAATCGGTAGATGTGGGGCTTCAACACTTCATTGAATATTGAAAGAAATTGTTTGCTTTCATGGGCTTCATTTCTTCAATAAATTAAGGGGTTTTTGTTGAGAGATTGGAGTTTAAGATTTATTCTTTATTAACCTTCAATTAAAGATAAAAATAATTATTAGTAGTATATTTATTCATATAAAATAGATAATGAGGGTATAAAATTGCAATAAAATGTGATTATCAAATACCCCCACACCTAAACTTTTGCTAGTCCTCTAGCAAAGAAAATAAAAAGAAAATCCTAACTCACTTTCACAGTAATCGCGGTTGTATTTACCGCATACAACAAGCCTTTAAACCACTAGGTTACCCTAGTGGACGAGTTGTAATCTCGTGAGGGTTTGCAATGAATATACCCACAAAATTCGATCAACTTGCCAAGTTTAAATAAGTCAGTAAATAACAGATTTTCCTTGATATATTTAGATATTCTAATTGAAGCTAGTTAATAATCAAGAAAATGTTTTTATATATAACTCCAATGTAAATCCCCTAGAAAATCTTTTTCATTATAGCAATACAAAACCAAGTCAAATCTTAGAGATTTAATTCAAAAGTTTTGAAAAGAACATACTAACTCTTTATTTTAAATAACTTTCAAGTATCTTGATCAAAAATTGTTTTTCATGACCATATATACAAAACAACAATATATATAAAAAAATAGTTAGTGTTTTAGATATATAATTTTTTATTCACTCTCTAATTCTTGGTGATTATTTTTTATTTTAACGGGCTTTCTAAGTGACCATTTAACGAGATTTAGGCCAATGAATCCCAACCCAATTGGGCTTAGATCATTAAGTATAGAGATACTCCTTGGGCTTAATTACTCCAAACCCGAGAGAAATCTTTTTTGAAGCAAGAACACAATTGATCCTATAAGCCTTGAATGTGTAGTGAAATGCTGTAGTGGCGTAGGATTCTTTTAACTCTCTGAATATTGCCTATATAATCTCTAAGAATGATTGAAACCAAGGCAATATCAGACACTCTCTTTTTCTAAACACTTAGCATGAAAATCTGGAAAATTAGAGAGTGAATACGCACAAAATGTTTGATCTTACAAGTGTAAAACTTGGTGCTTGTTTTCTGATGTTTAAACCTATTTATAGCCTCTGAAATGACATAATTTTAAACCCAATTAACGTCCACAAAACGGCTATAAACAGTCACTTATTCAAAACCTTTGTAGTCGACTACAAGTTATAGTAGTCGACTACACTGAGTCTAAACAGACTCTGTGAAGTCAGAAAATTGCTCAGTAGTCGACTACAAGGCATAGTAGTCTACTACACTGTAAACTCAGATTCTAGAATTTTTCTGTTTAGTATTTTGACTGTAACTTTCTCATCCGATATTGGAATGAGGTGATTTAAGATTTGTTGGAAAGCTCTTGAAGAGACCTACAACTTTGGTCTTTTGACTTTTTCCAGATTCTAATTTCTAAGGGGTGATCACTAACTAGGAATTAGAAAATTTAAAATCTATCAATTAGATCAATTATTACTTAACTTTATTAATTGGCAAGTAAAAATATTTTTATAATTTTTTTTGACAAAAATGCAACTAAAAAGGTAAAATAAAGGGAAAAAAACTAATTCCCACCCCACACCTAAATTTTGCATTGTCCTCAATGCAAATTCGCTGATGCACAAAGTAAAGCAGATAAGACTTGAAGAACTTATATTTGTTCGGTCGACAATGATGATAAGGATCTGCAATTACTGTTAGTATGAGGATGAAGAAATCAAAGAAGAGAGAAAAATTGTAAGTATATTTTTTTCATTTTATTTTTATTTATTTTTTAGGATTTTCTATCTCGACAGCCCCATGCGGAAAAACTTGTTTGACAAAAAATAGACCTGTCCATTTTGATCTTAATTTTTCAGGAAAAGATACAATTTTGAATCGTACAATAAAACTTTCTGTCTTAGAGAGAAATTTTTTCGTAAAATTGATTTGTCATGAAAAATCTTGGTTTTTTCTTTGTAAAATTTTGAGTATATGTACGCATCATTTCGAATTTCTTCCAACTCATTTATTTGGAGCAATCTATTCTTACCTGCCGAGTCTGAGTTAAAATTTAACTGTTTTGTTGCCTACATTGCTCGATGCTCCAACTCTACTAGTAGGTGGCAAGCTTTCCTGAACACTAGTCTATATGGTAACATCCCCAAATTGGCCTTGAAAGCTGTTCTATATGCCCACAGAGCATCACATAATTTTACAGACTAATCTTTTCTGTTATGATTAACTGTTTTTTCTAAGATTTGTTTGATCTGCCTGTTTGTGACCTCTACTTATCCACTGGTTTAGGGGTGATAAGGAGTTAACAATTTGTGTGTGATTGAATATTTCCTCATCAAAGTTTTAAAAGAACGGTTACAAAAATATGTACCGTTGTCACCGATGATCGTTCGGGGTACTCCAAACCATACAAAAATGTTCTCTTTCAAAAACTTGACAACGACCTTGTTGTCATTAGTTTTGTAAGCTACCGCCTCAACCTATTTTGACATGTATTCAACGGCTACTAGAATGTAAATATTTCCAAAGGAATTTGGAAATGGTCCCATAAAATCGATACCCCACAGATCAAAAAGTTCAACAGATAAGATGGGTTGTAAAGGCATCATATTTCTCCTAGTGACCTTCCCTAAAAGCTGACAGCGGTTACAGGCTTTGCAAAACTCATATGAATCCTTGAAAAGAGTGGGCCAATATAGCCCAGATTGGAGAATTTTTTTTAGCTGTTTTTCTTAGGCCAAAGTGGTCCCCACATGTTTGCTCATGACAAAAGGATAGAACACTCCTAGTTTTTTCAGTGGGAACACATCTCCTAAAGATCTGATCAGGACAGTATTTGAATAGATATGGATCATCCCAGTAAAAGTATTTTACTTGGGAGAGAAAACGGGATCTATCCTGTTTGGACCAATGAGAAGGGATCTGGTTTATGACTATGTAGTTCACAATGTCGGCGAACCATGGAACAGATTGGATTTCTAGGAGTTGTTCATCTGAAAAATGTTCATTGATTGGGACGGTTGATGTTGGTGCATTTGGGAGTCGAGAGAGGTGATCTGCTACAAGGTTCTCTGTTCCCCTTCTATCAAGAATTTAAATGTCAAACTCTTAAAAAAGGAGAATCCATCTAATGAGCCGTGCTTTAGCATCCTTTTTGGTCAAAAGATACTTTAGTGCGACATGATATGTGAAAACTTTGGTTAAGGAACCGATGAGGTAGGACCTGAATTTTTATAAGGAAAAAACTACAGCTAAAAACTCTTTTTCTGTGACAGAGTAATTTTGCTGGGCATCATTCAGAGTTCTACTGGCGTTCTGTGACAGAGTAATTTTGCTGGGCATCATTCAGAGTTCTACTGGCGTAGTAGATCACATGCGGTTTTCCATCAAACCGTTGTCCTAAAACAACTCCAATCGCAGAATCAGATGCATCACACATCAGTTCGAAGGGTAAGACCCAGTCCGGTGCATGAATGATAGGAGCTGTGGTTAGCTCCTTTTTTAGATATTCAAAAGATTTGAGGCAGTCAGGAGAGAAGACAAATGATGTATCCTTAGCTAAGAGATTGGTCAAGGGTCTTGCAATTTTGCTAAAATCCTTGATGAAACGTTAGTAAAAACCAGCATGACCAAGAAATGATCTAACATTTTTGACTGTTTTGGGAGGAGGGAGATTAGAAATAAGATCTACCTTAGCTTGGTCCACTTCGATTCTTCTATTGGAAACTACATGTGTGACGCCCCAGGGTTCACACAAGGCTGCAGTCCAAGGTGAAACCCGGATTGTCAAACCTGTCAAGCACCAAACACAATGCTACGACATGTTTCACCATCACAGTCACTATCTCTCTAGTGGAAACAACAAATAGGTAAAGGTACAAACATGCAAATAATAAAAGTAGTACAAAATCAGATATGCACAGAAGAAGTATATCAACAAATGAGCCCAACTAAAATAGAATGAAGATATCTTTGAGTCAGAAATATATTTCGACACAATGAGTCAAATGAAATCTCACTAAGACACTCAGCCTCTACAAAAATGAATACAACTCTAAAATCTGAACAATGAACATAACTATATAGTGGAGCTTCAACTACTAAAACTATGCGACGGCGACAATGCTAGAACTCCGTCACCCTGCGGTTTTCCGAAACTCTGATCTGCCTGAAAGATATAATTTAAACAAAAAAAACAACAACAAGAGCGTCAGAGCGCTACAGCAAGATCACCTCCATCCGCCCCCAGGGGAAGGGCTGCTAGATGGAGTGGAGGCTCTATCTATTAAGCATAGTTTACCTATATCATTTTTCCCGTATCTAATGGAGTTAATATTAGACACCTACAAGACGAGACGTAACACGTCGAGCAAAATAATCCAAACAAGGAAACCCCCATATATATACTATATATCTCAAATTGTAGATCCATAAATACCAATTCCAACTCTATGAATAAAAACAACACTCAAAAGAAATACTCCAAGCCTCAACTATATAGAACCAATGTTACAATCTCGAACTACTTCTCAAGTAGTTGGCGCAATTATAAGAGAATATCGTTCAACTTAAAAATCATCATAGGCCATATCATGTATGCCACAAACCAAAGAATGTACCCTACTCATGGGTAATCTAACATGGGAGTAACTATAATTGATAATACATATATGTGTGCATCTCTTTATGTAATAGTGATACTCTTGTAATATTCTTACTCAATCGTTCTGCAGCAATAGGTTTTATCTCCCTATCCCGGATACATTGAATGACGATACTTTTGTAATTTCATACTCAATCGCCCTGCGAAAATAGGTTTTATTATGTCCCTATTCCGGATACATGTAATAACGATACTATTGTAATACTCTTACTCAAACGTTCTGCGGTAAATAGGTTTTATCTCTCTATTTCCGGATACGTATAGAACCTCATTATTCATATGTGTTTATCAATTTAACTCGTATCGAAAGTGTGTCCATCTAACACAATCTAGCATACATGTACCAATCTCGGTGTGCATGTCCACATCTGAAGTTCACCATCATCCCAGATGTTTAACAATCACTAATATCATAGTATATCATCATAAGGTCGAGAAATTCGTTCGACAATCAAAAACAAACTCAAATATACATGCACAACCGAAACAGACTGGTGGTCGACCGTGGTGGTCGACTTCGACGGGCTCCAAAGACTACGCAGGTCTCTGTCCTACACGCGGTCGACCGTGGCGGTCGACCGTGGACCCTGTTTCCAGATTCTCATGCTCTTTGTGTATGTCGTATTCACGTCGTGTTTCCTCGATATAAACATGTCTAAAACTTTATAAAATTTGTATGCAAACATGCCACAGCAGATGTGAACATCTGGAAACAACTCAACAATTATAAACATAATTTTATGCATTAGATTTGTATTCAAAACCCTAAAACATGCATGAAGGTTCAAAACAACAAATCAAACCTCTTTCTTTAGATTAACCAAATTCTTCAATCTAAAGAATGAACTTTTAACATATTAAACATAAGCATGGTTGCCAAACAACTTAGGAAAGATAATCATTCATTAAATCATATTTTAACACCTAGGGTTGTCTCATCTTTAATCAACATGCAAACTTAATTAAAAGTCAAATTAGGGTTTAAACATGATTAGCACATAATTAACAAGATAAAAAAGAATTTAAAAGTAAACCTAATGATCATGATCATATTTCTTTTATAAACAGCAAGAAAAACATGTAGATCTAACATTTGTTTAAGATCTAACAACAAAAATCTAATCTTTTGCACATTAGATTAAGATCTAAGCATGTAAACACAAATTAAACTTCTAAGCTAGTTATTTAACTATGGGGATGGGTTTGGATGTAAGTAATCTTGCCTTAATCTTATGTGCAAGCCTCTGAAATAATCAGCAAGCAAACCATGAGCGTGAACAACCCGTTCTCCCTCGCTACACGTCGATGATCTCGCCCTTGTGCCGGTGTTTTGCTTCACAAAGCTCTCCAAACTCATAAGAAAAAGGTCTAGGGTTTTTGAGGGGAGAGTGTAGCTGCTAGGGTTCATAGATATGATAAAAGAAAAGAATTTTTGTGAAAAACACAGGTATTTATAGAGGCAAACCCGAAACAAACCTGTTTGACCCGAACCAGGAAACCTAGTCTGACTAGGAAAACAATCTTTGGTATTTTAGCTGTAACTTTCTCATCTGACCTCGGAATGAGGTGATCTAAGATTTTTTGGAAATATGTTGAAGAGACCTACAACTTTTGTCTTTTACACTTTTCCAAATTCTGGCTATATCAGTCTGAAAAATATAAAAACTCTCAACTGGTCATTATTCCCAGATTTTCACTCTTTTGGCCTTTGTGCATGTTTTGTGCATTTGCACTCATATTTTCAAAAATATACATTAATTTGATCTCAAATCAATTCTTATCATACTCAAATATCAAAATATATTATTTTTCACCATATAACATATTTATCATTATTTATCATAAAATATTCAAATTTACGGGGTTTTACATTCTTCCCCCCTTAAAAGAATTTCGTCCTCGAAATTCCACAATCGTATCGTAGAGGTTAATAGTACATTACCATAAATCTTCAGATATAAAACATTGAAATATCTACACTTAACACTCTAAAATACGAATATTCTCACTTAACCCCTAACTAAACGGAACTAGTACGTCGGGCGAAAAATCCAAACAATGGACCCCCCATATATATACCATGTATTCTGAATAATTAGGAGCTAAGTGTTAATACCCCCATTTTAGCGTTAAATATAAATATGAACATATAAAACAATCAAAACTCATAAACATCAATAAGCTATAACCAAATCAATTTACCCACTCGAATAGTTGCGGGTAGTCGCGACGCATATCCTCCTCGCGCTCCTAAGAAGCCTCCTCATCTCTTTTCTATCTCCATTGAACTTTAACTTAAGGTATTACTTCCTTTCTAAGCC
The DNA here is from genome assembly GCF_001876935.1 of Asparagus officinalis. Classification (NCBI taxonomy): domain Eukaryota; kingdom Viridiplantae; phylum Streptophyta; class Magnoliopsida; order Asparagales; family Asparagaceae; genus Asparagus; species Asparagus officinalis. The sequence goes on from NC_033795.1 coordinate 63,012,275, forward strand.
TCTCATTCTCTCTAGTAAGAATACAACCCGTGATCTCCATGGTAGTTAAATCTATCTGTAACTCAAATTCTGGTGCATCAATCATCCTCTGCTACTCCTCGTCGCGCAATTACTTATAAATTATCAAAACATGGAAAACATCGTGTCTACTCGACATTGATGTTAGAAGATCTAGCCCATACAAAATGGCTCCAAAAATGTTCAACTCTCATGAACGAGCTAATATACCTTGGGGTAAACTTTCCCCGTCTACCGAGTCACTAAATACATCGGTCAATAAGACATAGTCCCCAATCTAGAACTCTAACGATCATCGTCTCTGGTCTACGTAACTCTTCTGATGACTATGTGCTGCAAAAATGAGTTCCCGAATCTCTGTTACCTTTTCTGTAGTCTGCCATACAAGCTCCTGTCTAAGCAATAAACTTTCTTGTATTTCTGTCAAATGAGTAAGCAATCTATAATGCCTCCCGTATTATTCCTCATACAGTGCGATGCTAATAGTCTATGATAAATGATATTATAATCACACTCAATCAATGGAATATGATCCTCCCAGTTATCCTGCAACTCTATAAACATGTTTGCTACATATTTTCCGACACTCGGTTTCCTCTCTCTGTTTGCCCATCCGTCTACGGGTGAAAAACACTAGAATATCATACTGGCTATCTATCAAATTCTAGAAACTCCTCTAGGAGTGCCTCTTCACATCTTTGTATATTTTCATTGTACCTAAATACACTGTATATCTGGTATGAAGCGGCTCAACTATCGCGAAATATAAGTTATACCCTCCGGGTCTGCATCAAAACACCTCCTAGTCTTGCTAATGACGTGTCCACATAAATGACAAATGTTGTATCACTGATCAGAAAAGTCAAAATTGTTATTGTAGTCTATCTAGCCTTAATAGTCTCAAAGGCTCCCTAGCACCCAGTGCCAAAAGCAAACTATACACCCTTCTTCATAAGGTGTGCAAGTTGTATCACAATCTTTGAAAAGTCCCGAATGAACTTTCTCTCATACCCTATCAAAACTATGAATCTATGTAATGGTTTCTTAGCAGCTCCCAATCAAGTACAGCCTCAACAATAGATGGATCCACTATTATGCCCCCTGCTGATGAAGTGGCCTAAAAATCTGATCTCTTATAGCCAAAACTCGTATTTGCTGAACTCAGCATATCACGGATGCCTCTAATCTCGACTATCCTCTATGCCCGCAATGCCAATAGAGGATGTTGCTCGTGTTCTGCCTCTGATCCCGAAAATATAAGGATGTCGTCGATAAAACGACTACGAACTGGTCCTAACATGGACGAAAAACCCGGTTCATCAAATCCATGAATACCGCGGGTGCATTGGTCAGCCCAAATGGCATGACAAGAACTCAAAAGACCCATATCGAGTCAGAAAATGCAGTTTTGGAAATATCCATTTATCGCACTCTTAACTGGAAATAACTAGAACGAAGATCAATCTTCGAGAAACGCTGCGCTCCTCGCAGTTGGTCGAACAAATCACAAATCCTCAATGGTGGATACCTGATCCGAATAGTGACTTTGCTCAACCCATGATAATCAATACACAATCACATACTATATCCTTCTTCTCCACGAAGAGGACCGGTGCTCCCACAAAAAAAAAAGACTCCGTAGAATTAAAACTCTGAGATAACATCTCATCTAGCTGTGTCTATAGCCCCCTCATCTCAACGGGTGCCACACGATAGGGTGCTCGGAATATCGATACGGTGCCTGCTGCAACTCGATGCAGGGAAATAACCTCTCTCAGTGGGGAAAAATAGGTATGTCCTGAACGACATCCTGATACTCTGAGACGACTCTGGTCTCGCTCAAAACTGCACCCTGATCCCGTATCATCACCTCCTCGACGTATGCCAGAAATGACTCCGCATTCTGGTTACCTTATAAGGTTGCTACTATCTATACAACCCCAATGAATTCTCACAAGCGTACTGTTTTAGCAAAACAGTCGGTACTAATATTATAGGATAATAACTATTTCATACCAAGAATGATGTCAAAATTCGACACGTACAAAACGACCATGTCAAAGATGGACTCAAACTAATCTATATTGATAACACATCTCCTACATATACTCTCTAATAGGGACACCTCCCCTAGAGGAGTAGAAACTGATAACAGAACATCTAGGGGATGAGTAACTAACTGAAGCCTATACATGAAGGCATGAGATATAAAAGAATACGAAGTTCCTGAATCAAACAAGATTCGAGCTGGATAAGAAATTATTACGAAAACTCTGTTCGCACTATGATCACATGGCACGACTACATAAACTCTGCTGGTGACCGGCGCCTGCTGCGCTGCTGGCGGTGAACTACATGGGTCCATCTGACACTGATGAATACTCTGAATAGCGTAATTATGGCCTATTGGCTCCTAAATCCTCAAAAACATCTCCTCCGATGCTGGCCATAACCGCGACCCTAAGACTATTAACCCTGACCTCTGTCATGCTGGTCTCCTGCTGGTGTACTGCGATAATCCTTCGCTCTATGTTTGATCTTGTTACAATTGTATCATATATCCCGAATCTTGCGCTAATACGTCGCTATCGAATCATGTTGTGCTCTCTTCTTATAATGTCTTTGTTGCTGATGGTAAATATTCTTACCCCGCTGTTGTGTCCTCTAGATCCCACAATAGGTCTCTTGCCCTTGTCATTTTCATCATGCTGGTCTTGATTTCATTATTAACTATAGGTATATCTCACTGCTTTAGTCAAAATAGCTCTAACTGCTTGTCGAAGAAGTAAACAAAATTTTTCCCAAATAAGTGATATTCGCTACTCCTACGAAAATCCGAAGTCCTTTGTCACCATTCTCCGGTGAAGATGAAATTAATGGTATTACCTCTTCAATAGGCATGACTGGTACAATTGGTGGTGCAACTCCAGAAAATGATACTGCTGACGAAAAAGGATGTGCCTCTCGCTCCTCGAGTATTACAAAATCTTACTGCAAATAGTGTTATAAGGTCGATCAGATACTGTGGAGCCTACTGTGGCTCAGGCTCTGCTTGCCTAGCTCTCCGGGTATGAGTTTTATCTTGACCGCATCCTCGTCCTAACATTTATAATATCAAGAGGAGAGTTTAATGGACACAGTAAATGACATCGCAAACATATATATATATATATATATATATATAATATATATAACGTATCATAATAAGTACTCAAAGCATATAGTATTCACGCAAATACTTTAAATGAACATAAAATAAATGTCATAAAAGAAAATTCAAAATTTTGAGATATACGCACATATCGTCCTCACTCATTCAAAAAATTCCTTGCGGACTCTATACATGAATCCTAGGAAACTCTATCCTAGATCTAAAATTTTACACATGAATGATCCTAAGGATACTGGAACTAGAGCTTTGATACCAACTGTGACGCCCCAGGGTCCACACAAGACTGCAGTCCAAGGTGAAACCCGGATTGTCAAACCTGTCAAGCACCAAACACCATGCTACGACATGTTTCACCATCACAGTCACTATCTCTCTAGTGGAAACAACAAATAGGTGAAGGTACAAACAGGCAAATAATAAAAGTAGTACAAAATCAGATATGCACGGAAGAAGTATATCAACAAATGAGCCCAACTAAAATAGAATGAAGATATCTTTCAGTCAGAAATACATTTCAACACAATGAGTCAAATAAAATCTCACTAAGGCACTCAGCCTCTACAAAAATAAATACAACTCTAAAATCTGAATAATGAACATAACTATATAGTGGAGCTTCAACTACTAAAACTGTGCAACGACGACTATGCTAGAACTCCGTCACCCTGCGGTTCTCCGAAACTCTGATCTTCCTGAAAGATACAATTTAAACAAAAAAAATAACAACAAGAACGTCAGAGCGCTACAGCAAGATCACCTCCATCCGCCCCTAGGAGAAGGGCTGCTAGATGGAGTGGAGGCTCTATCTATTAAATATAGTCTACCTATATCATTTTCCTCGTATCTAATGGAGTTAATATTAGACATCTACAAGATGAGACGTAGTACGTCGAGCGAAATAATCCAAACAAGGAAACCCCCATATATATACTATATGTCTCAATTTGTAGATCCATAAATACCAATTCCAACTCTATGAATAAAAACAACACTCAAAAGAAATACTCCAAGCCTCAACTATATAAAAAACCAATGTTACAATCTCGAACTACTTCTCAAGTAGTTGGCGCAATTATAAGAGAATATCGTTCAACTAAAAAATCATCATAGGCCATATCATGTATGCCACAAACCAAAGAATGTACCCTACTCATGGGTAATCTAACATGGGAGTAACTATAATTGATAATACATATATGTGTGCATCTCTTTATGCAATAGCGATACTCTTATAATATTCTTACTCAATCGTTCTGCGGTAATAGGTTTTATCTCCCTATCCTGGATACATGGAATGATGATACTTTTATAATTTTATACTCAATCGTCCTGTGAAAATAGGTTTTATTATGTCCCTATTCTAGATACATGTAATAACGATACTATTGTAATACTCTTACTAAATCGTTCTGCGGTAAATAGGTTTCATCTCCCTATTTCTGGATACGTATAGAACCTCATTATTCATATGTGTTTATCAATTTAACTCCTGTCGAAAGTGTGTCAATCTAACACAATCTAGCATACATGCACCAATCTCGGTGTGCGTGTCCACATCTGAAGTTCATCATCATCCCAGTTGTTTAACAATCACTAATATCATAGTCTATCATCATAAGGCCGAGAAATTCGTTCGATAACCAAAAACAAACTCAAATATACATGCACAACCGAAACAGACTGGCGGTGGACCGTGGCGGTGGACCGCGAAGGGCTCCAGAGACTACCCAGGTCTCTGTCCTGCACGCGGTCGACCGTGGCGGTCGACCGTGGACCCTGTTTCCAGATTCTCATGCTCTTTGTGTATGTCGTGTTCATGTCATGTTTCCTCGATATAAACATGTCTAAAACTTCATAAAATTTGTATGCAAACATGCCATAGTAGATGTGAACATCTGGAAACAACTCAATAATTATAAACATAATTTTATGCATTACATTTGTTTTCAAAACCCTAAAACTTGCATGAAGGTTCAAAACAACAAATCAAACCTCTTTCTTTAGATTAACCAAATTCTTCAATCTAAGGAATGAAATTTTAACTTATTAAACATAAGTATGATTGCCAAACAACTTAGGAAAGATAATCATTCATTAAATCATATTTTAATAGTTAGGTATCACAAACCTAGGGTTTACTCATCTTTAATCCACATGCAAACTTAATTAAAAGTCAAATTAGGGTTTAGACATGATTAGCACATGATTAAAAAGATAAAAAAGAATTTAAAAGTAACCCTAATGATCATGATCATATTTCTATTATAAACAGCAAGAAAAAGATGTAGATATAACATTTGTTTAAGATTTAACAACAAAAATCTAATCTTTTGCACATTAGATTAAGATCTAAGCATGTAAACACAAATTAAACTTCTAAGTTAGTTATTTAACTATGGAGATTGGTTTGGATGTAAGTGATCTTGCCTTAATCTTATGTGCAAGCCTCTGAAATAATCAGCTAGCAAACCATGAGCATGAACAACCCGTTCTCCCTCGCTACACGTCGATGATCTCGCCCTTGTGCCGGTGTTTTGCTTCACAAAGCTCTCCAAACTCATAAGAAAAAGGTCTAGGGTTTTTGAGGGGAGAGGGTGTCTGCTAGGGTTCATATATATGATAAAAGAAAAGAATTTTTATGAAAAACACAGGTATTTATAGAGGCAAACCCGAAACAAACCTGTTTGACCCGAACCAGGAAACCTAGTCTGACTAGGAAATTAATCTTCGGTATTTTGGCTATAACTTTCTCATTCGACCTCAGAATGAGGTGATCTAAGATTTGTTGGAAATCTGTTGAAGAGGTCTACAACTTTTATCTTTTACACTTTTCCAAATTCTTACTGTATCAGTGTAAAAAATATAAAAACTCTCAACTGGTCATTATTCCGAGATTTTCACTCTTTTTGCCTTTGTGCATGTTTTGTGCATTTGCACTCATATTTTCACAAATATACATTAATTTGATCTCAAATTAATTCTTATCATACTCAAAAATCAAAATATGTTATTTTTCACCATATAACATATTTATCATTAATTATCATAAAATATTCAAATTTACGGGGTTTTACAACATGTCGTAAGACAATGCCTTGTTTGATCATGAAATGACATTTTTCCCAATTGAGAGTCAGATTTTTCTCCCTACACAATTCTAGGACCAGTTTAAGATGATGCAAACATTGGGAAAATGTGTCACCAAAGATGGAAAAGTCATCCATGAAAATTTTGAGAAATCTCTCTACTATGTCAGAAAAAATACTGATCATGCAACGTTAGAATGTGGCAGGTGCATTGCACAGGCCAAAAGGCATGCGTCGGTATGCGAATGTTCCATACGGGCAAGTGAAGGTTGTTTTCTCCTGATCTTCTGGGGCGATAGGGATTTGATTATAACCTGAATATCCATCTAGGAAACAATAAAACTCATATCCTGCTAGATGCTCTAACATTTGGTCAATGAAGGGAAGAGGAAAGTGATCTTTCCGAGTGGCTAAGTTGAGTTTTCTGTAGTCAATGCAAACTCGCCATCCAGTTTCGATCCGAGTGGGAATCAGCTCATTAGCCTCATTTTGGATCACGGTGATCCCAGATTTCTTTGGAACAACTTAGACCGGATTCACCCATGAACTATCAGAAATGGGATAAATGATCCCATGATCGAGACATTACAGAATGTCTTTCCTAACAGCTTCTTTCATCACTGGGTTTAACCTACGTTGAGGATCTCTAGTAGGTTTGGCGTCATCTATCAAATGGATTAGGTGTTGAACAATGGTTGGACTAATCCCTTTGATATCAGCCATGGTCCATCCAATGGCTTCCCTATTCTCTCTTAAAACATCTAAGAGAGCTTTCTTTTGACCGGTAGTCAAATCAGAAGAAATGATAACTGGTAAAGACTCATTCTCCTCTAAGTAGGCATACTCTAGATTTTCAGGTAGATGTTTGAGCTCTAACTTAGGGGGTTCCTCCACAGATGGGCGAAGCTGGACTCGGGGTTCTATCTCTAAAGGTTCTTGTTGCCAGCCAACAGCAAAAACATGATTGTCCAGCGGTTCTATCTCTAGTTCGTCATCAGAAAGTTCTTCAATCATTAAATCAGATGCATTCGTATCAGACTCACACTCTCCCTCTTGTTGTTCACTTGATATTCCTTGAATAAAATTCACTTCCATGGGCTCATCAGATGGATCACTAGGCTGTCTCCCTAAGTTGAAGATATTGAGGTCAACAGTCATATTCCCAAAAGATAATTTCATTTGACCGGTTCTACAATTGATCAAAGTATTTGAGGTGGCTAACAACGGTCTTCCTAGAATGACGGGGATTTGACTTTTGAGATTGGAAACGGACTGCATTTCCAAGACAATAAAACCAATAGGGAAAATGAACTCTCCAACTTTGATCAGAACATCCTCTACCTCTCCTTTGGGAATTTTTACAGATCTATCAGCTAACTGTAGAGTGCATCTTGTCGGTTTAAGTTCTCCAACACCTAGCTGTTGATAGACTGAATAAGGAAGGTGGTCGACCCTGGCTCCCAAGTCTAGAAGTGCCTTATCAATGTGAGCGTTACCTATGACGCATGGAATTTTAGGACAACCAGGGTCCTTATATTTTAACGGTATTGGTTTCGAAAAAATTTCACTGAGGTTGGCAGCTAAGAAGACCTTCTTAGGGACATTGGTGGTTCTTTTCTTAGTGCATAAGTCCTTCAAGAACTTTGCATAAGAATGGATTTGTTCAATTGCATCTAGGAGAGGGATGTTGATCTTGACCTGTTTAAATGTTTCTAGGATTTTCTCAACCTGCGGGGAGTTTTTCCTAGGTTTGAGTCTATCTGGAAAGGGGGCAACGGGCCTATACCTATCTAGATCAGGCTCAATCTCAAGTTTAGCATTTTAGTCATCGGAAGGAATTGCTTCATCGGAAGGAGTGTGTTGGATAGGAGAAGTGTTAGCCCTTAAGTTTTGATGATGTTTTACAACCACCATTATCGGTACTAATAGCTTATTAAGTGCAAATGTAGTGAATTCATTTATCAAGCTTGTTAGTGCCACTAATGGAGGATTGGATGGAATATGCGCTACAACGATGATATCCAAAGGAGGAGGGGGCATAGTGATGAAGCAACGTTATTTCAAGAACAACAAATTCAAATAGAAGTTTCATCCAACTCAAGCTATATCAAGACTCAAGAATTGCATTCTATGTGAGGATATTAGCTAGTTTTTATTTTTCTCTCTAGTGCTAGAATGTAGGCAAAAAGTTATTGATTTCACTTGAAGCTATTGGGATATCACACACACGTTTTCATACTTATGTTTTTAAGCGTTTTTCATAAAATACTATTTTTCACAAGTATGAGGACCTATTTGTAAAATTTCTTTTCTAAACAATTTGTTTCTAGTATTAAAAACATTTTACAAAGTTTCATAATTTTCAGAAGTCAAATGAATATTTTACAAATTGTTAAAGTATGTCAAATATCAGTTTTTTGGAATGTATCAGTATGCGGTCGACCGCACCGGTCGACCACACATGTGTTCATTCGTAAGTGGGCATCAGAGAGTTTGTCGGTCGACTGTCGCGGTCGACCGAGAGTTCGAGACTTCCCACGGTCGACCGAAGAAGTCTCTGCTCGTTTTTTCAGTTTGGGATCTAGATCGCGGTTGACCGCGAATTTTTTCGGTCAACCGCCAAGTGTTTTCAAACGGCTATTTGTTTTTGATTTCTTCGCCGTCTGTACACAATCTCTTTCATATTGTTTACAGACTGTGTTTCAGATTTTAGGGGATTAGGTTTTGAGTTTAGACATCTTGTTTTCACCTATTTAAACTCATCTTCTTCTTCTTCCTAAATGTCCTAGCTTTTGCAAAAACCAGAGACGTTGTTTATTTATTGAGCAAAATTTTCAAACCTGTTCTTTCTGAGTTTTGTGTGTTCACTTCCCAGCTTTAGTGTGCTCTTTCTCTTTGCCATAGGGACATTGTAAAGAGAGAGTCTTACACCATTTCTACTATCTTGAGAGTGTGATCTTGTGTCAATTGTGTAGGAGTGTGATCTTGTGTAGATCAATTGTGTGGGAGTGTGATCTAGTGAGATCAACTATGTAGTGTGAGATCGTGAGGGGATCGCTGTGTAGACGAAGTTCTGACTTCCAAACCGGGTTGTGTAGTGGATTTCTCCTTGAGAGTGGGGAGCGGGGACGTAGGTCAGCGGACCGAACCTTGTTAACACACTGCGCGTCGCAGGATAACGATTCCTAACCCTATCTCCTCTATTTTGATTGCATTAGAATACTGTGGTTTGCTTGTCTTAATTTTATTACATAATTATAGCCTCTTGACCCTAATCACCCTCCCTCTAGGGTCCAACAATTGGTATCAGAGCTTGGTCTCTATATTACTTTTTGGTTTAATCTCCTTAGAGAAAAGATCTTATGAAGGCCTTAATGAATGTGCATATGTTAGAAGGGCAATCCACCACTAGACCAGCTCTCTTCACCGGTAGTAATTTTGATTATTGGAAGGCTAGGATGAGAATTTACCTTTGTTGCATTGATCTTGACATCCTAGAGCACATAGAGAAGAAATATGTAGAGAAGTCCAAAGTCGAGAACATAACCGATGGAGAAAGGCACCAACCCAATCTCAATGCTAAGGCTATGAATGCCTTAATTTGTGGTCTTTCCCCCAACGAGTATAATAGGGTTTCCACGTGTGCAAGCGCATACGAAATATGGGTGAAATTGTGTATTACACACGAAGGAACCCCCCAAGTTAAGGAATCCAAGATTAGTGGACTTATGCATAAATATGAGTTATTTCAAATGCTTCCAAATGAATCAATTGATGCTATGTTTTCTCTCGTCACTAACATTATCAATGAATTGCATGGTCTTGACAAGAAATTGACTATTCAAGAGATGAACTACAAGATTCTTCGTTCATTGACTCCGATGTGGGAACCCAAGGCGACGGCGATAGAAGAAGCTCATGACCTTACCACTTTACCCCTCGATGGCCTCATCGGAAAGCTCAAGGTCCATGAGAAGAAGCTCAAAGGGAAGGAGAAGGAGGAAGTGCCCTCACGGGAAGTTGAGGAGCCATCACCAAAATTAAAGACCATAGCTGTCAAAGGAGCTAGTGATTACTCCTCTCCATCATCGGATAGTGAAGTGGATTTTTCTAGAGAAGTGGCTCATCTCTCTAGAAGAATCTCTAGACTCATAAAAATGAATAAGAAATTTAACCCCCGATCTAACAACAAATTTTCTTCACGTGTAGGAAAATGTTTCGAATGCAATGAACCGGGCCACATCGCTAAGGATTGCCCCAAGCTCAAGGAGAAGTACATGAAGTAGAAGAAGAAGAAGAAGGCTATGTATGCCGGATGGGAAGAATCCGAACTAAGTGATTCGGATAGCAATGAAGAAGGAGCCAAACTTGCTCTTCATGATCCTAACATTTGTTTCATGGCCTATGAATAAGAGGTAATATCCAAGATCGAAAGTGAATCTTTCTACATGCAATGTGACATAGCTATGGCTCTAGAAGAATTGAACTTTGAATTTAAGAGAATGTCAAAAGAATATTCTTCATTTAAAAAGTTGCATGCGCCTTGTGATATTAAGCTAGAACAACTAATAACCTCTCTTGCACTAAAAAATAAATTGCTAGGAGATCTCGATTTCGAGAATAAGCAATTAAGATCAAAGATTGAAAGACTAGAAATTGAGAGTGGTAGGACTAGACCCACTCATGCTTATGATAATTATAATCATCATGGTAGAAATAGATTTCATAGATCTCATGCTCATGCTCATACACACAAGAGAAATTTTGTGTGCACATATTTTATGAAACATGGACACATTTCTACTCATTGTAGGATTAAAGACAACCATGATTTTTATGGAATGATATGGGTACCCAAAGGTACCAAGACTACTAACCACCAAGGACCCAAAACATGGGTACCTAAAGATACTATACCTTCATCTTCTTTGTACCTTGATAGTGGTTGCTCACATCATATGACGGGCAACAAAGAGTTATTTACAACCCTATCAAGGATCGAAGGAGGTAGCGTCTCCTTCGGTGGTAGTGAGAAAGGTAAAATCATTGGTGTTTGTTCTATTGGTAAGAAACCCTCACCAGTTATAGAAGATGTTTATTTGGTAAATGGTTTGAATCATAATCTTCTTAGCATTAGCCAATTGAGTGATAAAGGTTTTGATATTTCATTTAAACCGGATAAATGCATCATTAGTATGAATGAGAAAATTATTTTTATTGCTAATCGCAAATCTAATGTATACATTTTTGAGATGAATGAACTAGTGAATCAAGATGTGAAGTGCCTTGCGGCAATTGATGAAAACCCTTGGATTTGGCACAAGAGACTTGGACATGCAAATATGGAATTGATATCAAAATTGTCTAAGAGAAATCTTGTAAAAGGGTTACCTAGCTTGCACTTCATCAAAGATACCACATGTGAGGATTGTGCCAAAGGTAAACAAACAAAATCTTCCTTCAAATCGATCAATGAGGTATCGACTTCTAAACCTTTGCAGTTACTTTATCTTGATTTGTTTGGCCCTATGCGTGTTGGAGGCAAACACTATGTTTTTGTGATTATTGATGTTTTCTCTCGTTTTACATGGACAATATTTCTTACAAATAAAAATGATTGCTTTGAAGAATTTTCTAATCATGTCAAACGAATTGAAAATGAAAAAGATTTGAAAGTTGTGAAAATTAGAAGTGATCATGGAGGTGAATTTCAAAATGATTTTTTCTATGAATTTTGTACTCATGATGGTATAACTCACATGTTTTCCGTTCCTAGAACACCACAACAAAATGGTGTTGTTGAACAGAAAAATTGCACCATACAAGAGATGGCACGCACTATGCTAAATTCTTTTGATTTGCTAAAATATTTTTGGGCGGAAGCGGTCAATACGACTCGCCATGTTTTAAATCGTGTTTTGATTAGACCAAAGCTTAAGAAAACTCCTTATGAACTTTTTTATGGAAAAACTCCTTTTATTGGTTATTTTCGTATCTTTGGTTTCAAATGTTTTATTTTAAATACAAAAGATCACCATGATAAATTTGATTCCAAAATTGATGTTGGTATTTTCTTAGGTTATGCACCTCGAAGTAAGGCTTATAGGGTCTTTAATAAACGAAGTCTCGTTATTGAAGAATCTATAAACGTTACTTTTGATGAGACTAATATTGGTTCTCAAGTTGTTTTACCTAGGAAAGATGATGATGATGATGTTGAGGGAGGATTGGACTTTTTACAAATCAATGATGCTCTCTCTATTGAAGCACAAAAGGATTTGGATGGCTCCAATGCTCATGAACAAGTTGAACTTCCTAAATCTTGGAAATTCGCATCAAACCATCCAAAGAAACAAATAATTGGGAACCCTTCACAAGGAGTTATTACTCGCTCAAAAGCTTTGAGTGAATGTGGTAATGTTGCCTTCTTATCTCAACTAGAACCTAAAAAGATTAATGATGCTTTAAATGATTAATTTTGGGTTTTGGCTAAGCATGAAGAGCTAAATAATTTTCAAAGAAATAATGTTTGGAAATTAGTTCCTAGACCTAACAATGCTAGTATTATTGGTACTAAATGGGTTTTTAGAAACAAACTTGATGAATATGGCATTGTTACTAGAAATAAAGCTCGTTTGGTTGCCCAAGGATACAATCAAGAGGAGGGCATAGACTATGATGAAACCTTTGCACCGGTTGCACGGTTGGAATCTATTAGGATGTTTTTGGTATTTGCTAGCTTTAAAAATTTCAAATTATTTCAAATGGATATTAAAAGTGCCTTTTTAAATGGTTTTATAGAAGAGGAAGTATATGTTGAGCAACCCCCCAGTTTCATAGATCATGTTTTTCCTAATCATGTTTTCCGGATTCAAAAAGCTTTATATGGGTTGAAACAAGCTCCTAGAGCTTGGTATGCTCGCCTCTCTAGTTTTCTTGTTGAAAATAGTTTTTCAAAAAGAACAATTGATAACACTCTTTTTGTGAGAAAAAGGAAAAATGATTTCATTTTAGTTCAAATATATGTTGATGATATCATTTTCGGTGCTACTAATGAATATTTGTGCAAGGAATTTTCTAAGGTTATGCAAGATCATTTTGAGATGAGTATGATGGGAGAGCTTACATTCTTTCTCGGGCTCCAAGTCAAGCAAACTAAGGATGGGATATTCATTTCTCAAAGCAAGTATGCTAAGGAATTGGTGAAGAAATTCAATTTGGAGAATTCTAAGCATGCGCCTACTCCCATGAGTACAAGTGTTAAGCTTGATGCGGATGAGAGTGGTGAAGATGTGGACCAAAAACTATACCGAGGTATGATAGGTAGTCTTCTTTATCTCACCGCTAGTAGACCCGATATCATGTTTAGTGTGTGTGCATGTGCACGTTTTCAAGCATCTCCTAAAGCATCTCATTTAATTGCGGTTAAAAGGATCATTAAGTATGTTAATGGAACTTTTAATCTTGGTTTATTTTATCCAAAAAGCACCTCTTTTGATTTATATGGTTTTTGTGATGCCGACTTTGCCGGATGTAAGGTAGATCGCAAGAGTACTAGTGGAACATGCCAATTCTTAGGAAATTCCCTTGTTTCTTGGGCTTCCAAGAAACAAAATTGTGTTGCATTGTCCACTACGGAAGCGGAATACATTGCCGCCGGCTTATGTTGTGCTCAAGTTTTATGGATGAAACAAAGCTTAGTTGACTATGATTTGAATTTTCAAAATATAAAAATCTTTTGTGATAACACTAGTGCTATAAATATTTCCAAAAATTCGGTTTTGCATTCTAGAACCAAGCATATTAATGTGCGTCATCATTTCTTACGCGATCATGTAGTGCGTCTAGATGTATCCCTAGTGTTTGTTGACACAAAATCTCAATTAGCGGATATATTTACTAAGCCTCTTGGAGAGGATGATTTTTGTCGCATAAGAAATGGCTTGGGCTTATGCAATATGTGAAAGTTCTAAATTGCTTGCTTGTTTAGTTGCATTTTGCTTTTCTCTTTACCCTATTTTTTGATGGTGATAAAGGGGGAGAGAAATCTCCTCATTTGTTGCATATTCTTAGGGGGAGCTCATAGATAGGGAGAGCACCTATCTATAAGCTATCTTTATTTTTTTCTTGCTCTTATATAATGGTTGGTTGTCATCATTAAAAAGGGGGAGATTATTAGCCCTTATATTTTGATGATGTTTTACAACCATCATTATCGGTACTAATGGCTTATTGAGTGCAAATGTAGTGAATTCATTTATCAAGCTTGTTAGTGCCACTAATGGAGGATTGGATGGAATATGCGCTACAACGATGACATCCAAAGGAGGAGGAGGCATAGTGATGAAGCAATGTTATTTCAAGAAAAACAAATTCAAATAGAAGCTTCATCCAACTCAAGCTATATCAAGACTCAAGAATTGCATTCTATGTGAGGATATTACCTAGTTTTTATTTTTCTCTCTAGTGCTAGAATGTAGGCAAAGAGTTATTGATTTCACTTGAAGCTATTGGGATATCACACACACACGTTTTCATACTTATGTTTTTAAGCGTTTTTTATAAAATACTATTTTTCACAAGTATGAGGACCTATTTGTAAAATTTCTTTTCTAAACAATTTGTTTCGAGTTTTACAAACATTTTACAAAGTTTCACAATTTTCAGAAGTCAAATGAATATTTTACAAATTGTTAAAGTGTGTCAAACATCAGTTTTTTGGAATGTATCAGTATGCGGTCGACCGCACCGGTCGACCGCACCTGTGTTCATTCGTCAGTAGGCAGCAGAGAGTTTGTCGGTCGACCATCATGGTCGACCGAGAGCTCGAGACTTCCCACGATCGACCACACCGGTCGACCGAAGAAGTCTCTGCTCGTTTTTTTAGTTTGGGATCTGGATCGCGGTCGACCGTGAATTTTTTCGGTCGACCGCCAAGTGTTTTCAAACGACTATTTGTTTTTGATTTCTGCGCCGTCTGTACACAATCTCTTTCAGATTGTTTACAAACTGTGTTCCAGATTTTAGGGGATTAGGTTTTGAGTTTAGACAGCTGGTTTTCACCTATTTAAACTCATCTTCTTCTTCTTCCTAAATGTCCCAGCTTTTGCAAAAACCAGAGACGTTGTTTATTTACTGAGCAAAATTTTCAAACCTGTTCTTTCTGAGTTTTGTGTGTTCATTTCCCAGCTTCAGTGTGCTCTTTCTCTTTGCCATAGGGACGTTGTAAAGAGAGAGTCTTACACCATTTCTACTATCTTAAGAGTGTGATCTTGTGTAGATCAATTGTGTGGGAATGTGATCTTGTGTAGATCAATTGTGTGGGAGTGTGATCTAGTGAGATCAACTGTGTAGTGTGAGATCATGAGGGGATCGCTATGTAGACGAAGTTCCGGCTTCCAAACCGGGTTGTGTAGTAGATTTCTCCTCGAGAGTGGGGAGCAGGGACGTAGGTCAGCGGACCGAACCTCGTTAACACATCGCACGTCACAGGATAACGATTCCTAACCCTATCTCCTCTATTTTGATTGCATTAGAATACTGTTGTTTGCTTGTCTTAATTTTATTGCATAATTATAGCCTCTTGACCCTAATCACCCCCCCTCTAGGGTCCAACAAGAAGGGGTTTGATCCGGTGGCATTCCAACTTGGTTGTCTATTTGTTTTCCTCATCGCAGTGTGTGAACTGCATTCACATGAGCTGGATGGTTTGAACTGGATCCATTGTCTTTAGGGTTTGTAACAGGTTGACTTGGGAATTTTCCTTTCTCTCTCTCACTCACGGCAGTGGCTAGTTGTTCTAACCGGGCTATGGCTTGAGTGTTTGAGTTGAGCACTTGGCCGGTGGTTTGCATGAAGGAATTTAGAGTAGTGGATGACTGGGTCAACATGTTAGTAGTTTGTGTAGAAGCTTTGATCATAGCTTCTAAACCCTTTTCTAAGACACTTAAACATTTGTCATGATCAAAATTTGAAGGATTTGTAGGTTGTTGAGGATGAGGATGTTGGGTTGGAAAAACTGGGTTAGCTTGTTGAAAATTGTTTGGTGCATTGAATGGAAGTGTATTTCCCCTAGGGAATTGTTGGTTCGACGCAGGAATGAAGTTTTGAAATGCAGCGTTCATCTATTCTAATGCATGGTTGTTTCCTAGAAGAGGGCGTTCCTCTGAAACATGGGTAGAAGACTGACAGTTATGACATCCCGTGGAAAAAACATGATTGATTTGAGCTGGAGCTCGTTCCTTAACTTCTAAGGCCTCTAACCTCCGCAGAATTATCGCCATCTTTACTTCAGAAGCAATGTTTGACTCTAAGGAAAGACCACTAGACTTAGATTTGGGAACTGATGAAACCATGTCATCACAGTGTTCCTACTACATTGTTTTCTCGGATAAACTCTCTAGAAATTCCCAAGCTTCATCGGCATTTTTTCTCATAAAATCTCCATGACACATCGATTCTAAAGATGTTTTTGAAGAATAGTCCAATCCTTCATATATGACTTGGCACAATCGTCATTTTTCTAGACCATGATGAGGACTATGACTTGGCACAATCGTCATTTTTCTAGACCATGATGAGGACATTGGATTAAAAGATCTTTAAATCGATTAAAATATTTCCAGAATGGCTCCCCTGGGACAATTTTAATGTTTTGAATACAATTCCTAAGCTTTACCGTTTTATGAATAGGAATTTTTTTTTGGGAAAAACGGTAACAAATTCCTCCCAAGTTGTGATGGAATTTATCGGTAAGCTGTACAACTATTTTTTAGCTTTGTCCTTAAAAGCAAATGCAATAAATCTAAGCTTAATCATTTTAATTCTCTCATTTTAATCATAATACACACTTCCTCAAATTTCTCTCATTTTAATCATAATACACACTTCCTCAAATTCTGAGATAAAAATATATACATCTTCTGTTTCATTTCCTAGGAATTTGGGAAGCATGTTTATGTAATGCGGTCTAAGCTCGAAATTTGCTCTGTTTGCTTCGGGGATCCTTATGCAAGACGGAATTATATTTCTGGTAGGGTAACACATATCTTGGAGAACGGGTTGAATTGCCATTTCTTGGATTGGTTCAACACGGATTAAACGATGAGAATTATCCCTAACCCAAGTTTGCATACAGTTCAACACGGATTAAACGATGAGAATTATCCCTAACCCAAGTTTGCATACACCAAAATAACTTTTTTTAAGGAAAGAAAGAAAATTAGTTTTTTTTTATCCCTAACCCAAGTTTGCATACACCAAAATAACTTTTTTTAAGGAAAGAAAGAAAATTAGTTTTTTTATGAGAAGAAAAAAATAAAGAAAAATCCTAACTAAAACAAATCAAATCAATCACTTTTCAATCACTCTAATTCTAAGGTTTAGCCTAACTCAACTAGACTAGCTCCTAACCAAAAACTCCTACAGTGAAAAGATTAAAATTTTACCCAAGTAGTTAGCCAGGTAAGGATAGTACTAGAGGATGATCAGAGATCAATTAAGTACCTCGTTCCTTACGGAACGCTTTACATAACCCCTAAACCTTGCCTTAGACACCAACTAATTTGAGAAAACTTAAACCGGTTTACTTAAGGATTTCTTGTTCCTTATTGAGCTCGAATCCTTAGGGGCCAACGTCTAATGAGTTTTAGAAGTCTTGGGTTTGTGAAGTGAGGAATTAGTGACTTGTGGGCTAAGAAAATGGTGATGAAATCCCTTACCTTATCTTGATTATGGGGTTTTGCCCTTAAGAATATTTTAAGTATGTGCCAAATCAAGTGCTAAATTCACTTTGGTGAATTCCTACAAACTATATGAAATGTAACCCTAGAAATTAAAAGCGACTAAAAAGGATGATAAAAAGAAAAACTTTTTTTTTTAATTATGGTCAACAACAATCAAATGTGAGAAGAGTGCTCTTGCTTGAATTTATTATCGTGTTAGTTAATGTCCAAGTGAAAGGTGAATTTTATTATGGTCAACAAAAATAAAATCTTTTTTTTAATCCTAATTGTCTCTAATTGTGAAGCTAACTAAAAATGGTGGAATTGAAAATGCTAGAAAGAAAACATACCTGAAAGCAATTCTCCAAGTTCTTGATCTTCAATCCAAGATTTTCAAGCTCCAAGCGGTTCCTTCACAAAAAACACACAAGTTAAAGAACCAAAATAATAAAATCCTATTTTAGCATCTTCCCCGGTAACAGCGCCAAAAACTTGATGGTTCATAAATATGTACTAAAATTGCAAGTACACAATTGATCAAGTTATAATATAAAAAATTATCGATCCCACGAGGAAGGTGATTTTAAGAGATTATTAGAATTGGTTCTTATGTGTTGTGCGTGATAAAAATAGGATTAAAGATTAAGTATGATTATGATGAGTGATTGTTGTGAATATATGCAAGAGATAATAAATTAAATTTTAGAGGAGAGAAGAAAGAAACAAAGAATAAATGAAATCACAAGGCAAGAAAGAAGAATGAATAAAATCAAGAAATAAAATCAAGAATAAAAAAAATTCAAGAAAGTCAAGATGGAGGATTCAATTAAGATATGAGAAATATAGAATTTAATCCACTAGCTAATCTCAATTACAAAATACAAACTATTCTCTTTTTAACATATTTTAACTTAGATTTATTAAGCATAGACTATCAAACCATTTAAGGAAGGTATAACCTATAAAATTATCATCTAAGTTAAAATTACTATTCATGATAAGAATAACACTAAGATAGTAATCCTAGAATTCATAAGCATAACATATCAAACCATTTAAGATAAGCATAGATTATCAAATTCTTCTTCTACCGATTAGTTCTCTAGTTGATTATCCTAAACATGAATATTTTAAGTGTAAGAGAATAATTTTTATAATATAAAGGAAATTAGACTAGCATCATACAATTCTAAGAATCCTACAAGAATTAATTTCACATCTTAAGAAATAAAAGCAAGAAGGAAAAGAACTAATTACAAAAATAAAAAGAAAAGAAAAATCTAAACTATAAACAAGAAATAAATCTAACTACAAAGAATTAAAATCTAAACTACAAAAATTAAATACAAGAAAATAAATCTACTCTACAAATTAAAGTGCAAAAAAGAAATAAAAAGACAAGAAAATAAATCTACACTACAAGCATGAATGTAAATCTAACTAATAAGCAATAATAAAGAAATTACTAAACAGAAATAAAAGGGAAAAATAAAAGAAATGGAAACCTTCAAATTGCTCTTCATCTCCATCCTCATCATTCAACAAAGAGGGTAAAAGACAAATTTAAAGTAGAGAAAAATTATTATTATTAATTGTAACAAAAATTATAATTTTTGAAAGGCCTTCTCAATTAAGAGTAGCCCTCCTCTCTAAATGGAGTTACAAAATTTTTCACACCCCTAACCCCTCACTCTTTACCCCTATTTATAGTAAACATCAGTGAATGAGAGCCATTGGATATAAATCTTATCCAAAAACAATAAATTTTAACATTTAGATTGTAACTGTCTGGCCGATGGTATCGATACCAGCATCGATAGGGGTATCGATGCTGGCATCGATATGAGCCTTTCTCCAATTTCAGCCCACAACTTCTCTTCTCTTTGCCTTTTGGGCTTGGCTTTTGGTATTTTTTTCTTCTTTTGGGCTATGGCATTTTTTTCTTCATTTGGACTTCAACACTTCATTGAATATTGAAAGAAATTGTTTACTTTCATGGGCTTTATTTCTTTAATAAATCAAGGGGTTTTTGTTGAGAGATTGGAGTTTGAGATTTATTCTTCATTAACCTGTAATTAAAGATAAAAACAATTATTAATAGTATATTTATTCATATAAAATAGATAATGAGGTTATAAAATTATAATAAAATATGATTATCTGCATCCAACTCTCCTACCTCTACCTCTTGATCTATTAAGAAGTTTTCTAAACTTTTTTTCTAGCTTTACATTTGCATATTTGTTTAATTATCTTTCTTTAAAGCTAGTTTTTATATTGAGTTTAGATTTGATAAATCTTATTGTTACACACACGCACATTAAGCTTATTGTATTTTCATACATAATATAATTAGGTTGGTGAGTGTTGTAACAATTGAGTGTGAGCCTACATTGAGTTCTCATCTATTGTAAAGAACAAATCATTTGTTATATTGTAAGATTGTAAGGTTTTCGGTGAGCTAGAAAACCGAGTGAGAGTGTGAGGTGTGAACGTTGATCGGTGAGCATTGAAAACCGACATTGTGAGGTGTAAACGTTATTTGGGTAAGCGTAGAAAACCCCGTTGTGATAGTGGATTTCTCCCCGGGAGTGGGGAGCAGAGACGTAGGACGGAAGGTCCAAACTCCGTGATCATTTGCTTGTATTTTAGTTTGGTTTGGCGTTTCATTTATGCTTAGTGTTCATTACATTCTTGTCGCCATTGTCAATTGCCCTATCACATTTGTAGATTGTTTATTTTACCATTGTGTTAGTTTATATATGCTTGCATATATTTCACTATATATCTTATTGTTAGGATATTGCTCTTTGTTCTTGTGTTAGTTTATATATGCTTGCATATATTTCACTATATATCTTATTGTTAGGATATTGCTCTTTGTTCATATTGCTTATTCTTGCTTGTAACATATTGTATATCTATCTTATAAGAATAATTTATTAATTAGTCTTAATTGGCATAAAACCGGATTAGATTAGCATAAGACCCTAATCACCCCCCCTCTAGGGTCCAACATGTATATTGTCCTCTGTGTGCGTAATATAGTTGAAATCGTCTCGCCAACCACGGGGCAATGACTCTATCTCACAAATTCGTGAGATAAGTTCAACGCCTCATATTGCCTAATAATATTCTTGTAATCATGTCTAATAAATACGCATCATTTATTTCAGTTGAATTCCCTCCAAAGGCGTTCTCCTCTTGCACGGTGGGTGGCCCCCGAGGTGAGGTTTACGCCTCTTTTGATGACCCAATGCTCATCCTGGCCACTCCTAAATTTACTCCGGGTGGGCCTGAGGAAATTCCTTAGTTGGTGCGGAAGGGAGATCATCATACACTATGACAGTTAATTACCAATGCGCCATTAGTTAAAGATTCAAGTTCGACTCAACCTCTAAGGAAAACTGACTATTTGTTCAGTGGTTCCATTGAAGACCCGACCATTCTAACCCTTGAAGCTGAACAATGGTTAAATGATGATGGTGGCTTTAAATATCTTCCCTCGATTCCTCGCCATCGTTTGCTGACTGATTTGTGAAGGCAGGTTGTAAAACGCGAGATGTCGTGGCACTTGACGGAGGAACATACCCATGTCTATTATGGGTATATCACCCATCACACGATTCCAAGCTCAAGTAACAGAAATCACATTACTAGACTATATCACGGTGTGCTGGGTTTAGATTAATCACCACGAGGTGAGTTATTTACAATTGCTTACACTGTAAGGAATCATCTCACGAGATTAGGGTGAGAGATGCCTGTGATGTGTCACATGTGTTATGGCAAGGTTCATTCCTCAGACAAGAGATGGTTGGCCTGTATGATGAATTACGTCCTTAGCCATTGGAGTGTGGAGCTGAAGGCTAGTGGATTGTATGCAGCCGTTCGTGCCACCACGTATGAGTCGTTAGTCAGCGTGAACCATTTCTTGGCACTATTAGAGCTCTACAATCCTGATACAAATACTTTCTTAACCAAGCACGAAGAGTTAGGATTAGCTCTCCATAAAATGCAGAAAGTTTATGGTCTGCTGATGGGGGACATGCCATACCAGGAATATTTTTCCTCTAACCAGTAGTTGGATCAGATGAAGGCACGCATGCCTGCTCGATACGACATATTATGGGATCTTTCATGCCACTATCAGATAGCTCTGGCAGGTGTTGGCCCAATGACGAAAATAAAAAATTTCCATAGATAAGTTTGAAGCAATTCGCAGATTATCTGTCAAGCACCTGGAGAGTAGCTTTGGCGAGGCGATTTGTGAGCTAGCGCTATTAACTCTCTCAAAAGATAATGAGTTGATGGAGAAAACCGATGCTCAATCCTATACCACTGCTGGTGCTGAGGGCAAATTTCTCGGGGAAACAAATTCAGAACCTACCTATAGCATGCACTGAAGCTAATTTATCTAATGACTCTTCTGGACGGTTATCTTGCACTCTAGTTGAAGAAGTGGACTCTCAACGGTAGTCAAATCTGCCTGAATCTCAATCTCGGGTGCATCAATCACTCTCTACTGCTCCTCATCACGCAAATGCTTCTTGAGCATCAAAATATGAAATACATCGTGTACACTCAACATCGATGCTGGAAGATCTAATCTATATGAAATAGCTCCAACACGCTCAACAATTTATAATGGACCAACATATATTGGGGTAAGTTTTCCCCATCTACCGAATCACTGAACGCCCTTCATCGGCGATAACTTCAACATGTCGAAATCTCCAACCTGAAACTCTAAAGGTCGTCATCTCTGGTCTGCATAGCTCTTTTGCCGACTCTGAGCGGCAACAATGCACTCTCTAATCAATGCTACTTTCTCCGTAGTGTATCTCATGAGTTCCGGCCCAAGTAAAAGGCTGTTCTCTGGCTCTACCTAACAAATAGGCAATCTACAAGGCCTCTCGTACAATGCCTCCTATGGTGCCATGCCAATAGTAGCTTGATAACTATTATTATAAGCAAACTTAATCAATGGAATGTGATCCTCCCAGCTACCTTAGAAATCTATAACGCATGCTCGTAGCATATCCTCTAAGATCTGGTTCACTCTCTCTGTCTGACAATCCGTCTGTAGGTGAAAAACGCTACTGCCAGACGAATTCTAAAAACTCCTCCAGAAATGAGATGTGAAGACTGAGCCTCGATCTGATACAATCATCTCCGGGACTCCATGTAATCTGACTATCTCCCAGATGAAAATTCTAGCATAAGTCTCCGCTGTATAAGTCGTCTTCACGGGTAAGAAATCCACTGACTTCGTCAACCAATCAACTATCACCGAAATAGAATCATTTCTCTTCTTCGATCTCAGCAATCCTACAATAAAGTCCATAGAAATATCTGTCCACTTCCACTCCAGAATGAGTAAAGGCTGTAGGGTTCCAACAGGTCTCTGATGTTCGGCCTTCACTTGGTGGCAAGTAAAGCACTTAGCTACATACTCTGAAATCTCCCTAGCATGTCGCTCCACCAAAAGTGCCACTTTAGGTCATTGTATATTTTTTATGCCTGGATGCACTATATACCTAGTATAATGCGCCTAATCAAATAAATCCTTCTTTAGATATGGATCGTTCGGTATGACTAACCAAGCCTTCATTTTAAGACCTCTTTAGGCATCAAAAATTGCCTATAGGTTCCCATATATAGTTTAAGACGAAGAGATAATGAACGTCATTATCCAAATCAAGGAGGATTATCTAACGCCGAAAAGTGTATGAAGCGAATTGGTGAACCGTTGATGGCGTAGCAACAAGCCACTGAATGGAAAAGCATGGACCACACGCTCATCAGCCATCTCCAAGTGGCCCGCGCGCTCACTGATCACCTCTAAGTGGCCCGCGCGCTCATCAGCCACCTCCAAGTGGCCCGCGTGCTCATCAGCTAGATCTAAGTACGTCGTGCACGTCGTCAGCCACCTCCAAGTGCCCGCATGCTCATCGGCTACATCCAAGTAGCCCGTGCGCTCACCAACAGCTCCAAGTGGCCCGGCACGCTCAAATGGCCCGCGTGCTTGTTGGCCACCTCTAAGTCAACGAAATAACGAAATACGCGTAACGACGGAAACAAGTCAAAACCCAGAAGACCGGAATAGCCCCTAGCAGCCGGAGTCACACTGAAAAGACTCGGCCAAAGTCAGTGGCTTGGCCAAGGCCGCAGTCACAAAATGGTGACTCGGCCAAGGCCGAGTCGCACGACAGCTGTTACAAGCCACAAATGGTAGCTCAGGCTATGGCCGAGCCACCATTTGGTGGCTCGTATAGTGCCCAGCCACCGTGGGGTGGCTCGGCCTTGAAGATGCTAAAAACACATTTTTTTATGGTTTTTGATGGTTTTCACGGTATTCTTCTGTTCCAAAGCTTCCCAACTGCTTGGATGCTATCCCTAAACATGATTAAGCAGTTATTAACTAAGGATAACATCATATCATCAATTCTTATTCAAAAACACCACAACTGAAGCCTATAAATACAAGCCTAGGGCCCTATACGAGGAGGATCTGAAATATGGGTGAGGTGCTGTCAAATTGAAGAGTGAAGTACGAATTTTAGAGGAGGGCTAGTAGATCTTGGTGAACTTTAGCATAAAAAGGGAGCTATCCGAAAGATCTAAGGCCCATTTTACTTTCCTCCGGATCAAATTTGGTTTTAATCTCGAGAAGAGTCGTAATCTCGTTTGGTCGAGATTATCACTTATGCGATTGTTTCTTTTGTGAAACAAGAGCATTAAATTTTTATTCTGTCAATCGAATTTGATTCGTGGCGGTCCACGAACTAACGCGTCCCCAGTACAGGCAAATATCCTACACAAGCAGTGGGTGATAACCATCCTCTGCTTGTGTTTGAAGAGAGTTATAATTTTTATTTATTTGTTTAAGCGAGTAATCTTATAAAAAAGTAACTCTTTTTGAATCTGTAATTAATAAACAAATGTAATGGGTTCAGCTACAAATAAACTAACTTTCACCACAAACACGTTGGCGATCACAGTGGGATCCAACAACCTCTCTGCAGAGGCTATCATGTCGCAACCAAGGATCTAGACCCCGGTTGATGTAGAGGTTGAGTACGAGTTCGACCAGGCCAAGTTTGAGGAATACCTCTCCTAATCCTCTTCAAGATCTTCCTCATCCTACAAGTATAGGAAGATATCAACATCAAAGAAGGCTCGGGATGGCTCTTGCCTAATTGTTGCTAAGACTTCCCCTCGCAACGCTTCTTTGCCATCCAAAGAAGCCAGAATTTCAGATCACAACGAATCCTCTGCAGTCCAAGAGTTTTTTAACAAAGACGCTCCAAGTCTAACAAAGAGGACTCGTCAGAGGCAATGTCAACGCCTCGCACATCAGCTTGCCAAGGCTTTGGAGCTGGTTGATAGGATCTATTATCACGCGGATCTAAAGTTCAAAGAGCGCCAAGCGCCTCAACAGCAAGCAAATGACCCCTCATCTAAGCCACCGACTAGCGAATAAGTCCGTATCAAAAGGACTCGTTTAACTCTCGAGAACCGTATCCAAAAATGCTACGCACGTGCCTTAGCACAAAAGGCACAAGACACGAAGAAGGATATAAGGTGGCTAAGAAACCACCAAAACCACACCAAGAATGGAGGCCAAAATCCAAAACAATGATTCGGACAAGTGCCGAGACACCTAAAAATCGTGAGCTAACCAAACGTGGCTCGACCTTCCTAGAGCCAGGCTAGCTAATAGTGGCTTCGGTCCAAGACGCGAGCCAGCCAATGTTGGCTCAGCTATAGGCCGAGCCAGCAAAGGGTGGCTCAGCTAAGGTTGAGTCACGCAGCCTTTAACAGATGGCTCGCGCCAATATGCCGAGCCAGTTCAGCCTGGCCGGCACTTACCTCGCCTCCCGCAGCCATTTCTGAGTCCCCGTCTACTTTCGTTCCTATTTAAGTTGATCTAATACCTTTGGTGAAGTCCCACAGTAGCATGGATCTTTCTCGGTTCAAGATGAAGATCACGGATCATCTTGGTCCTTTGCATGGGGATCGAGGCAAACTTTCGATCAAAGAACACCTGGGTCCAGTGAATGAACCTCGAATAACTCACCAGATTAGGGGTCGTATACGACCTTCCAACAAGACCATTCATGTAACCGTCTACTTAGGAGTGCTTGTAATAAACTATGACCTCATTAAGGATGCACCCTCATGAGGGCGTGGTCCCAAACACGCGACTCCTATGAACGCCAACAAGGCGTTACCCATTCAAAAGAAAACGTGTCTGTTGAACAATAATTTTATACCTAGAGACTCAAACAAACAGCAGATAGGTTGCTCCGACCATAACGTTAATGAGTTTTACTATTGGGTTGGGGTACAAAGAAATCTCAAAAGAGAAGTATCCCAGAATCAGACTTTCATTGTCCTTGTGAGAGGTTTATCAGGATAGTATTATCAGAGTATAGCTACCCCAAAGCTGCTCCACAGAGGGTCTTGGTATTTGAAATACTTTCCACTAAAACATCGAAGCCTATGCCAAGGTGTTTCCGCAAGAGAAGACAGGCCGTTCAAAAAGATGAACCCCTGGAAGTCACCATCAACGTGGCCGATATAGGGAAGTCAACGCGAAGTTTTAGTCTCGATCCTTTTCAAGAGGTGTCCAGCATATAACTCAGTTACGATTCAGAACTATCAGACTAAAGGATTATCAATAGATGAACAGAAGGTTATCCTCAGAGGATGAAATGTTAGACACCAACTCCGTGGTCACTTTCGACAATATAGTCTCCAGCATAGGATAATATCATGAGGTGTTCACGATCAACGCTGAACAAATGGTCAAAATCCTCGAAGACACTTTGGCCAAGCAGAAAGAGAATTTTAAATTCGAAATGGAAATGACTGTACAACGGATTAGGGAATTATATGTTCAACAAATTCAAGCTTTATCAAATCAGATTGATGAATCTAGCCATCGTAATGCTACTAATAAGGTAGATAGCGATTCAGACATGGATAAGAATCTCAACGCTGATACCCATCCTGTTGACCAAAATACTAGGGGTAGTCCTACCGAGGATTACAATGCTGGGGGTGGTCTAGTTATTCTTCCCCGAAATTACCCGAAGGAAAATGTGGGCGAGGACGAGTAAATGAAAGACTTAGAGAGCAAGATCAACGCACTAATGTCCGCTCAAGATCATACACACACACATTTTATTGGTTTCCTTGTATATATATGTAGTCATATATATATACAACACAAGTTTTGGTTTTTATGTTTATAAATATTAAATTACATATTTCATATTTATTATTGTGATTTGGTTTAACTACTTAGATATGAAACAAATATATTTTCATATACATACTCATATGTTTCATTTTCTATTGTATTTGTAAAAATATTGTATTCTTAGTTTTTAGACTTAACAATAATCATATACATATTTTATTAAGTCTACATAATTATTGTGTAAAGTTTCAAAACATGGTTTAGCCTAAATATCAAAATTCATATGTTGACATTTTCGTGTTTTGGACTATTTTGCAAAATGATGATATTTTGCAAAATGATGATATTTTGCAAAATGATGATATTTCGTGTTTTGTAGCATGTGTATTATCATGTCTACAATCATTTTCTAAAGTTTCATAATTTTTAGAATTTATTTGATATTTTTAAACAGTGTTTTAAAATCAGCAAACTGTTTTCATCGCGCCCATGTTTTTTTCCTAAGAAGTCAGCAGAAACTTTCACGGTCGACCGTGGTGGTCGACCGTCAGTCTGTAAGTTCTCATGGTCGACCGCTGTGGTCGACCGTAGCCTGTTCTGTTCGTTTTCTCAGTTTCAATGACCTTCGCGGTCGACCATGATTTTCCCATGGTCAACCGCCAATCGTCCAAAGGTCATATTTGGTACAGAATCATATTTCTGATTCGTTGGGTTTTTTTTTGGTCATTTGTTTGGGGTTCTTGGCTGAGTTTTTGGGAGGCTATAAATACCCCCTTGATCTCAGTTCTCAACCTAATCTAAGAAGTGTTTTAAACATGTTTTAAAAGAGTTTAAGTTTGTTTAGTTTGTTTTTAGGGTTTGTTGTTACAAAGAGGAGTTTGCATCATCTGTTGAGGAGTTCATCTTCAATATCTTCTCATCCTCTCTTTGTGTTTATAGAGAAGTTTTCTAACTCTTTTCTCTAGCAATTTTATTATTGATTTTCATATTCTTATTGCTAGTTTGCTATTTGAGTAGTTAGATTTGATTTTACTCATTGTTTACACACACACCCACTTGAGCTTATTGTATTTTCATACATAGTATATTTGGGTTGGTAAGAGTTGTAACAATTGAGTGTAATTCTTTGTATTGTGCTTAATCGTGAGATCACTTTGTAATACACTTGTACACCGAGAGGAGTGTGTGGTGAGAGTCGGGGATCATCCCAAGAGGAGTGGCGTCAGTTGACGAACTTAGGGAGAGGTTGTAACCGATCACTTGAGGGAGACATGGCTAGGTCCAACACTTGTGAGGGTGTAGAGTGAGTTTGCAAGAGTGTGAGTTGTAGAGTTTTCGGTTAGCTAGAAAACCGAGTGTGTAGAAGTTCCGGCTTCCAAACCGGATTGTGATATTGGATTTCTCCCCGGGAGTGGGGAGCGGAGACGTAGGACAGAAGGTCCGAACTCCGTGATCATTTGAGTGTGTTTGAGTTTATCTTTGGCGCATTTGCTTATGCATTTATCTTATATCTCCAATTGCCTTTACTCTTGTATATTTTGCCCTATCATATTTGTAGTTTGATTATATTACCCTTGTGTTAGTTTATATATCCTTGCATATATTTTTATCATATAGGATATATCTCATTGTTCATATTACATATTCTTGCTCATATCATATTATATATTTATCTTGCAAGAATAATATTTAAATTATATTTAATTGGCATAAAATCGGATTAGATTAGCATAAGACCCTAATCACCCCCCCCTCCAGGGTCTAACAATTATTGCATTTGTGCTTTCATTGTGAGGATACACTTTGTAATATACTTGTACACTGAGAGGAGTATGTGGTGAAAGACGTGGTCGTCCCAAGAGGAGTGACGTCGGTAGTAAAGCCTAGGGAGAGGTTGTAAATCAGAGCACTTGAGGAAGACACGTGCTAGATATCAACTCTTAGAGGGTGTAGAGTATGATTGCAAGAGTATTGATTGTAAAGTTTTCGATGAGCTAGAAAACCGAGTGTGAAGTGTTAACGTTTTCGGGTGAGCATCGAAAACCCGGTGTGATAGTGGATTTCTCCCTGAGAGTGGGGAGCGGAGACGTAAGTTGGAAGGTCCGAACTCCGTGATCATATTGCTTGTTTGAGTTTGTATTTACGCACTCTTTTTGTTCATCTTATTTAGCCATTACCTATTTGTTTATTTTGACCACTATTTTATTTACCCTCATTTATATTACTTATCCTTGCATATATATATATATCTTATTGCATAACATATTTGTTAGGATATTTGTTAGTAAGTTTTTAATTAGCATAAAATCGGATTAGATTAGTATAAACCCTACTCACCCCCCTCTAGGGTTCTTTCCTAGTGGCATTAGGTGCTATCATTCATGTGTAGCTGACATATCTGTTATACTTATGGATATGATCTACTATCGAGTCTTAAGTTAGGCCCTAGAGTCACACCAAGCGCGTACTTGAATCCTATAAAATACAATTTATAGAGTTAAATACGCATGGTTGATACGCATATATGATTTTTACCGGATATACATAAACGATTATATGTATCGGTAAAATTAGAATGCTATGTGCTTAAGAAATAAATTCCAATATTTTTTCCATAAAGTTAACTTTTAGTCAACTGGTTGACTTTTTGGTCAACAATTGACTTTTGGTCAACTCATTGATTTTTTTGGTCATATGATGACTTATTAGTTAATGATTGGAAAATTACGCAATACCGTATTTATGAAACATCGTATTTATTTATGAAATACACACTTTATTATATCTTGATTAATGAGTCATGAGATGAGTCATTAAGGTGGTATGGTTTGAGAACATGGTTTTAGCACATAGTTTTGGTTCTTCATGACTCTATGCATGACTCATGAGATGAGTCATTGCATGACTCATGAAAGGAATCATTATATTTATATGACTCAGGAGATGAGTCATGATATATCTCACTGTATATATATGAGTTCTCTCTCTCTTATGGAAAGGTTAATGAAAAATTGGTTAAGTGGTTTTTTTCCATAAGAGAATAAAAGAGCTCTCTCTCTTATGGAAAGGTTAATGAAAAATTGGTTAAGTGGTTTTTTTCCATAAGAGAATAAAAGAGAGCTCAACCTCTTACTAAACTTTAATGAAAAATTGGTTAAGTGGTTTTTTTCCATAAGAGAATAAAAGAGAGCTCAACCTCTTACTAAACTTTAGTAATTTTTGAGTAAGAGAATGTAGTAGGATTTTATAGTACCCCGGGATGGATATCTTGCTTTGTGTATCAAGAAGACTCCGATTTTATCAAGCTCACTTGAAGACTTGGAGATCCATTACAAGAAGGTTTACATAATAAGGAGGATGAGCTAGGGGTTGTTTGATCTACCATCAAATCACGTTACGAAAGTAAGCCTTCAAAGCTCTTAGTTGCTCTCTTTATTATAAGGATCATGTTAGATTTAATTAGCATGATCATAGCTTATATTTCATGTTCTCTACATGCTTAGTATTATTATACATACAATATTCCGTTGCGTATTTTGCATGTAATTAGCATGATTTTCCAACATGTTATCAGAGCCATGGTTCTATCTAATTAAATCTTAACAAGCATATCTAACTCATGGAGGACTTTATTCTTGCTTCTAATTACTAGTGTAGATGAAGCTAGTTAATTAATACAAGTTGTTGTGTAATTAGTTATACTAGTTGTTGATTCAACAATGTTATTTTTGGTTCATAAATTTTTAAGAGTAAAAACAGCTACCGTTA
This sequence comes from Asparagus officinalis, assembly GCF_001876935.1. Taxonomy (NCBI): domain Eukaryota; kingdom Viridiplantae; phylum Streptophyta; class Magnoliopsida; order Asparagales; family Asparagaceae; genus Asparagus; species Asparagus officinalis. The sequence continues at coordinate 63,043,253 of NC_033795.1, forward strand.
GCTCGATGCCGTTTAGTCGGCCGCTCTCTTTCCGCGTCAGAGACGCGCCGATAGCCCAGCGCTCCTCGGCGCGCGCTCTACCTGCACGGCTCCACGACCTCCAGCATTCCCACGTCGTCGATAGGCCATGCCTAAATAGCCCTCGACCATCTGCCGACGACAGCCGTTCCAAACGCGCAGCCACCTCCCGCAGACGCAGCGCACAACCCCGCTTATTACCGCCTCTTCGCCACACGTCGCATCCGCATCGGCGCTATCGCCTCATCATCAGGCCCCTCAGCCATAGAGGCAAGATCTCTCTTGCTCAGATCTGAATTTTATACCTGTTATAAATTATCTGCATATTTTAGTTGTGATATGATTATTATGCGTGGATTTGTTGTTGAATGGTATTAAAGAATTTTAAAGGGAATTATTTTGCAAAAGGATTATTTGAATTAATAAGTTATTATTTTAAACGATTATTTTAGAATAATTATTATAAATTAAAAGAATTTAATTATGAAAAGAATCATTTTAGGAAAATTGTTATATTTAAAATGAACTATTTTAGGAAAAGATTATTTTCTGAATTACGTAGGCAATGTTTATGGTTTATGATTCTTAGACTTGATTATCTAATATGCTATGATATTATTACACATGATTAGTTACATTGATTATTCCTTGTTGTGTTTGAGAACCTTAGTAGTTCATGACTTAGTGGTCTCGTGCGTCATGAACAGACCTAGTGATATGTGTAAGTGTGTTGACTGATTAAGGTGGTGAACCAGAGATATTGTGGACTTTGATTGTTGACTTAGAAAATAAGAAGAGTTGGGGTAGGAAAGTCTATATTCATGTAATCGAATAAGGCTATTGATATATCTTCCAGGCTCGCACCAGTGGATCGATGTCGTCACTGGGGTTGGTTTGTTGGGTCAAAGTAGATCGGTGTCGTTACTTTGGTCTGTGAATTTGATACTCACCCGAGTTTAGCTTGAGTCCGGACCAGGGTGAAAACAGATTGCATGTAGTCCTCTGACCGAGTTTGTGTAGCAATATTGGATGCACGTAGGGGATTTGTGAACAGTCAGTTATCCGATAATATGAACGTTGACTCTATGTGAGATGTGAACCAGTGACCTGTTATAGGATGGCTAGTTACATGACCTTGTTTCTTGGCTAGGTATGATTTCTTATGAGATGTAGGCCAGTTGTATTTCTTTTCATACATCGAACGAGGTTAATATTAAATTATCTATAATTTGAGACATATGGTATATACATGAGGGTTTGCTTGTTTGGATTATTTCGCTCGACGTACTACGTCCCTTGTTGTAAATTTTTAAGTATTAATTTCATCGAGTTGTATGACCTTGTTACTTGGATGATTATTCTGATTGCTAGATGCATGACCTCGTCTGTAAGGACCATGAATTTTTTATACTAGTTAAAATAAATTTTTAGTATTTTAAAATATTTAATTATTATTTTAAAAGAGTATTTGTATTTTTTTTTGAAATTCTACAATTTTTTATGATTTAAAGTATAAGTTTTATATTTATTTAAATGATTTGAATATTTATAAATTTATTTAGTGTAGTAAAATTTTTTGAAATTTATCCGTTGTGTTACCGATACTATTACGTGTCATTTTGAATAATACGTTATATTATTTTTATTATTACGTATATTTTCGTATAATACGTTGTATTATTAATTACATGTTATTTGTATAATTTGTTGTATTATTTCTACTGTTGCATATTATCTGTCGTATTAGTATAACTTGTACGTTTTACTGTGTATATAATTATCCCATAATTATTTAATTTTAAATGTAAGCAAATATATTTTTATTATTAAATAATCTAGTTTAATTATACAATATGGGTATATTTTGACTATTTCATATCAACTGTTGTAATAGCACAAAATGTACGTTTTTAATTGCAGATAATTATTATGTAATTAGTTTATTTTTTAGGTACCCAAAAGTATTTATTTTAATTATTTAATCCCTAACCCTAACCCTAATTTTCCATATATATATATATATTTATATATATATATATATATATATATATATATATATAGAGAGAGAGAGAGAATATATATATTATATATATATATATATATATATATATATATATATATATATATATATTATATATATATATATATATATATTTATTTGTTTCCTCTCTCTCTCTCTCTCTCTCTCTCTCTCTCTCTCTCTCTCTCGTTTTCAAACCCGTCAACGCCGCCATGCTAAACCCTGCCATCTCTCTCTTCTCTTCTTCCCCAAACTCCGACGACTCGCCGTGCCAACCTCCGCCCTGTCGCCTCTAACCACCACGAGCACGACAACCTCTCCCCGAACCCATCACGGGCCTCCTCCTCTCGCCTACACCGCCGGCTCCACCTCGCCGTCCCCGAGTCTGCCTCCGGCCAGCACCTCAGGCCGCCTCCGACCTCCTCTCCTTCACCGCAGCTCTCCAACCACCACCACCAACATCTCCACCAGATCTCGTCGTCTCCGAGATCTGCTCCGCCCAACAGCCCTCAGCCACCTCGCCGCAAACCACCACCTTCGGCCACCTCCGACTCCATTAGCCCCTAACTCCAGCCACACCACCACCTAACACCATCATCATCTCCGCCCACCTTCCGCCTGTGGCAATTTTTTTTTTTCCACCGCTCCTCCTCGCTCTGATCCATGCCGTCGAACTCAAGCCTCGACCACCACCGTCGCCGCTGCAGTCCGAGCCCTCCCCCGTGCCGCTGTCCAGATCCCACTGCCTGAACTTCACAGTCAGCCTGGACCCGAGCTCGCCGCTTCCCAACGCCGACCGAGTTCGTCGCCGCGCTCCACCACGTCAGATCCGATCCGCGCTATCAGCGTCGATTCGTTCGACAAAACCCCGAGGTAAGATCCCGCTCTCCTGTTTCGTAGTTTGATTATTTGTATTTATTATGAACCATTTACGTAGTTTAATTGTGACGTATTTATCTGTGTGGGATTGTTTGATGAATAATATTAGATAAATCATGATAATATGATACATAGCATTTTCAGAATATTTATGATGAGTTAAAAGAATTTATTTTGGCAGCGGAATCACTTTTGGATAAATATATTTATTAAAAATAAATTATCTTGAGAACGGAATCATTTTAGAAAATTTATAATAATTTAAAAGGAATTATCTTGGAAAAAGAATCATTTTAGAATAACTATAAATAAATTAACGGAATTTATTTTGGAAAAGGAATTATTTTCTGAATTTCATAGTTGTTGTTCCTGATTTATAATTCTAAATTTGGATTATTTGATAAGCTATGATATTATTGCACATGAGTGGTTGCATTGATTGTCTATGTTGTGTTGAGAACCCTTAGTAGTTTATGACTTAGTTGCCTCATGCGTCATGAACAGACTTAGTGACATGTGTGTGTGTGTTGACTGAGTTTAGGTGGTGAACCCAAGTTTCAATGAGGATTATGGCTGATTTAGACAAACAAGAAGAGTTAGGATGGGGAAGTTAATGTTCATGTGATTGGATAAGACTGTTGATGTATCTTCCAGGCTCACTCCGGTGGTTGGTGTCGCCACCAGGGTTGGTTTGTAGGGCTAAAGTGAAGTGTGTACATCACTTTAGTCAGTGAAATCGTTTCGTCACCCGAGTTCTATTTGAAGTTCGAACCAGGCAGAAAACGGTTTATGTGTAGTCCTCTAGGCCGCATGTGTAGTGGGATTGGATGCACGTAGGGGATTTGTGAACAGTCAATTATCCGGTGATATGAGCGTTGGCTCTGTGTGAGATGTGACCAGTGACCTGTTATAGAATGGCTAGTTACATGACCTCGTTTCTTAGCTAAGTATGATTTCTTGTGAGATGTAGGCTAGTTGTGTTTTTCTTCGTACATAGATCGGGATTAATATTTATTTATTTATAATTCGAGACATATGGTATATACATGAGGGTTTCCTTGTTTGGATTATTTCGCTCGACGTACTACGTCTCGAGTTGTAGATTTTTAAGTATTAATTTCATCTAGTGTATGAACATGTTACTTGGATGATTATTTTGATCGCTAGCTGCATGATTTCGTTACCCGGTTGATTTACTTTGTAGTTCTTTCCATTCCTGCTTGAACGATGTATATTGTATCTTTCCAATATTCTCTTGTTCAGATTTGTATAAGGACATGTTTGACCCGAATATTATGTCTCGAATGATATTTCTTTTATGATATGGATTATTTTATTCTGAGTTTGTCTATTATATTCTTGCTGATTGTGATCGGGGACCTGTGCCTTTACATTGTATTAATTCCAGACGCTTAGCATATTAGATTGAGAAGACGGGGTCTATCACTTATCTCTTCTCAGTTTAATACATCGCGGGCTTGTTCACGTTCCGGTTCCCGTGTATTTTGGGAAGCGGGGCGTGACATCGTCACCTGATTAATTTTTGGATTCTTTGATTATTATACACTATTAGTGGATTTCATCTAGTTTTTAGTATTCCATTTGCATGCTTCTATTTATTATTACTGTTTTTTGCCTTGGTCATTCGACCGTTTCATTTTTCCCTTGTGGGATCTTACCGTGTGTCATGCACGCTAACGTACACCTGTTTTCTCTAGTGTACGTCAGACTTAGAGGAAGGACAGGTCTAGCTTGGAGATATGCCAGAGGCCAAGTATTCTCAGCAGGAGTGCCTTGCAGACAGAGCAGAAAAAGAAGTCAAAGCCTAGTCTTTTCTTTTATTATCTACTGGTTCTTGTTTACTTTTGTAGTTCTTTCTAATTCTGTTGATCGATGTATCTTTGTACATCTTTCGTATTAAGTTGTTCTATTTTGTATAAGGGCATGTTGACCCAAATATTATGTCTTGGATGATATTCATTTATGATATGTATTATTTTATTCTGTGTTATTTATTATATTCTTGCTACCTATGATCGGGGACCTGTGCCTTTGCATTTATTTCTTGACGCTTAGTGTATTAGGTTGAGGAGAAATGTTTATTTTTATTTTCTCCTTAATCTAATACATCACAGGCTTGTTCACATTCTGATTCCTGGGTATTTTGGGAAGCGGGGTGTGACAACGATACTCTTGTAAGGTGCTTATAGTATCATGTGGAAACAACATCCTTACTCAATCATTCTACGGATTTAGGTAAATCACCCTATTCCGCAATGATATATCCAGATGATCGTATAATGGAGTATAGGCATATCAGCCCAATCCAAAAATCCTTATCATCTTCGAGTATGGTACAGCTATGGTCTCATTGCGGGAAAACGCCCAACTCTAAGTGTGGTACAGCCACAATCTCATTATGGGAAAACTACTCATTACTTAGAATCCACCATTGATAAATTATTTATTATGTGTGTTATTTCAACACTATCAACTTAAACATGTGTCGTACATCTCAACTATTCATGTAAACTCAATTTAGAACATGTACTAAAGTGTTCATGCACGTATCCCGATGTGCGGATCAATATCTCATGTTCACAAACACCTCAGGTGTTAATCAAATAACAAACATTATAAAATAATGCAGGTCAATCGAGAAAACCCCTCGATCAAACACAATTTTCACAAAAACATGCACAGGATCAGCTGTGCTGGTTGGTCGACCGGTGCCTATAGCCAGTTGACCGGCCAGAGATCAATTGCCTGCTAATTGCAGGTTTGATTAAGTGTCAGTTTTGTGTTTCTAATTCATTTAAAATGATGTAAAATATGTAGAGAACACTTTAAACTCTTATTTAACATTAGTGAAGTTCATCTAACACATGAAACAAGAATTGTTATATTAAAATTCATATGTAAACCCTAAACATGTACAAAAGCATCAAAACATCAAGAGAATCATCAAAACATAGTTAAAAATCATGTTTAATTATTTTCAATCTTAATCTACCCCTGAATATTCGTTCATAATCATCTAAATACGAAAGATCAGATCTTTAATCTCATATATTACATAAAAAACTATTTTTATGCATCAAAAAAGGTTTTAGGCTCAATAAAACCAATTCAAAACTCATTAAAATAATTTAAAACATGGATATAGGATTAGCACAAATGAAACACGCCTGAAAATCTTGTTGAAAGCCTGAAATTATAAACTTAAACCAAATCCTAAGCCACACGCCAAAGATCTCTCTTTCACGTTAAAAATTACTTCACAAAGCTCTTGGAATCACTTAGATTAGATCTAGCGTTTTATGAGAGAGATGGTGGCTACTAGGGTTTGAAAGTGCTAATATAAGATGTATAAAATTCGTGCAAAAGTGATATTTATATAACCATGTTAACCTGGGCCTCAAAAGATGTGAATTCGATTCAAATTAGGATTCTGGAAAAACTCGCGTCGGTCGGCCGAGCTTGCGCCGCTGGTCGACCGGGCAATGATATTTTAGTTTGTGTAGTTTTTGCCTTCGTTCATGTTTTGACTTGTTTCTCTCACATATATGAACTTATTTGATCTCAAATCACTTGCTATCATACTCATACACTATTTAATGATATTTATCAAGATAAAAATTTTATTTATCATAATTAATCACATATTATCTCAAATTTGTGGGGTTTTACAATACCATCTTGCAAAATTTTGCTATGATGCACAAAAACCCACAACTACTAATATTATTGCCCCTTGTGCATCTTGTTAAGTTTCTTCATCACATACACACTTACATGCACCCATTGTTCATCGTAAGCATGTCGATGTGTGTAAAGGCAAAATTTGTGGTAGAATTAGTCATGTGGATAAATTTTATTTTGATTTGAGAAAAGTTTCATAATTGCAAAATGCTTTAGAAAGACCACCCTTGTTTGCAAATGTTTCTCATGCATAATCTAATGGTCAACAAAAACAAGTGCATCTATCCCATTGTACTTATTATAATAGGATGAGTCATTTGCATAATTATTGTTATGACCGGACACGTACACAAAATGCGCCCAAATGGGGTCATAACCCAAGGGCCTTGGATTTTATTGATAGGGGTCATGTCCTTCTCTTCGGCACCAAGAGTGTTTGGGTGCCAAAACATGTTTGATTTTAAAGAATAAATTTTTAGCATTTTGTTTTTCACGTTTATAAAAGATGATTTTTGTTTAGATTTTCTTTTTGTAAACTAATTGTGAATATTTACAAAACATAAAAAGAGAAAATATTTTCATCATACTTAGAAAAGAACTTGATATATATATTCATTTTTAAATATAATTGTTCGCGGGAAAAATCGTGTCTTTCTTCATTGTTGATTCCATTGCACACTCTTGTAAAAGTTTATCGATTACAAAGATCCGGTCTTTTTATAAGATCCGGTTACAACGAGATCAAAAAGAAAGATAAAAATTACAACTTTTCTCTTTTGTCGAACAAATCGCGATCTCCTGTTTTGCGGTCGCTCGCTTTGTGGGTTCTTCGCCTGCGCCGGGGTTTATCCGTGGACCACCGCGCGATCTAGATCCGGTCGAATCTACGCAGTACGACGGGTATTATTTCACCAAGAAAATAATAGCCAGGGGGATTGGTTCACCAAGGAAACAATCGCCCAAATCTCGGGATCAAAGACCAAGCTTTGATCCGGAGTACGCCTGCGTAGATCTGAGATCCGATTTGAGATCCGGTTCCTCTCGAACTCTTGCCTTATTTGGCGTTGACGATGGCCGAGCACCGGATCTGGATGAGCAAGTCTTCAAAGTCCCAAAGCTTGAATCTTTTATTTAGATCTGAGCTTCGAATCCAGCAGGGCTTCGCCTCCAAAAAATCCAACCCTTTGACAAATGAGCCTAGGCCTCCTATTTATAGGCTCTCTGAACTGTGCTCACGCACAGATCTGGGCCGGCCACCTACAGGTGGCCGGCTCTTGGCCGAGCCACCTATAGGTGGCTCGGTTTTGGCCGAGCCCCTATAGGTATTTGGGTTCTGTCATTTTCCGTCTTTCGGTTCTGTCCGTGATCGTGGTTGATTTAGACTCTGATTTGTTGACCTGATTTGGCAGTAAATCCGGATCCTGATTAGGCAGTAAATACGCTTCTGAGTTCGAGTCCAGAACTGATCTTGATTCGATCGTGATTCGTCCGAGTCCGCTCTTGGTTGGATGACTCGTTGATTCCTCATCCCGTTAGCTTGATTCCACACGCGAATGGATGTATTCCGTTGCTTGCGTTCGATTCGTTGACCTCGTCGCCTCGTTAATCCGCTTCGTTGCGTGTCACTTGGCTTCGGCATTGTGGACTGACGCTCGTGTTTGGATACGTCGCCCGATGGTTCGTCGGTTTGCGCCGAGCTGTGCTAAGGGACCTATAAGCAATTTTATACGCCTACAGATACCCCCTCCAAAGTATTTCAGTCTCGTTCTTTTATAGAAGAGTCTGGAATACTTTGGATATGATTGTCCCAACCTTCAGTCGGTGTAACGGGACTTTGGAATGACTTCTGTTCTTGATTCCTTCAATCCTTCAGTTTATTCGGTGCTTTGTCGAATGTCTGTAAGGGTTCCGGTGCCGCATTTTATTGTCTGACCATTGTCAGAAATTTGAACTTGAAGTCGATTCCTGATTTTCTGATTTTTAGCTCGTGCTTGTTGGTTCAACATAGAACTGACCATCGATTGTTGAGTCCATATATGCGACACGTTGTCAGGCGTAATGTTGTTGAGTTATCCTTAAGAATATTTTTTTAGAAAAATATTCTCCAGGAACTTCTCAACCAAAAATAGGGAACAGTTTATACTCATATACATTATTGGAGTATTAAGAAGCAGTTTATACTCGTATACTTTTCGGAGTATTGATTCTTTCGTTGCAACGCATTGATCGGCGTTGACCTAGGGTTATGCGTTGACCGGCGTTGACCCTAGGGTTTCGAACGTCGTACGTTGACTTTTTGATCGCAACGCGTCGACTGGCGTTGACCTATGGTTACTCGTTGTCCGGCGTTGACCTTAGGGTTTTGAACATCGTACGTTGACTTTTTTTTTTGATCGCAACGCATTGACTGGCGTTGACCTAGGGTTACGCGTTGACTGGCGTTGACCCTAGGGTTTCGAATGTCGTCACGAGCCCAACTAATGAAGCTGATGCGTCAGTGACTCTCGTATTTATAGGATTTTTGGCAAACCCTCAGCCATCAACGGGTTTGATGAGCCTTTACCGACTACCGTTTGAATCGGGCTAGCATGCGGATTATCTAAATCCGTTAGTGCTACGATATTGAATACGTAGACTTTGTCTTTCTCCTGTGAAAAGACTAAACAGCAACGTGTATCAGACGTTGACTTAGGATTTTTGGTAAATCCTCAGCCCTCAACGGATTTGACATGCTTTTACCGATTACCGTTTGAATCGGGCTTACATGTGGATTGTTTTAAGTCCGTTCTGCATGTGACGTTGTGCTAAAGGAATGAACTCCCTTAGACATGATGCTACGACTTCGAATACGTAGACTTCGCCATCGTTACGGGAACAGGCTACCCGGCAACGTGTGTTAGATGCTGGCTTATCCCTACTTAGGCTTCGGGATAAAATACCCCAGAATCGAACTCTGGTGTCTTTTTCTACGGAGAAAGACTAAACCGACGACGCGTGTTAGGCGTCGGCATATCCTTTCTTAGGATTCAGGATGAAATTCCAGATGCGTGTAAGGCATGGATTTTGGTGTTATTAATAACAACCTGTCACAATGTTGAATATGTGAACGGGTGTTCTTTTTAAACGGTTAAGAACTGACCGGCAGCGCGTGTCAGGCGCAGACTTATCCTTGCTTAGGTTTCAGGATAGAATACCCCAGAATCGAACTCTGGTGTCTTTTTCAATCGGTAAAAGACTAAACCGGCGACACGTGTTAGGTGTCGACATATCCTTTCTTAGGATTCAGGATGACATTCCCCATGCGTGTAAAGCATGGATTTTGGTGTTATTAATAACGACCTGCCACAATGTTGAATATGTGGACGGGTGTTCTTTTTAACGGTTAAGAACTAACCGGCAGCGCGGGTTAAGCGCAGACTTATCCTTGCTTAGGTTTCAGGATAAAATACCCCAGAATCAGACTCTGGTGTCTTTTTGTGCGGAAAAAGACTAAACCGGCAGCGCGTGTTAGGCGCAGACTTATCCCTGCTTAGGATTCGGGATAAACTTCCTAGGATGAATCCTAGATTGATAGATTCTTAGAAAAGGTTGGTGCGGGAAAGGAAGAATTTTATATTCTATTTCCCGGTCTTCTTTTAGGGTGAAGGCGAACCCGAATACAAGGAAGGAAGAATTTTATATTCTATTCCTTGATTCTGGAAAGGAAGAATTTTATATTCTATTTCCAGCGCAAAAAAAACTAGAAGTGGGGTCTCCACTCCAAGAATCTGGAAGATCTAGATAAACTTACCTTTTATAGGATTGGGTTATCTAAACTGAAGATGAGTTTTTCGTTTATCGAAATGAAATTTCAACTTCGGTTATGACCATGAGAAGGCTTAACCAAAGAGAAAAAGAAGGGAGTTCTTTCGTTTATCGAAAGGGGACTCTGAACTGAAAGTGGACGTCTTGTTCATGGAGGGAGTCAAGAGGGCCAGAAAGACACTTTTGGTGGACTCGCTGTCAATTGAAATTGATCAGTGAGGGATTTTGGTGGTGAAAATGATTTTGGGTTATCCTCTAGAATATTAAGTGTAATATTCTTCAAGGAACTTCCCGGTAAATGGGTTATCCTGAATGTACTAGGGATAGTACTTTTTTCAGGAACTTCCCATTTATTGGCATTAATTGCCTGGCGCCTTCTTGAGTAATCAGGCGATATGCGCCGTTTGAATCGACTGTGTCTATCACAAACGGCCCTTCCCATTTGGGTTCAAATTTACCTTTCTTCTTGGAGTTGAGGATTATCGGTCGGCGAGCAGCGAGGACCAGATCTCCTTCCTTGAAGCTTCTCTGTCGGACTCTTTTGTTGAAAGCCCAAGATATTCTAGCTTGATAAAACACAATGTGTTGTTGAGCCTCCAAGCGCTTTTCATCCAACCTCTCGAGTTCCTCGAGACGTTTTTGATGTTGTTCTTCTGTCGTCATCTCAGTTGCGAGAGCGATCCGAAGGGATGGGATTTGGATCTCCAATGGTAGCACAGCTTCACATCCATATACCAACGAATATGGGGTGGCCCCTGTAGGTGTGCGTATGGTGGTGCGATAAGCCCAGAGTGCTTCACCGAGTTTATCGTCCCAGTCTCGTTTATTGGTCTTCACGAGCTTTGACAGAATCTTAATGATCGTCTTGTTGAACTAATCCATTCGCAGCGGGATAGTAAGCTGTTGACGAAATATCTTTAATTTTGAACTTGTCACAAAACCTGACGAAGGCGTTGCTTATGAACTGTGGACCGTTGTCATGAATGATCCGTCTTGGCACGCCGTGTCGGTATATGACATGATGCTTAATGAAATTGATGATATTGTTCGTCTTCACTTCTCTAAGAGGAATTGCTTCGGCCCACTTCGAGAAGTAATCAGTGATTGTGAGGATAAATCGATCACCTTTGACTGAAGGGGGAAAAATAGGACCGACGATGTCCATACCCCATGTCTCGAACGGTCAAGACGTGGTTGACGTGTGCAACTGCTCTGGCGGTTGATGCATATAATTTGCATGTATCTGACAAGCATGACACTCTCGGGCGTATTCGATTGCGTCACGAACCATTGTTGGCCAAAAATATCCCATTCTCCTGATACGATCATACAGTTTGGGACCGGGCTGATGCGCACCACATTCTCCTTCGTGTGCTTCCTTAAGAACTTCTTCTGCTTCTTTGTTCGAAAGACATCGGAGTAATAAACCATCATACCCTCTACGGTATAACGTATGGGTCTCGGTATTATAGAAGAACATTGGTGCTTTTCGACGGATTGATTCCCTTTCTTTTATGTCCTCTGGTAAAATATCATATTGGACGTAGTCAATGATAGGAAAATGCCAATCTCGGGACTCAGACCCAATTTGGGTTGAATTCACCTCCTTTGCGTTCGAGTTTCTCTCATCATCCTCTTCAATATCCATATCGTATATGGGTATGCACAGCTGATGCATCCTTACTGTGACTAGTAGTTCAGTTTCGGGAGGCTGCGCAAGTGATACCGCTAGTGCTACCAGTGCATCCGCATAAGCGTTCTGGAGACGGGGGATATATTCAATGAAGAATTCTTCAAAAGACTCTGCCATTTTGATGGCCTCCTGGTGGTACGGGATCAGGTCTTGGTTCCTGACTTCATACTCTCCGTGGACTTGGTTGACTATCAATTGAGAATCCCCAAAAGCTTCGAGATATTCGACCCCCAGCTCCTTGGCGAAACTGAGTCCAATGAGAAGCGTGTTGTATTCGGCTACGTTATTGGAACACAGACTAGTCAATGAATAAGCTCGAGGCATCACATGCTTCCCCGGAGAGATTAAGACAACCCCAACCCCGGAGGAAACTGTAGAACCTCCCGGGGTTATTACCCTATTAACTGGCCTCGAAGCGCCATCGAAGTATAATTACCATACTTGTTGATGCGACGTAGTGTTAACCTCGTGGGTTTCGTCTGGCAAGTCATCATATACTTCTGCCGTATCTGTGGTCGGGTTTGCTGCCAAAAGATCGCAAATCGCTTGTCCTTTGATCGACTTCTGTTGCTTGAAGTGCAAATCATATTAGGACAAGAGAAGAGCCCATTTCGCTAACTGCCAATTCATAGAGGCCGGTTGCGTCATAAACACCCGTACTGGATTAACATTGGAAATGACGTAAATCGTCTGTCCAACCAAGTAATGCCGCATCTTTTGCATCGCGAACACTAATGCGAGGCATTCTTTCTCGATCATCGGATATCGAGACTCGGCGCCTATCAAGGTACGACTTAGGTAATAGACTGCCTGTTCGTGACCATTATCATCGTCTTTTGCTAGTAAGGCACTTATCGAGTGGTTCATCGCCTTGAGATAAATCAAGAACGGTCTACCCGATTTCGGTGCAACGAGAACAGGAGGATTCGCCAGATATGTTTTGATATCTTCGAATGCTTTTTGGCAGGCGTCATCCCAGATGAATGATACCCCTTTCTTGTTTAGCTTAGAGAATGGTTGGCACTTCCCAGAAAGGTTTGAGATGAACCGCCGGATGTAAGCTAGCCGCCCTTGCAATCCTCTGAGCTCTCTCAGATTTCTAGGAGGTTGCAGTTCATGTATCGCCTTCACTTTGTCAGGATCGATATGTATACCTTTAGTGGTAACGACGAATCCAAGGAATTGTCCGCTAGACATTCCAAGGAAGGATTTAGTAGGGTTCATCTTCAATTGATGACTTCGCATGAGATCGAACATCGTCTTCAAGTCCTTGATGTGATCTTCTTTGTTGCGGCTTTTTACAACCAAATCATCAACGTAGCACTCGACTGTTTTCTTGAGATGTTCTTGGAAAATCTTAGTCATTACTCACTGGTATGTGGCGCCTACGTTCTTTAGACCGAAAGGCATCACGGTGTAGCAAAAGACACCGAGGGGCGTTCTGAACGTTGTATGCTTCCGAAAGGCATCACGGTGTAGCAAAAGACACCGAGGGGCGTTCTGAACGTTGTATGCTTCTCGTCATCTGTGTACATCTTGATTTGGTTATATCCTGAAAACCCATCCATGAAAGACATTCTCTCAAATCCACATGTATTGTCAATAATGACATCTGTGATTGGGAGAGGGAAGTCATCTTTTGGACATGCCGTGTTTAGGTCCCTGAAGTCGATACAGATCCTGATTTTACCGTTCTTTTTCATGACGGGAACAATATTGGCTAGCCAATCTGGGTGTTGCTCCTCTCGGATAAATCCTGATTCGATCAATTTCTTAACCTCTGCCTCAATGGCTTCCATAATCTGCGGACGAAACCGTCTTTGTTGTTGTTTGACAGGTTTGGCATCCGGCTTGATATCGAGGCGGTGCATTGCCACATTGGGGTCGAGCCCTGGCATATCTTTACAGTTCCAAGCGAAGACATCAATATACTCCCTGATGAGAGCAATTAACTCCTCCTTCTCATTTTGGGGAAGGCTGTCACTGATGAATATGGGCTTTGGGTTGGCCTCGTCACCCATGTTAACTTGGACTATTTTATCTTCAGTAGGCGGTTCTCTTTGTTCGAACCTATCGCCGTACTGCATGTTTAGGTGATGAACCCATGAATCTTCCCACGTTGGTATTTGATCGTCATCTTCTATCGTCACAGGATCGGCCGTAGTCATATGCGACATCAGTTTCTTGAACATCTCCCCCAAACTTACGTCGGAATCCCCAGCTGAAGAATCAGAAAAGTATTCGTTCTTAGTTTTGTTAGCAATTTGATCGATAATTTGCCAACCACATTCATCATCAGACGAAGAAACATAGCCTAAGCCTCTTTTGTGACGGTAATAATCATCCGGTTTCCCTTTTGGCACACATGCTGCTTTAGCTGGGATACGGGAACCTCGATCAAAGTACAAGCCTTCTCCGAGTGTGAAATCATATCCCTGTTTTTCCATGAGCTTGCGCGCTTCAGACTATACTTAGATAAATGTCGACCAGGTTTATCTTCCTCTTCATCTTCTCTTAGGAAATGATCTGGTAATGGAAAATTCTCTCCTTTACCATAAATCACTTCTTTTTCGACTCCTGTTTTGGCAGGCACAACCAGGGTTGTTCCGAAGGAATGCTGGAGGCATTTCTTTGTTACATAAGATGATCGGAGCGGCATATGTAAATCAGGATTATCGTGTAGTCCTTTTGTCGCATCATCAAGAGACAACGAGTACTCTAAATCATCTTTTATTTCAATATCGGCAAGTTGCCAGTTACAACTTACCTCTGACGATTGTTCATCGTCAAGATTGATTACAAAGGGTACAATGTCATTTAAAAAAAACTACCATTATAATCGAATCCGGCTTCGGAATCAGCTTCTTCTCCGCTGTCCGTGCCCTGGACCGATGGTTCCGTGTCGGATTCGTTACCATAGAGGAGAGAATCAGTGAAATAATTCTCAAACCCTTTAAATGGTTGTTTATCCGCGACCACCGTCCTGACCCTTCCACCAGTGTCGACATATTTCAGACACTGATGTAGGGTGGAGGGAACTATAACATTACTATGGATCCAAGGCCGACCCAGTAGTAAGTTATATGATGTCTCAGCATCAATCACGTAACACGTGACCTCCGTCTTTAGATCACCCATTTGGCACTTTATCCGGATCTTTCCTAAAGGCCTTGAACCGCTGGTGTTGAATCTGTAAATGACCGTGCCTGTAGACGCCAATTTGCTGACTGGAATACCAAGGCTATGCATAAGGCGAAGCGGCATAATACTCACAGCGGATCCCGGATCCACTTGGATTCGGTTGACTTCGCTGGAGCCAATGTATCCAATGAAATATAGGGGCCGATCATGGTTTGAATTCTTCGTCTGCATATCCTCTTTGGTGAAGGTGATACAGGGAAGGTTCTTAGCCGCTATGTTGCAGTGTTGCATTGATAGTTCTAGCTCTTCAGGTGCCGGTTTGACCCGAGTGAGGAATGCTTCAGACTCAGCCAAGGCTTCTCGTATGGCTTCCCTAGTCTCCTTAGACAACCGCAGCAATTCATACAGCGTTATCCTTGCTGGAATGTTGGATAATTGAGCCATTATATCGAAGACTTGCGGAGTTTTCGAGCTTTTCGGTTTGTCTCTTCCAATCGGGCGACTGAAATGAAACTGCTTCAGATTTTGCACCTCCTGGGGATTCTTCTCTTTCGGTTTATTCACCGACTGTCGTCGAGCCTCCTCGCCCGGTGTAGGACTCGTAATCACCCCCATCTCCGTGAGAGTTTTAGCTGGTCCCCGTTTATTCACCCCCTGCTCACTAGGTGGTGGATAATTGTAGTGATACTCATTTCCGCTCCTAGTGGCGAAGGCTTCTTGTTCTTCTTCGGAGAGCAGGAAAGTGGGAGCTTCATCGCCATCCTCCTCGAAGATTGCGGATGTAGCATTGCAGGATTTGCCTTTGCCCTTTCTTTTCGAGGAAGTCACCCACTGTTCATCTTCAATGAGATCAGGGTGAACCCAGAGGATTTCGCCGTTTGGGGCTGTGTGTGGCACAAGCCCTTTTTGGCGCTGTCCATGTGGGTCATCGTTCACAGTCTTCATCCCTACTTTGGTGATGCGCTCTGGTTTGAACCATGTTGTGGGCACCGATCCAAAGCTGATTGACACCGCATTTGCTCCGACATTCTTGGACGGCTTCGGGGTTATGACGCCTACATTAATTAGCGCCTGGATCTTATGCTTGAGGTGGTAGCACGATTTGGTAGGGTGATGGACTGCTCTGTGGTATGCGCAATACTTCGGATCCGTCATTTTGCTACCCCCTCTTGATCCATGATCGCTGGCAGCTGGATTTTGTTGTTCTCCAACAGGTACTTGAAGATACCGGGCACCTCGTCATCTTTGAAGGAGTACACCTTAGGAAATCTTGGCTCCGCTCTTTGCTTCTGAGGCCGTTGTTGCCATTGCGGCTGCGATTGTTGTGGTGCTCTTTGCTGCTGCTGTTGCTGAGGTTGCAATTGGAAAGTTTGATTAGCATCAACTGCATTAGCATGTGCCTTACCTTTCCCCCTTGGGTTGAAATTCTGTGCTGGAGCATTTGTCGCCTGTTGGCCTCTCTCCGCCTTCTTTCTCCTAAGGAATCGCTCAGCCTGCTCCCCTCGGACCTTCAGATCCTTCCACGTTTTGGACGGTGCTGTCCCCATTGCTTCCAACACGTCCAACGCGAGGTTGTTGTGGCAAGTCTGGAGAATGAATTCCTCGGTGATCGGGTCCCGGCAGTTCATCGCCTTGTTCCGGAACATATTGACGAAGGTGTCGACTAACTCCCCGTCCTTCTGCTTCTCATTGAGCAATGATCCGATAGATATCTCGGTGTCGTCGTCGAAAAAATTGGTGAGGAACATGGTCTCCATATCGTCCCAGCTGTTCACGCTACCTGGCTTGAGGCGGCGATACCAATCGAAGGCGGCTCCGCGAAGAGTGCCGACGAATGACCGCACCATCAGAGGCTCATTACCAGAAATAACTCCCAGGTGCGATTTGAAATAAATCAAATGCTGAGTGGGTGAACCCATCCCATTAAATGGCGTGAAGTTAATTAGGTTGAACTTCGCCGGATATGGGATTGACTCCCACTCTCTTGGGTATGGATAAGGAATGCCCGTCTTTTTCGTCTCTTAAGCGGAAATCAATGTATTGATTTTGCTCTCGAGGTTCTTGATCTTCAAGCTTTCACCTGTGTTTTCACTAGCATTCTCGTTACCACCCCCTGCATTGACGGGAGGATTATTGGCATTATGCGTCTCATTTGCATTTGTGTCCTCATCTTCTAGATTAACCTGGTTACGACGACTTGGCTCGGCTTGTTGGTTCGTCAATGCTTAGATTTGTTGGTCATGCATTTCTCTCATGTTCTGCATAGCCATCTGCATTTCGAACCTGAAGCTCTCCTGTTGTTTGGCCAAAGCTTCTTCGAGCATCTTGGCCACTTGTTCTGCACTTATCATAAGTGCCTCGCGGGGTTGCCCCTCGCTGGATACTGTGTTGTCAGATGCGACCGCCGAACCGGCATCCGACTCTTCATCTTCTGAAGGTACCCTTGTCCGAACCCTACCGTAAGTTTTTCGTTTGATGGCTCCAGACTGCAGATGGGTTATACACTGGGATACTTTCAGAATTGACTCGAGATTATCCCGTGCCGATGTTCCTCTGCTGGTCATGTTAGTGGTGACTCTTGGAAATTCTCCGTCTTCAACCACCGTTCTTCTTCGTCGGAAACGCCTAAGCCTTGGTTTTGGCATTTCGGTGCTGAGCCTTTCGAACACTGAAATTCTCTCGGGGATTGCCTTGATGCAGTTGCACTCAGACAGTACCGCCCGAATGAGCTTTGAACAAGGACATTGAGTTTCCAGTCTTCGGGGACTCCTTTTCCTGGTTTTACTCGTACCCCCAGCACGATAGTACAGCTCCTCCGTTTGAAAGTCGGAGCAACCTATCGTGTGTTGGCACGATTTCTCAGGTATAACGCAATCATCATCAGACGATAATGTTTCCTTCTGAGAGCGAACTGCCTTCTTTGGGCTTTCAAAAGTTACACGCCTCGAAACATGCCTTTGTGGGCGTGAGTTCTCGACGAGCTCCTGGATTTCAATGCGCAAATTGGTGCGCGTAGCTGCCCTGATTTCTCTGTCATGTTAGAGGTGACGGCGACCCCCAGTGTGTTGAGTCGTTCGGGGCTTCTTCATCGGGCCCAAACGATCTTGAATAGGAGCTTTGCATCGTCCATCAGGAAGTGGACCGAGGCGCTTCAAAACTGGCTTCTTCCTTCGGGATGATTCTGCATGATCTCCCGGAGAAGCTATTGGGATTATCGGCGACTTTGGTTGATTCGCCGGGGGTTGAACTTTCGAAGGCTGCAGTTGTTGCTCCTTAATCCGAATCGCCGCTTCAGACTTCGGTTTCCAAGCTTTGCGGGTTGATGGCGGCTTCTTGTCCACCTCTTTTTGCAGCTTTCTACGGGCTTCTTCGGCTTGAGCCCGCGCCTGCGCTGATAGTGCGTGGCGTTTGCGGATACGTTCTTCCAGTATTGAACGATTTCGTTTGACACGGACCCATTCCATTGTTGGCGGATTGGAAGAGGCGCCGTTCATCTGTTATGTTGTAGCGGATCCCGTCAACGGACTCCATGGCCTTTGCGAACTGTTTCGCAAGGCGTTGACGTTGCCTTTGGCGGGCTCTCTTCGAGAGAGTCACCACGCCCTCTGCAGCAGAAGGGTTGGCCAGAGCAGCTCCGACCTGGTTGGGAATTGGAGGAATCTCACCTGATGCGGCATTGGCATCCAGCGGGGTGAGATCTTTGTTGGTGTTTTCAACGTCTTCAAACCAACGAGTTTTTCTCCTAGAGGAGAGTTTCTTGGACTTGCGAGGGGAGGTTGATCCGGACGAGGATGACAAGTACTCCTCGAACTTCTGCTGGTTGAACTCGTATTCGACCTCCTCCACGACCGGGATTGAGATCCGCGGCTGCGACGCTCCGATCTCGGCAGCGAGATCGGCGACTCCCACTGTGGTCGCCAGATTGTTCGCGGGAAAAATCATGTCTTTCTTCATTGTTGATTCCATTGCACACTCTTGTAAAAGTTTATCGATTACAAAGATCCGGTCTTTTTATAAGATCCGGTTACAATGAGATCAAAAAGAAAGATAAAAATTACAACTTTTCTCTTTTGTCGAACAAATCGCGAGCTCCTGTTTTGCGGTCGCTCGCTTTGTGGGTTCTTCGCCTACGCCGGGGTTTATCCGTGGACCACCGCGCGATCTAGATCCGGTCGAATCAACGTAGTACGACGGGTATTATTTCACCAAGGAAATAATAGCCGGGGGGATTGGTTCACCAAGAAAACAATCGCCCAAATCTCGGGATCAAAGACTAAGCTTTGATCCGGAGTACGCCTGCGTAGATCTGAGATCCGATTTGAGATCTGGTTCCTCTCGACCTCTTGCCTTATTTGGCGTTGACGATCGCCGAGCACCGGATCTAGATGAGCAAGTCTTCAAAGTCCCAAAGCTTGAATCTTTTTTTTAGATCTGAGCTTCGAATCCAGCAGGGCTTCACCTCCAAAAATTCCAACCCTTTGACAAATGAGCCTAGGCCTCCTATTTATAGGCTCTCTGAACTGTGCCCGCGCACAGATCTGGGTCGGCCACCTATAGGTGGCCGGCTCTTGGCCGAGCCACCTATAGGTGCTCGGCTCTTGCCGAGCCACCTCATGGGTTGGCTCGGCCTTGGCCGAGCCACTTATAGGTGGCTCGGTTTTGGCCGAGCCCCTATAGGTATTTGGGTTCCGTCGTTTTCCGTCTTTCGGTTCTGTCCGTGATCGTGGTTGATTTAGACTCTGATTTGTTGACCTGATTTGGCAGTAAATCCGGATCCTGATTAGGCAGTAAATCCGCTTCTGAGTTCGAGTCTGAAACTAATCTTGATTCGATCGTGATTCGTCCGAGTCCGCTCTTGGTTGGATGACTCGTTGATTCCTCAACCCGTTAGCTTGATTCCACACGCAAATGGATGTATTCCGTTGCTTGCGTGCGATTCGTTGACCTCGTCGCCTCGTTAATCCGCTTCGTTGCGTGTCACTTGGCTTCGGCGTTGTGGACTGACGCTCGTGTTTGGATACGTCGCCCGATGGTTCGTCGGTTTGTGCCGAGCTGTGCTAAGGGACCTATAAGCAATTTTATACGCCTACAATAATATAAATAAAGTTTTAAGTTTTTCAATCATGATTTGTGTTTAATATGCATTCTGGTTGTCATCAGTCGACTGGTCATTTTCATCAGTTGACCGACCGATTGAAGAAATCAGTCAACTGACCAGTGAGATGTTTTTCTTCTTACTGAGTGTTTGTTATTGGATTTTTGTCTTTAAACCCGACCCGTTTAATACCCGTTTACATCTTCTTTTAATCATATCCATTGACTTCTTGTTTGAACAAATCATGGCCACAAATTGCTCTCTATATATGTGTAAACCCATCCAAAACCCTCATTTCCAAAATCAGTCGACTCCCTCAAACACTAGCTGCTAGATTTGATCAGTCGACCGACGTGATCCCACCAATCTACCGATTGTCTCCTACCGAGAGAAATTTGTTCCTTCTGCTCAGTAAACTCTTCCCACTCTCTCTCTCTCTCTCTCTCTTATTCTCTCTCTCTCTCTCTCTCTCTCTCTCTCTTTTCAATTAGTTCTTTAATCTAGTATTGTCTAGGATCAGTTTTCAACCTTAAGCATGTCTCTTCCTAAACAATCTAGATATAATAGGGATGATATTTCTACTTCTCATGTTTCTAATTACGAATGTTGTTTTCATAACCCACATATGATTGACAAATATCATAATATTTATAAATTAAGCATCTTTCAAGGTAGATACGTTAATTTCCCTAAACTTTCAAATTTCTCCAATTACATACTTATTTTGAAAATGTGGGGTTGCATGACCTACTTTCTCATACTAATCATGTCCCATATTTGTTGGCCTTCTTCTTTTCATGATGTTTTAACAAACAATTTATAGCTATTATTGTGTGTCTAGTATTTGTGTTTTCTTATTTATTCTAGGCAAACAATAAGTTGGAGGATGGATGGACTAGAGCTTTCACGATCATATCCAATAGAGGTTAGCGGAATATTAGTACGAAGCAATACAATTTAAATCAAGATCCAAGTTGAAGATTTATCCGCAAGTGTCACGCCCCGCTTCCCAAAATACCAGAGAATCGGGACGCGAGCAAGCCCGCGACGTATTAAACTGAGAAGAGATAAGTGCTAGACCCCGTCTTCTCAATCTAATACGCTAAGCGTCAAGAAGTACAAACGAAGGCACATGTCCCTGATCACAGTAATGAGAATATAATAAACAACTCAGAACCAAAAGATATATATCACAACTGAAATGATCATCCAGACATAATATTCAGGCCAAACATGCCCTTATACAAACTATCTGAATGAAATACTGGAGAATATAAAATACAATGATCAGGTGGAAAAGGAAATGCTACGAAAATAAACTGAAAGGAATAACTGAGCTTCAACTCTTCTTCTACTTCGTCTACAAGACACTCCTGCTGAGAATACTCAGCTCTGGCGCATCTCCAAGCTGAACCTGTTCTTCTTCTAAGTCTAACGTACACCAGAGAAAACAGGTGTACGTCAGGTGCATGGCGCACGTCAAGATCCCGAAAGGAAGAATAGAACGGTCGTGTGACCAATGCAATAATGGTAATAACAATAGAAACATACAACTGAAGACTAATAATCTAAATATAATTTACTACTAGAATATAATAATCATAATAAATCCAAGAAAATCAACCAAGTAACAAGTCGATCATGCAGCTAGAGATCAGATTAATCATCCACGTAACAAGATCATACTAGATGGAATTAATACTTAAAAATCTACAACTCGAGTCGTAGTACGTCGAGCGAAATAATCCAAACAAGGAAACCCTCATGTATATACCATATGTCTCGAATTATAGATAATTAAATATTAACCTCGATCTAGGTATGAAAGGAAACATATCTGGTCTGTATCTCATAATAACTCGTACTCATCCAAGTAACAAGTCATGTAGCTAGTTATCCTATAACAGGTCACCGGTACACGTCTCACACAGAATCAAAATTCATATTCTCGGATATCTGATTGTTCACAAATCCCCTACGTGCTTCCAATAGGACTCCATGCAAACCGATTCGTCCTGGTTCGAACTCAAGCCGACCCGGGTGAATATCACATTCACGAACCAAAGTGACGCAGCAAACCTTCACCGTGGCCCATCAAACCAACCCCAGTTCGAAACAAACCTAACTGGTGCGAGTCTGGAAGATAAATCAACAACGAAACGATTTCACTGACCAAGTGCGAAACGGTTCACTTGGCACAACAAACTAACCCCAGTGCGAAACGGTTCACTGGTGCGAGCCTGAAAGATACATCAATAGTCTTATCCGATCACATGAACCATGACTTTCTCCATACCAACTCTTTTGTTTATCAAGGTCAACATACACACAGGTTTCTATGTCTTAAACAGGACACACCAGACCACACTAGTCATGAATTTCTAACGGTTCTCAAACGTAACAAAGAGTAATAACTGCAACTAATCATATTCAACAATATCATAGCATATCACATAATTAAAATTAAGAAACATAAATCATGAATAATTCATAATAATCCTTTTTCTAAAATAAATCCTTTAAAAATATTTATAAATGTTCTAAAACAATTCTTTTTATAAAACTTTCTTAAATTACTGAAATTATTCTAAATTGATACTGAATCTAAAATAAATTCTTTATAATTATTCTAAGATAATTCTTTTGTCAAATCAACTCTATTAATTTATTATAATTACTCTAAAATGATTTTTCACCAAAATAGTAATTATTTTAAATTGATTATTTTGTCAATAAAATTCTTTAAAATTATAAATTAATCTAAAATAATTTTATTTTATTTTATCTTTACAGTATCTATTATCACAATATTATTTTTAGTATCATTCATCAAATAAATTCAAACGGGTCATCACAGTATATGTATTACAATGTGAATGATCATACGTTATTGTCCACAGTCCGTTTCGTTCATGACAGTTCTATACGTTATAGTTCTTAGTCTAATATGTTCACGACAGTTCCGTATTTGTAACGAATAATTATTCGGGTAACGAGTTCGTATGTATAATAAATCTGTAATCAATCTAAAATTATACTGAGCAAGAATAGGGGATCTTGCAAGCAATTGATTAATTCAGAGCGGATCTAAGAATTGAATGATAAGTCAAAAGAGTATCGGGATCTTGCCTCGGGTTATTGTCGATCAAATCGACGTCGACGGGCGAGTCCGCGGGTCTGATCTGAGCGCGGGTGGAACACAGCGGCGAACTCGGGTCGACGTCGGGCAGCGGCGTGACGGGGCAGCGGCTCGCTGCTGGGCAGAGGCGGCTGCTCGACGACGAGCGGCGACGAGGTTTGACTGAGCTCGGAGGCGAGGCGGTGGTTGCAAGGGGAGTGGATCTGGTGCTGTTGGGTTGGAGGCGGCAGGGAGAGGGATGGGCGGCGGCTCAGGTGGCTGTCGGGGCGGCGAATAGGGGCTGGAGGAGAGGGGAGCGGCGGTCGGAGGCTGGTGGTCGCGGCTGAGGTGGAGGAAGGGTGTGAGAGGGGGCTGGAGGTGGTGCAGCAGGGGATGGGGGCGAGGCT
>NC_033795.1:63068266-63086399 GCF_001876935.1 Asparagus officinalis
ATATACACACATATTTTATTGGTTTCTATGTATATATATATATATATATATATATACATTTTAGTTTTTGATTTTCATGTTTGTTTTCTATGTGGATAAGTTGTTTTGGTTTAGCTTCATAGATATGAAACAATAGTTATATTCATATACTTATTCTATATACACACATATTTTATTGGTTTCTATGTATATATATATATATATATATATATACATTTTAGTTTTTGATTTTCATGTTTGTTTTCTATGTGGATAAGTTGTTTTGGTTTAGCTTCATAGATATGAAACAATAGTTATATTCATATACTTATTCTTTCATTTCATATTCTATTATATTTGGAAATATATTATGTTTTTGGTTTATAGGCTTAAGAATAATAGTTTACACATTTTATATAGTCTATAAAGCCAAAAAGAGTTTTCAAAACTTTGGTTTATGTCAAAACATCAAATTCCAAATATATCACATTTTTATGTTTTGGACATTTTTGTAAAATGAAGAGATTTCTCATCTGGGAGATGAAATTTGAAAAAAAAATTGTAACATGTTTATTATCATGTTTATAATCATTCTCTAAAGTTTTACATTTTTCTGAATATGTTTGCTATTTTTAAATCAAGTTTAAAAATCATCATTTCTGTTTTAAACCTGAGTACCTAGAATATCCGTTCACGGTCAACTGGATTGGATGTGGCGGTCAACCTTCTAAAGTTCAGAGACTTAGCTCTGTTCTTTAGCCTTTCGCGATCGATCGGCCATGGTGCTGCGGTCGACCGTTGCACAGTAACGACTAGTTTCTAGTTTTTATTTTAGTGGGATTTTTGGGTTTTCTTGGGTTGTTTTCTTCTACCTTATATATACCCTATTGTATTTATCTTTCCCACCAACCAAGAGAATGTTTTAAACAAATTTAAGAGCGTTTTACAAGGGTTTTAAAGTTTGTTTAAGTTTATTTAAGGAGATTTTAAGCATTTTACAAGTTTGGTTTTGTGAAAAGAATTTCACAAGAGCTTGAGGGGACCATCCATTGGTGTTTGAGCATTCAATTCTTCTCCCTCTCCCTCTTGTCATCTAGAAAAGTTTTTCTAAACTCTTATCTAGCTTTTTATATTGTTTGATTTTTATTTCCATTAGCTAGAATTTATTTGAGTTTAGATTTGTTTTGATTATACTCTTTGTTCACACACAACCTATTGAACTTGTTGTATTTGCATACATAGTATATATTAGGATTGTGGGATTGTGACATTGAGAGTGAGCTTTCATTGTGTTCTCATCCATATTAGAGAACAAAATATTGTATAGAACTTTCATTATGAGGATACACTTTGTAATACACTTGTACACCGAGCGGAGTGTGTGGTGAGAGACGGGGTTATCCCAAGAGGAGTAGCGTCGATAGTAAAGCCTAGGGAGAACTTGTAAATCCGAACACTTGAGGGAGACACGGGCTAGAGACCAACACTTAGAGGTTGTAGAGTGTGATTACAAGAGTGTTGATTGTAAAATTTTCTATGAGCTAGAAAACTGAATGTGAAGTGTAAACGTTATTCGGGTGAGCGTTAAAAACCCAGTTGTGTAGTGGATTCTCACCGGGAGTAGGGAGCGGAGACGTTGAACAAAAGGTCCGAACTCTGATCATTTCTTGTGTGTTTGAGTTTGCCTTGGCGTATTATTTTTGTTTATCATTTTTTTCATATCCCCATTGGTTCATGTTGTTTCGCCCTTGTTTATATTGCATATCATTGCTCATATATCTTGTTATATATATCATAATTTCTAGGATATTATTAATTAGTTTTGTTGGTATTCAATCTAATTAGATTAGCATAAACACTATTTACACCCCCCGAGGGTTCTTTCCCAGTGGTATTAGGGTCTAACAATATTATCCAAACTTTATCTACCTGTTTTACACAAATATGAAAATTTAACAAACTGATGATGAAACCCCTATTCACAGAACCTATGTTAAGGGTTGTGAAATAATTTTCTCTTCTGATGAATAAATTGAAATCCTTAGTATTCCTACTGGAGACTCCTTACTGATCAAATAGCTCTATCACCCCCTCTACTAAATTGATTGCCCGTATCATCTCTTCTAATATAATTCCCAAAACTGGGAGTTATGATCATTTTTTTTTCATTACTTGATGGCTGCTGTGTATGCTATTTTTGGAAATATTAAAGTCATGTGGGATAAAGTCATTTTTGATATCATGACTTGTAATCATACTATGTTTCTTCTGTTTGGGGCTCTTCTCTCTCACATTTTCAGACGTTTTGGTGTTGACCTCACAAATGAACCCAATATCAAGCTTATTCATGTATACTTTGATAGCTCGAGTCTCACTAGGATGAGGCTCATAGAACTTCCTCCAATTTCTCAAGCTTATGTTGTTTGGGTTAGAAATTGTTTTCTTCATTGTGATTGAATCTATTACAACTTCAGGTGTTACAATAAACTCAACAAAAATTAGTCTTTTTATAAGACTTTTATACAATGGAAATAACTGATTACAATCTTTTTCAAACAATACACAGATCCTATTTATTAGTATCTATTTACGTAAGATCTTTGCCGGTGCTAGGGTTTATCTGTGGCCCGCCTCAAATCAGATCAAAGTGTAGATTTTGTTGACTCGCGAAGAAGTCAAGAAACTGAATTAATTATCTCGGCAACAACGAGATAATCACTCTTCTCGAGATCACAACAACAGTGCGATCTCAAGGGAAGAACGAGGCTGCAGATTTGTCGAACTCTCCTTCTTTATGCTAAAGAATTCGCTGAGATCTCCTCCTTCTCTCTAAAATTCATGGCTCTTCAGTCTCCAATTTAGCATGGCTTTTCCAAGGCTTGAGAATTCCAGACCCGTACAAATGAAGACCTTAGGGCTATATTTATAGGCTTCGGGATCTCTGTTTTTGGATAAGAACGGACGATTAACCCTTATCCTCAGTTATAACCACTTTATCGCGTTCTAGGATAACATTAGATCAGTTGGAACAAATCCAGACGGTTAACTGTTAGAAACGAATCAAAACTTTTTTTTTGGATCTGCGGACACCCGTAGTGTCTCAGCCATGTGATAATCACATTTTTATTATAATTTTATATCCTCATTATCTATTTTACATGAATAAATATACCATTAATAATTGTTGTTAGCTTAGTTTCCACATAATTGAATAAAAATATAAATAAATATTATTAAATGTAAAAACCCCTCAAAATCTCTCTTCTCTATTTTTGTAGCATTTTAGAAGCCCATGAAGCAAAATCTTAAAAGAGAAAAATGATTGAAGCCCAAAGAGCAAAGCCCATTAAAAAAATATACACCAAATAGTTGGAATGGACTTGGATGCAAAGAGTGGAATGAAATGGACTTGGATGCAAAGGGTTTTTAGACCGAACTAATGCTGCATAGCTGGACTTTGAATGGGCCAGAAACTTGAAAATCAAATGAATTATCAAAGATGGGTCGGACTTGGATTCAAAACAAATCAAAAACTTGATGCAGATGATTACTATTTACTGTTTGGATTCAAAATAAAAATTGAAAAGATGGGCCAGAGACTTGTTTTATTTGTTGCAGATCATTTTAATGGAGAATTGGGTCGGACTTGATTTAATTTTGAAATTCAAAAGCTATGGACCGAACTGCTATGGGCCGGACTTGTAATGTTTATTTTCTTCTTGGAAAATCAAATAAAGATTGGGCCTTGGAAAATCAAATGAATGTTGGGCTAGAGAAGAACAAAAAGCAAATTCAAAGGTGAAGATTGCTTTGCTTGGGGCTCAAGACAAATCTAATGGCTCATATTCATTGATGATTACTATAAATAGGGGTAGAGAGTGAGGGGTTAAGGGTGTAAAAATTTTTGTAACTCCTTTTGGAGAGGAGGGCTACTCTTAATTGAGAATGCCTTCCAAAATTGTAACTTTTTGTTGCAATTAATAATAATTATTATTTCACCACTTTAAATTTTTCTCTTCTTCTCTTTGTTGGATGATGAAGATGAAGATAAAGATGGAGAATTATTTGAAGGTTTGCATTTCTTTTCTTTTTCTCTTTTATTGCTTATTAGTTTAGATTTATTTCTATGCTTGTAGTTAGATTTTATTTTCTTGTTAAATAGCCAAGAGGCTAGAACCCTCTTGCCTTAGATTTATTTCATGCTCATAGATTAGATTTATTTTCATGTTTATAGAGTAGATTTATTTTCTTTTTGCAATTTATTTTATAATTTAGATTTTATAATTTATTTTGTAGTTAGATTTTAATTTCTTGCACTATTCACCTTGAGGCTAGAACCCTCTTGGGTTTAGTTTTTCTTTTTGTTTATTTTTATTTTGTTTGATTCTCCTTTAGGCTAGAACCCTCTAGGGAATCACCCTTTTCTAAGAAGTGAGTTTAATTTTAGATTACTCGTATCTATAATTGAATCCACCATCTTTAATTTCTTGCATTTTCTTTTATTCTCATTTTTGATTTTTTATTTGTTTCTTGATTTTATTCATTTTTTCTTCTCACCTTATTGATCATACTCATTCTTTTTTCAATTCCACTCTCACTTATACTTTGCACCTATTCACATACCATTTTCACTCTCTCAATCTCTTCACAATCATATTCACTCAACAATTTTATTTGTCACGCACACAACATAAGAACCAATTTTATATTTTCTCCTACAAAACACCTTCCTCGTGGGATCGATATCTTTATACTATAACTTGACACGGTTGTGCACTTGCAACCTTTTTGGTACATGTTTATGCCGTATCAAGTTTTTTCCACCGTTGCCGGGGAAGGTGCTTAAGTAGGTTTTAATTATTTTGGTTCTTTAACTTGTGTGTTTCTTGTGAAAGAACTACTTGAAGGTTAAAGATCAAGAATTGGAGATTGAGAAATTAAAGATTTGCTTGAGGTAAGTCTTTTTCGTTATATTTTCAATTCCACACCTTTAGTTAGCTTCTTCACAATTAGAGACAATTAGGATTTTAAAAAAAATTATTTTTTTTGACCATAATAAAATTCACCCTCCATTTGAACAAATACTAACAAGATAATAAATTCAAACAATTTTCCCCTTCTCATTTGTTTGATTGTTAACCCTAATTAAAAAAAAGATTTTTTTTTTCATTTTTTTAGTTGCTTTTAATTCTTAGGGTTGCATTTCATATAGTTAGTAGGAATTCACCAAGTGATTTGAGCATCTTGATTTGGCACACACTCAAAAATATTTTTAAGGGCAAAACCCCCTAATCAAGATAAGGTGCGGGATTTCATCACCCTTTCCTTAGCCCAAAAATCACTAATTCCTCACTACACCACCCAAGCCTAATAAAACTCATTAGACGTTGGCCCCTAAGGATTCGAGCTCAATAAGGAACAAAGAATCCTTAAGTGAACCGGTTTAAGTTATCTTGGATTAGTTGGTGTCTAAGGCAAGGTTTAGGGGTTGCGTAAAGCGCTCCGCAAGGAAAGAGGTACTTAATTGATCTTTGATCACCCTCTAGTACTATCCTTACCTGGCTAACTACCTGGGTAAAAAGGCTTAACCCTAGAGTTAGAGTGATTGAAAAGTAATTGATTTTGATTTGTTTTAGTTAGGATTTTCCTTTTTCTTAAAAAAAACTAACTTTTATTTTTCCAAAACAAAAAAAATTATATAAAAAGAAATTGTTTTTGGTGCATGCAAAACGTGGATTAGGAACAATACACATCAACAAATTCATTTTGAACAAATGGCTAATCCACAAGTTTTTCAAAATTTATGTTATCCCAATAGGATTAAAATTTCCAATGAAGTCCGGGAGTTTGTAGAGAGTCCATATCAGTATTCGGTAAATGATCCATTTTTTCCAACCTACAACCCAGGTTGGGCAAGTTACACAAACATTGCATGGAATCAGGGAAACCACTCCGAAACTCAAAACTTCACTCCCTCTTTGACCCAACATTTTCCTAGGGAAAACACAGTTCCTTTCAATTCTCATCCACAATTTCAACAACCCAATCTGTCACATCAAAATCAGTCTCCTCATCATCAAGTTGTAACTCACACTCCTCTTGATACAGATCATGATGAACGTCTCAATTTTTTGGAAAAAGGTTTTGAAATCATTATTAAGGCCTCCACACTAGCCACGGATATGTTAACTCAAACATCCTACACGATGAACTCCTTTATGCAATCAACCGAACTCATACTTAACTCTAACACTCAAGCCCTAGCTAGATTAGAAACCCATATTGATCAACTAGCTAGTGCCATAAGTGAAGTAGAGGAAGGAGAAATTCTGAGTCAACCGGTGGTCAATCCTAAGGACACTCAAATGAATGCACTACAGTCAGGAAAACATGTCGATAATTAGGAAAGAACACCTTTAAGCCAAATTCTTGTTCCAATTCATTCTTCCCCTGATAATTCAATTCAGGAAAGACCGGGGGAAGAAAAAGAAGAGTCAGATCTAAGTTTTGAGGAAAATTTCGGTGAGGAGCTAAAAATATTAGGAGAAGCAGATCAGGTTTGTCAAAATAAAGAAACTGTGTTAAACAATTGCTGCTTTAAACTGAATTTTGAAAAACTATTTCTTGATGAACTAAGATTTTTGGAAAATAAACAACAACCAAATTTTTACACATCAACCATGAATCTTGGGGTTGAGAAAATTGTTAAAGAAAAATTGGTTGTTAGAGAACAAACATTCACAAATCAAGAATCTAAGTCCAATATGCATGACACCAATAATACCTACCTTCCATTGCCACAAAAATCATTGAACACCCCGGAATGCTTAGAATTTTAGTACATTGTTGATTATATCATGTTGAAATTGTTTAAAATCCGTGGGAGAATTTTTAGCAATAAGGTAGGATTCAATGTAGAACAGGAACTCTTCATATTGAATATTTCATTCTACATTGTTTATTTTGTTTATTTCAGAATAATAAAAAGAATTTATTCTTCTCTCATGTGAGAGTTTTTTGTTCAGTTGTTAAAAAAAGAAAAGAAAAAAAGAAAAAAAGAAAAGAAAAAAAAGAAAAGAAAAAAGAAAAAAAAAGAAAAAAGAAGAATAAATTTTTGTTTTCATCCTCCTCAGACTAAAGGTAAATTGCAGATTTTTATCAGCCGACCAAATGTAAGTGCTTCACTTCTTATATGTTTTATTTTATGCATCATAGAGTTTGCATTGAGGACAATGCAAAATTTAGGTGTGGAGGTGAGAATTAGTTATTTTTCTCTTTATTTTACATTTTTCCCCCTTTTTCTTTTTTAAAAAAAATTATAAAAATATCGTCACTTGCCAAATTGATAGAGTTATGTAATAATTAATTTATTTGATAAATTTAAAATTTTCTAATCCCTAGTTGGTTATTTACTTAAGATCACCTTTTATGATAACTCTAAATAAATTTCTTAAGAAATAATTTTTAAAGTAGTATACTTTATTTAAGCCTTAACTTGGACTTTTATTTAAAATAGTGAAATTTTTGCATGATTAACTTAGAGTTGAAAATAATTTTTTCAAAGTGTCTTGATTTACATATTTTCAAAATATATATACATATACAAAAAAAATGCAAAAGAAGAGTGTGAAAAATGGGCACAAAAAAAAACTCTTGAATTTAAGGTGATTCTATCTTATAAAGGCTAAGCTGACTAAGTAATTAAGCCCAAGGAGTATTTTCATACTTAATGACCTAAGCCCATTTGGGTTGGGATCCATTGGCCCAAAACTTGTTAAATGGTCACTTAGAAAGCCCGTTAAAGTAGAAAAAAAAATCACCAAGAAAGAAAGAGTTAAAAAAATTTAATTAATTTTTTAAAAAAAAACTAATAAATGTTTTATAATTGTATATATGGTCTTGAAAAATATTTTAAATCAAGCAACTTGAAAATTATTTAAAACAAAGAGTTAGCATGTTCTTTTCAAAACTTTTAAATTAAATTTCTAAGTTTGGCTTGGTTTTGTATTGCTACAATGAGAAGATTTTCTTAAAATAAAAATATAAATAAATATTATTAAATGTAAAAAACCCCTCAAAATCTCTCTTCTCTATTTTTGTAGCATTTTAGAAGCCCATGAAGCAAAAGCTTAAAAGAAGAAAATGATTGAAGCCCGAAGAGCAAAGCCCATTAAAAAAATATACACCAAAGAGTTGGAATGGACTTGGATGCAAAGAGTGGAATGAAATGGACTTGGATGCAAAGGGTTTTGAGACCGAACTAATGCTGCATAGCTGGACTTTGAATGGGACAGAAACTTGAAAATCTAATGAATTATCAAAGATGGGCCGGACTTGGATTCAAAACAAATCAAAAACTTGATGCAGATGATTACTATTTACTGTTTGGATTCAAAATAAAATTGAAAAGATGGGCCAGAGACTTGTTTTATTTGATGCAGATCATTTTAATGGAGAATTGGGCCGGACTTGATTTAATTTTGAAATTCAAAAGCTATGGACCGGACTGCTATGGGCCGGACTTGCAATGTTCATTTTCTTCTTGGAAAATCAAATGAAGATTGGGCCTTGGAAAATCAAATGAATGTTGGGCTAGAGAAGAACAAAAAGCAAATTCAAAGGTGGAGATTACTTTGCTTGGGGCTCAAGACAAATCCAATGGCTCATATTCATTGATGATTACTATAAATAAGGGTAGAGAGTGAGGGGTTAAGGATGTGAAAATTTTTATAACTCCTTTTGGAGAGGAGGACTACTCTTAATTGAGAAGGCCTTCCAAAATTATAACTTTTTGTTGTAATTAATAATAATAAATTTTTTACCACTTTAAATTTTTCTCTTCTTCTCTTTGTTGGATGATGAAGATGAAGATGAAGATGGAGAATTATTTAAAGGTTTGCATTTTTTTTCTTTTTCTCTTTTATTGCTTATTAGTTTAGATTTATTTCTATGCTTGTAGTTCGATTTTATTTTCTTGTTAAATAGCCAAGAGGCTAGAACCCTCTTGCCTTAGATTTATTTTATGCACATAGATTAGATTTATTTTCATGCTTATAGAGTAGATTTATTTTCTTTTTGCAATTTATTTTATAATTTAGATTTTGTAATTTATTTTGTAGTTAGATTTTAATTTCTTGTACTATTGACCTTGAGGCTAGAACCCTCTTGGGTTTAGTTTTTCTTTTTGTTTATTTTTATTTTGTTTGATTCGTATTTAGGCTAGAACCCTCTAGGGAATCACATTTTTCTAAGAAGTGGGTTCAATTTTAGATTACTCATATCTATAATTGAATCCACGCTCTTTAATTTCTTGTATTTTCTTTTATTCTATAATTTTGTTCTTCATTTTTGGTTTTTTATTTGTTTTTTGATTTTATTCATTTTTCCTTCTCACCTTATTGATCATACTCATTCTTTTTTTCAATTCCACTCTCACTTACACTTTGCACCTATTCACACACCATTTTCACTCTCTTAATCTCTTCACAATCATATTCACTCATCAATTTTATTTGTCACGCACACAACATAAGAACCAATTTTATATTTTCTCTTACAAAACACCTTCCTCGTGGGATTAATATCTTTATACTATAACTTGACACGGTTGTGCACTTGCAACCTTTTTGGTACATGTTTATGTCGCATCACCATGGCCGAGACACTCACAGTGTCTCCACCAAGGCCTGGGCACCGTTCAGGCGTGCCCTAGTCAAAATCGCGGTATCTTTGTCGTTCGAACTCAGAATCACTCGATTCATAATGCGTAGTAAAGCCAACAAAGAGATCTACGAGCTCCCATGCTTGAATCATACATGGAGTAGGCGAGACACAAGGGGCGCTTTGTCTTTCATAAGTGAAGCGTAACTCCAGATCAGTTTGTATCTTAGTTGTTCTGCAGCTCTGTTGCTTCATACGGTTTGTAATTAACTCACTTCACGTGTTTATCAACGTCCAATAAGCTTCTATAACTCGGATAGTGACGTTCATATTCTTCTCTCTATCTCGAGCCGCATGCGGGAATCCGTAGGTAATTATTGACGCCTACAGATACCCCCTCCAAAGTGTTTCAGTCTTGTTTCTTTTATAGAAGAGCCTGAAATACTTTGGATGTAATCGGTCCATCCTTCAATCGGTGAAAAAGGACATGTAGTTAGTTTTGATTCTTGACTTCTTTGCTTTTTTTGGTTTATTTAATATTTTGATGAATAGCTAAAAATCTGGTACTTCATTTGTCGTCTGGCTGTCGTCAAAGTCTCGAATCGAAATTTATGAGATGGTTTTAGCTCGTGTCGTTGAGTTGACTTTGAACTGACTATCTTCATCGCAAATTTAAATCTCAACTTTGGAGTTGATCAGAGGTCATGCGTTGATCATCATTACCATGCATTGATTAGCCTTTAATGGGTTTGATTAGCCTTTACCGACTACCGTTTGAGTCAGGCTAGCATGCAGATTGTTCAAATCTGTTCCACATGTAACGTTGTACTAAAAGTGTTAACTCTTTTAGTGCTACGATATTGAATATGTAGACTTCAACTTTCTTCCGTGAAAACACTAAACGGTAATGTGTATTAGACGTAGACTTAGGATTTTTAGCAAATCCTCAGCCTTTAACGGATTTAGCTTTTCTTTACCGATTACCGTTTGAATCGGGCTTGCATGTAGACTATTTAATTATATTCCACATGTGACATTGTGCTAAGGGAGTTAACTCTCTTAGTACTACGATATTGAATTTGTAGACTTTATCATTCTCACGAGAATAGACTACCCGACAATGCGTGTTAGGCGCTGACTTATTCCAACTTAGACTTCGGGATAAAAGTCCCCAGACTGGGATTCTAATGTCTTCTTCAATCGGTGTAAGACCAAACCGGCAATGCATACTAGGTGCTGACTTATCCCTACTTAGGATTCAGGATAAAATTCATCGCGCGTGTAAGGCGCGGATTTTGGGAGTTAAAAAGTAGTGTCTTCTCTTGGGGCAAAGACGAACCCGATGCTGGAGAGGTAGAATTTTATATTCTATCTCTAGTTGTAAAGGAAACTTAAAATAGGATCTTCACTTCGAGAATCTGAAGAGTGAAACTAAGAGTGGGATCTCCACTCTGATAATCAAAAAGATTCGGATAATTCTAACTGTTGGAAGGTTTGATTACCGAATTAAAGGTTAATTTCTTATTTATCGAGAGTGAATTGTGGTTTTGGCCCTAACTATAGGAAG
Organism: Asparagus officinalis; assembly: GCF_001876935.1. Taxonomy (NCBI): domain Eukaryota; kingdom Viridiplantae; phylum Streptophyta; class Magnoliopsida; order Asparagales; family Asparagaceae; genus Asparagus; species Asparagus officinalis. The sequence continues at coordinate 63,079,473 of NC_033795.1, forward strand.
GTTTGACCAAGCAGGAGTTTAAGGTGACCCTAACTATGAAGGTTTGATCACTCGATTTAAAAGTGGACCACTCGTTCATGGAAGGAATCGACAGGAGACTTTGGCTTTGACCCTAATTGTATAAAGGTTTGATCAAATGAGGGGTTTTGGGCGATCCTAACTATTTAAAGGTTTGATCATTCAATTTGCGAACCTCTCATTCATGGAAAGAATCGAGAGGGGATTTTAATTGTGGTCCTAACTGTTTAATGGTTTGACCAAGTGGGAGTAAAAGTATAAATCACAATAGGAGTGTTGACTTGTACGAATCACTCAGTGGGGGTTTTCAATGTCAAATGATGAGATCTTGACACGAACGGGATTTGACCATCGTAATAGACCGTTTGAATTAAAAATTTTAGTACTATGTTAGGACTTAATTTAGTGTTTATCACTTTGTTGTAATGACCGGGTTATCCATAAGAATATTACATGTAACATTCTTCCGGAAACTTTCCATTATATAAATTATCCAACCCCAGCTTTCTTTGCCAAACTGGGTCCAATAAGGAGCACATTGTCCTCAGTCACATGTTCGGGTTATCCTTAAGAATATAAGATTCTCTATGAACTTTCCGTCAAAGATAGGAAACAGTTTAGACTCATATACCTATTGGAGTATGTAGGGAGTAGTTTAACCTCATACACTTGTTGGAGGATTGAGAAGTAGTTTATACTCATATACTCTTCGGAGTCTTGATTCAGATTAATTTAGCGTTATGACGTCAGTTTCAACCAAGATTTGGATGCTATTTTTAGGGTGAAACAAGCCTTGGTGGGATGAAGGATCCTCCTATGGTACGCACATTACTTTGGATCCGAAGTATTATTAGCTTCCTCCTGATTTGTTATAAGTGACAGCTTGATCTTGTTGTTTTTGAGGAGGGATTTAAAAATGGCCATATCGTCTTCGTCCTTGAAGAAGTACTCTTTTTAGAGTTTCGGAACCGAAGTCTTTTGCTGTCTCCAAGGTTATTATTGTGACGTCTGATTAACATTAACATCTGGTGCAGGTGCCTTCCCCTTTCCACGGGAGGCGAAGTTTGATTTTGGAGGGTTAGCTGTTGGTTGTCTTCTCTCATCTTTCTTCCTTCTGAGGAAGTGTTCGGCTTGCTCTCCGTGCACCTTCAACTCTCTCCAAGTTTTGGACGTTGCTACTCCCATAACTTCTAAGATATCAATGGACAAGTTGTTATGATAGATTTGGAGGATGAAGTCCTCTGTGACTGGATCTTGACAATTCATCGCCTTATTTCGGAAGCGCTTGACGAAGTCATCGACCATCTCTTCGTCTTCCTTTTTCTCCTCAAAGAGCATCCTGATTGATACCTTGGTGTCATCATCAAAGAAATTGCTGAGAAATGAGCTTTCCATATCATCCCAGCTGTTGACGCTTCCAGGTTTGAGACGACAGTACCAATCGAAGGCAGCCCTACGTGCCCACGAATAACCGAACCATCAAGGCTTCATTGCTAAATATCATACCCAAGTGAGACTTGAAGTATATTAGATATTGAGTGGGTGAGCCATTCTCGTCGAACGTCATGAAGTTGATCATGTTAAACTTCATCGGGTATGGGATCAACTCCCACTCTCTCGGGTAAGGACACAGAATACCGGTCTTCTTCACCTCTCAAACAGACATCAGAGCGTTGATTTTTCTCTCAAGGTCTTTCATCTTTTCATCCTCGTCCATATCATGCTTTGGACAATTTCTAAGAGGAACAATGTGGCCATCCCCGGTATTGTCATCTTCGGTGGGACTAACCCCAGCATTGTTGTCTTCCGTGGGGCAACCCTCAGCATTTTGATAAATGTGAGGGTTATCATCATTGAGGTGTTCATCCACGTCTGAATCGCCACCTGCCCGATAGGCATTGTTATGATGACTAGATTCGCCAATCTGATTAGACAAAGCCTGGATCTGTTGGTCATGCATTTCCCTCATCTACTGCATAGCTATTTCAATTTCAAATTTAAAAATATCTTTCTGTTTGGCCAGAGCGTCTTCAAGGATTTTGGCCATTTGCTCGGTGTTAATCATATATGCCTCGCGGGATTATCCTGGGCTAGATATCGTATTGTCAGAAGTGACTGCAGAGTTAACATCTGATGCTTCATCATCAGAGGATAATCCTCTATTTATCCTTTGATAGTCCCTATGTCTAGTAGTTCCTGCGCGTAGCCGAGTTAGACGATACGATATGAGGGGGTCTGAACTAGAAGATTAGGTCAACTTTCCCTTATCAGCCATGTTAATCGTGACTGTGGATTATTTAGGTCCTACAGCTTCTAGCTAGAGTCGAGATATTAGTTGGGCTATTCCCGAATTGACTCTTCTTCTTGAAAAAAATCGAGGCTAGAACCACTTGAAATAATCAGAGACTTTCTCTTATTGACCATGTTGATGGTAACTTTTGAGAGTTCGTCATCTCGAACGACCGATCCTCTTTTGTGGAAACACCTTGATTTGAGCTTCGATACTTCAGTGTAGATCCTTTTGAATACTGAGACACTCTGTAGAGCGGTCTTGGAGTAGTTACATTCTGATAACACTGTTATGATTAACGTCTCACAAGGGTAGTGAGAGTTCATTTATGGGGAATTTCTCTTCTGTATGTGTAGGCATATAAAATTGCTTATAGGTCCCTTAGCTCAGCTCGGCACAAACCGACGAACCAACGAGCACGAGAGTCGACAAATCGCACGGCAAAACGGATATGATCCACCCAGCGTGCAGAATAAGCTAACGAGTTAAGGAATCAACGAGTCATCCAACCGAGAACAGACTCGGACGAATCACGATACGAATCACAATCAGTTTCGGACTCGAACTCAGAAGCAGATTTACTGCCAAATCAGGAATCGACTTACTGCCAAATCAGATCAACAAATCAGAGTCTAACTCAACCGAATCACAGAAAGAACCGAAACAACGGAAAACCAAACACCAGAAAGGCTCGGAAACCAAGTCACCGAGGCGGCTCACCTGAGCCACCAGTAGTGGTCGGCCGAGCCACCTAGTGCTCGGTGGCCGAGCCACTCTGGGGTGGCTCGGCCACCTCCGAGCCACCAAATGGTGGCTCGGAGGCGAGCCACCTCTAGGTGGCTCGGCCACCTCCGAGCACCATTTGGTGGCTCGGAGGCCGAGCCACCTCCTGGTGGCTCGGCGGCCACCAAGGTGGCTCGGCCACCACCGAGCCACCAAGAGGTGGCTCGGTGGCCGAGCCACCAAGGTGGCCGGCCGAGCCACCTCTTGTGGCTCGGTGCTCGAGCCACCAAGGTGCTCGGCCAGTGCCGGCCACCTCGAGTGGCGACAGTGGCCGAGGGTGGCCGCTTTCTCTTTTGCGGAGCATGTCCTGAGAGCCTATAAATAGGCCTAGGATGCTTCATTTTCCGAGAGTGGAACTTTCAAGAGCCGAAACTCTGCCGGATTGAAGAGCAAACTCAGAGTTTTGAAGGACTTGAAGACTTGGACATACAGATCTGACCCTCGGCGACCATCCACGTCAGAAAAGGCAGGATCTCGAGAGGAAGAAAGAACAGATCTGAGATCTACACGAGGTCATACTCCAGATCTAAGCTTGGTCTTAGATCTCGAGATCCGAGCGATTTTCCCTTGTGGATTAATCCCTCCCGGCTATTATTCCCTTCGTGAATAATACCCGCATATCCGTGTAGATCCGACCGGATCTAGATCGCGCGGTGCCACGGAATTAACCCCGGCGCAGGCAAAGACCACACGAGCAGGCCGCAAAACAGGAGCTCGCGATTTGTTCACAAGAGGAAAGTTGTTAATTTTTACTTTGTTTCTTCTTTCTTTGATTTAGTTGTAACCGGATCTATAAAAAGACGCGGATCTTTGTATCCAAGATGACTATTATCTCATTAATGAAGAAAAAACAGTTTTCCCGCGAACATCTGGCGACCACAGTGGGAGCCGACGATCTCGCCAACAGAGATCGATGCGTCGCAGCGCGGGATTGAATCCCGGTCGTGGAGAGGTCGAGTACGAGTTCGACCAAGCCAAGTTCGAGGAGTACGTGTCCTCGTCCGGATCTATCCTCCCCCGCAAGTCAAGAGAAGTTCTCCTCCGGAGAAAAGCTCGTGGTTTTGAAGCTGCTCGGAAGCCAACGAAGCTCTCACGCCAACTGACGCCGAAGTTGCGTCAAATGAAGTTCCACCGACCTCCAATCAGGTCAACCAACTCCCGCCAACGCCTCTCATGTTCAGGGCGTTGTGACTCTCTCAAGAAGAGCCCGCCAGAGCGTCGTCAACAGCCTTGCGCGGCAACTCGGCTAAGGCGATGGAGTCTAATGACGGACTCCGCTACAGACGCGGAGATTGAGGAACAGAGAGGCAAAACAGCCTCAACCACTCATGAAACGGCGACTCTTCCAGGCGCTAAAGAAAGAATGGCTCCGCGTCAAACGGAACCGTTCGACCGAATAGACGGAGCGTATTCGCAAAGCACGGCGAGTCAGCGATCAGACCGAGGCACGGCTCACAAGCTCAGGAAGCCCGTAGAAAGACTGCAAAAGGAGGTGGAGAAAATGCCATCACCAACACGCCAAGTCTGGAAGCTAGTCTGAAGTGGCTGACTCAGGCCAAAAAGCAACCACGCTGCGCCTTCTACGGAAGGTCAAACTCCGGCGAGTCACAAGTCGCCGTTAATACCACTATATTCTCCGGGGAGATCTGCCAGAGTCTCCCGCAAAGAAGAAATCAATTTATGGAGCGCCCGCGGTCGTTCCTGACGTGAGAGGCAAAGCTCCAATTCACAAAGCGTTTGGCGGCGGGCGCGCGTAAAGAAGCGCCAGACTCAACGTACTGAGGGTGCCAGTCACTCCAGCATGACAAAGACGTCTCAAGGCAGGCTGGCGCACACAATTGCGCATTGAAGTCCGATAGAGCACGCCTAAAATTCACGCCAACAGGCATGTTTGAGCGGTTGTAACCTATTGAGAAGCGCAAAGAAGGAGTCCACCCTGCAGATCGGAAACGATTATCATTCTGATATGATAGGTGTTATACTCGCTGAGAAGGCGTGCCGACACCGATAGATTACTCCGACTGTCAAAATGACCGAGTTGTACTATACGTGCTCGGGGTAGCGAATAGACCAGGAGAGAGACCCGGAGACAGGAAATTCAATGTCCCTGTTCCAATCATCTCGGGCGGCGTATTGTCTGAATGAATTGATTAAGGCAAGTCCCCAAAAGAGTTCAGTTTTTGATAAGACTATCCGGAGACGTCAAAACAAGGCTAGGCGCTTCCAAGAAGAAGAAGGAGTGATGAGACGAGAGAATTCCGAGGGTCACCAATCACTGACCAGCAAAGGACATCGGCACGGGATGAATTTCGAAGTCGATTCTGAACGCCTCCGGCCTAGAACGCGTCTGCGAGTCCGGACTCATCGAGCGAGCAACCTATGTAGGATTCGGACCAAGCGCCCTTCAGAAGGATGAAGAATCTGAATGGCCGGCTCTGCGGGGTGGCATCAGAGTAACACAGTTCCAACGAGGGACAATCCCCGCGAGGGCCCTGATGAATAATGCGGACAGATGCAGATGCAGTTGAAGAACGCTTTGGCTAAGCAAAAGAAAGTTTTAAGTTTGAGATTGGGATGGCATGCAGCAGACTAGAGAAATGCATGACGCAACAGATCCAAAGCATTGGCCAAACCAACAAGGAGCGAGCAGAAATGCATCGTAACTCGGAATCTGAAGATGAGGACACAATGCTCGTAAATACAATGGATCCTCCCGTCAACCGCAGGGGGTGGTAGATGAGAATGCTGGGAAAACACACCGGCGAAAACCTGAAGATCAAGAAACTCGAGAAGCCAAAATCAACAATTGATCCGCTCAAAGAGACGAAGAACACAGGCATTCCTTGCCCATACCAGAGAAGCGGAAGATCAATCCAATATCCGGGCGAACGTTCAGTCTAATTAACTTCACGCGTTTAATGCGGATGGGTTCACCCACTGCAGCATTTGATTTCTTCAACGCACTGGGAGTCATCTCATGGTAATTGATGCCTCTGATGGTGCGGTCCATTCGTTGGCACTCTCGCGGAGCCGCCTTTCGATTGGTATCGTCGCTCAAGCCAGGAGCATAACAGCTGGAACGAATGGAGAACAAGTTCCTTATCAATTTTCTTCGACGACGACCATCGAGATCTCTATCGGATCGCTGCTCGATGAAAAGCAAAAAGACGGGGAGTGTCGACACCTTCGTAAAAGGTTCCGGAACAAAGGATGAATGCCGGGACCCGATCACCAACTGAATTCATCCTGCCAGACAGCATGCCACAACACTTGCTTGGAGTGTTGCGGAAGCAATGGCCAAGCACGTCAAACACTGCAGGATTCTGAAATTCGGAGAGCAAGACTGAAGCGATTCTCAAGAGGAAGAGGCGAAAGAGGCAACCGGCAGACGAGTGCTTCCATAAGCAAGACTCTCGCCACGGGCAAAGTTAAGGCACGCTAAGCATGGCTTGATGCTAATCAAACTTCATTAGCCAACCACACGCAACAGCGCCACGAGCCAAGCCCTACAGGCAATCCTCGAGGCAATGCAACAACGGCCTCAGAAGAGACAATCTTCGGAGCCGAGGCTTCTAAAGTGATCTACCCCTTCAGCCGATGATGAACGTTCCAGGCATCTTCAAATACCTGTTGGAGAACACAAGATCCAGTTGCCTGGCGATGTGTCAAGAAGGGCCAGCAACGAGTGACGGACCAAGTACTGCCCGTACCACAGAGCGGTCACCACGCCTACGATCATGTACACCACCTCACAGGACAGATCCGCAAGGCGTTAATCGGTAGGAGTCATACCACGAAACCAAGCCAAGAATGTGGGTTCAACGGCTCTCCTTCTT
>NC_033795.1:63087399-63101847 GCF_001876935.1 Asparagus officinalis
AACACCTGTAGCTACTGGGGTGCTAATCAAACATCACAAACAGCAATCTCGGAAGGGCAGCAAAAGACTTCGGGTCCGGACTCCAAAAGATACTCTTTCAAGGACGAAGAACGTTCCAGCCATTCTTCGAATCCCTCCTTAGAAAGCTAACAAGTCAAGCTACCACCTATCACAAATCAGGAGCGAAGCTGACAACACGACGGATCCAACATACTGTGCACTACCACAAGCAGCCGGTCCTTCATCTCACAAGGATTTGCTTGTACTCTCAAGAATAGCATTCAGACCTTGATCGAAAGCCGGCCGTCATCATAACGCTAAAATAAGCCAAATGAGAACAGTAGACACAGGGCAGAGGGGGAGAGGGGGGGAGAGGAAGGGAACGAGGGGACAGACGACAGGACATCGACAGTATAATGAGTTAAACTGCTCTCAATCCTCCAACAAGTGCATGAGGTTAAACTGCTTCTTACATTTACTCCAACAGGTAATATGGAGCTCTTAAACTGCTTTCCTTCTTTCACGGCGAAGTTCCTGGAGAATACCATGCCTGCATTTTCTTAAGGATAACGCCGCGACACCCAACTGAGCTACAATACCAGACCCGGTTTTTTGCAAATGGAACTGGGGGTGGGATCATTCATGTAACGGGAAGTCCCAAAAGGAAATCCAGTTATAGTGATATTCTTAGAATAACCCGGTCACCACAGCAAGGTGCATTGAATAAAGGAAACTCCCAGTTCAAAATTTCACCGGTTCTGTGCATTCAACACTCTCTTGTTAGAGTCTAGACATAATATTCCGAATTGGTCAAAACCTGTTCTACAGTAGGACCAAACCAAAAACACCTCTCGGATTCCCCAATCGAACGAGAGTCCACAATCGAGCGATACAAAACCTTCCACAGTTAGGATCGCTCTCCAAACCTCCCCAATTGCGTCAAACCTTTCTTACAGTTAGGACCACAGTCAAATCCCTCTCGATTCTTTCCAATGACGAGAGGTCCACTTTCAAATCGAATGTGATCAAACCTTCCTACAGTTATGGTTTCTCAAACTCTGCTTTGGTCAAACCTTCCTATAGTTAGACCAAAACCACAATTCACTCTCGATAAACAAGAAATTCATCTTTGGTTCGGTAATCAAAACCTCGACAGTTAGGTTATCTGAATCTTTTCGATTCTCGGAGTGGCAGATCCCACTTTTAGTTTCACCTTTCTTCCAGATTCTGGTTGCGGTGGAGATCCGCACTCGGTCTGTCTTTCCAGTGAAGATAGAATATAAAATTCTTTTCTTCTTCAGTGTCTGAGGAGATTAGAATATAAAAATTCTTCCTCTCCTATTTCGGGTTTTCGTCTTTGCCCCAGAGAAGCACACTTTTTTCAACTCCCAAAAATCTGTGCCTCACAGGTACCAGAGAATTTTATCCGAATCCTAAGTAGGGATAAGTCAACGCCTAACACGCGTTTGCCGGGTTTAGTCTTTCACCGATTGAAGAAGACACTAGAATTCCAGTCTAGGAAGTTTATTCGAATCACTAAGCAGGGATAAGTCTGGCATAACACGCGTTGCCGGTTTAGGTCTTTTTCCGTGAAAAAAGACACCAGAGTTCGATTCTGGGCCGTATTCTATCCTAAAACCTGAAGCAATGGATTAAGTCTGCGCTTAACCCGCGCTGCCGCGTTGTTCTTAACCGTTAAAAAGAACACCCGTTCACTATTCAACATTGTGGACGTTTGTATTAATAACACAAAATCCATGCCTTACACGCATCGCGGAAAATTTCACCTGAATCCTAAAAAGGATTGCCGACGCAACACGCGTCCGGTTCAGTCTTTTTTTTCCGTAAAAAAGACACCAGAATTCGATTCTGGGGGTATTTACCCCGAAGCCCTAAGTGGGTAGTAAGTCAGCGTTAATGACACGTGCGGGTAGCCTATTCTCGTACAGGGCGAAGTCTATGTATTCGAAGTCTTTAGCGCGAGTCTAGAGAATTCACTCTCTTAGCCACAACGTTAACAGTCGGAAACGGAGCCTGAGACAATTCCGCATGATAGTCCCGACTCAAACAGTTATCGGTAAAGGCTAATCAAATCTGTTGAAGGCTGGGGGCTTAGCCAAAAATCCTAAGGTCAGCGCCTAACACGCATCGCCGTGTTAGTCTTTATATTCCCGTGAGAAAGACGAAGTCTCGTATTCAATATCGTTAGCACTAGAGCGTTAACTCTCTTAGCAAAAAAACAGTCACATGCGGAACGGCATTTAATAATCCGCATGCTAGCCGACTCAACGGTATCGTAAAGGCATTCAAACCCGTTAATGGCTGGGGGTTTGCCAAAAATCTATTAAATACGAAAGTCACTGACGCATCAGACCTTCATTAGTTGTCCGTGACTTGAGCATCCACGACTTCGGCGATAAGATTTGTAGCCGTACACGAGTCAACTTTTATAGTTGGGTCGAGCCCCCAGATTGGGACCGCCACACTCCAACACTTAAGAGTTTAAACTGTTTAGACCCCAAGGTTAACCCGTGGCAATGAAAGTCCAACGTACGACGTTCGAAACCCTAGCGCTTAACGCCGATCAACGGTACTAAAGTCACGCTAGTAACGCGTCTGCGATTCAAAAAATCAACGACGACGTTCAAAACCTTAGGTCAACGCCGCTGTCAAACGCGTAATCCTAGCGTCAACGCAGTCACGGTCTGCAATCAAACAGTCAACTACGACATTCGAAAACCCTTAGGGTCAACGCCGAGTCAACGCGTAACCTAGGTCAACGCTAGTCAACGCGTTGCAATCAAACAGTCAACGCTTACGACGTTTCGAACCCCGGGGGAGTTATGTTCAACGCCGGTCAACGCGTAACCCTAGGTCACGCAATCAACCGTATACGATCAAACAAGTCAACGTTACGGGGGGAACGTTCGAAACCCTGCGGTCAACGTCGAGTCAACGCGTAAACCCTAGGTCAACGCCCGATCAATGCGTTTAAATGAAAAATCAATACTCGAAAATATACGAGTATATAAACTGCTTCTTATACTCCAATTAAGATACGAGCTATAAAACTATTTCCCCTATTTTGGTTGAGAAGTTTCTGCGAGAAATATTTTTCTAAAATATTCTTAAGGATAACCACAACACCTACGCGGACAACGCGTCGCAAATAAAGACTCCACGCAACAAATCGATGCGTCAGTTTCTATGTTGAACCAACAAACACAAGCCTAAAGCTCAGAAACAAGAATCGCTTCAATTCAAAATCCGACAACAGTAGACCAATAATGCAGCCACCGGAACCCTTACAGACATTCACAAAGCACGAATAGCCTGAAGGATTTGAAGGATCAAGAACACGAAGTCATTCTAAGGTCCTGTTTACCGACTGAACGAGTTGGGACAATCATAATCGCAAAGTATTCCAGACTCTTCTATAAAGAACGAGGCCTGAAATACTTTGGAGGGGTATCTGTAGGTATATAAAACTTGCTTATAGCCGTCCCTTAACACAGCTCGGCACGGTAATTCAACAAACCAACGAACCATCGAGTGACGAGTGTTAAACACCGAAGCGGAATTTACTGCCAAATCAGATCCAAGACTGCCATAATTCAGGAGTTCAGATCAACAAACAGTAGTAAATAAAAAACTTCGATTAAACCGAAAAACAAAACAAAACCAACATTTTGGAGACTCGCCAAACGAGCACCTCTAGGTGCGCTCGGTGCCTCGGTCGCACTTTTGCTGGCTAGGCATACCTTTTGTGGCTAGGTCCTCGCCCACCTTTTGGTCTAGGTGCCTCGCCACCTTTTGGTGGCTCGATGCCCGGCCACCTGTGCCAAGGCACAGTCTGAAGTGCTATATAATTAGGCTAGGGCCGTCATTTTCCAAGGGCGTTGGAATTTTTGGGAGGCGAAGGTCGCCTGGATTGAAGGCTCAAAAACTTAAAAAAAAGATTGAAGCTTTTGGAACTTAGACTTGGATACATATCAGATCTGTCTGCGATCATCACTGCCCAAATAAGGCAGGAGTTGCAGAGAATCAGAATCTGAGATCTACACGGTACTCTGTCGGATCAAACTTGGTTTTGATCCGAGAAGAGTCTCGATTTCGCTAGGTCGATTCGATTACATAGGGCGATTATTTCCTTGGCTGAATTAATCCCCCCCCTTGGCTATTATTTCCTTCGCCGAGAAAACCCAAATCATGTAGATCCGACCAGATCTTAGATCAGCGCGGTGCGTCACGGTATACCCCGGCGCAGGCGAAGAACCACAAAAGCGAGAGACCGCAAAAACAGATCTCGCCGATTCGTTCGACAATAAGAATAGTAATTTTCTTTTCTTTGATTTTGTTTGTAACCGCGATCTTATAAAAGACTGGATCTTTGTAACCGATAAACTGTAACAAGTAATCAATGGAATCATCAACGAAGAAGCAATTTTTCCCGGAACACCCGGCCCGGCCGGCCTCAACGCGTTTTCATGACCGTTGTGGCCGGGCCGGCCCGGCCACAACGGCCCAAACGGCCGTTTGACCGTTTTGCCCCAAAAACGCGTCAAAAACAGCTATTTTGTGAGTTATTTGGTCATTGTCTAGGGGGCTGGTTCTATAAATAGAGGGGGGTTTTTCATTTGTTTTCTTCACACAAAAACTCATCTCTTCTCTTTATTACTCTTATACTCTCTCTTATACTCTTATACTCTCTTATTTAAATTTCTAATCCTTTTATCAAATGGCTTCCGGGATCTATTATGAAGAGTAAAACCTATCTCTCCGATCCTGAAATTGAGTCCTCCTACTCTGAGTCTACCTACTGGGTTTTTGGTAGGCGTTATAAAACTTCACTTATAGGTCCCTGAACACAAGCTCGCACGGTGATTCGACAAGCCAACGAACCATCGGGCTGACGTATTCTAACACTACGAGCGTCAGTCCACAACACGCAAGCAAGTGACACCGCGACGAAGCGGATTAACGAGGCGACGAGGCTAACGAACCGCACGAAACCGACCAGAATAAATCTCACTCGGCGTGCGGAATCAAGACTAACGGTTCGGATGAATCAAGAGTCATCCAACTGTAGGAACGGATTCGAGACTCGGAACACGAAGCGGATTTACTGCCATATCGGGATCCGACTTGCCAAATCAGAGTCCAGATCACAACGAAGCGCAACCGGAAACGCGACACAACGACGAAGTTCGGAACCAAAAAAACGGACAACGGCGCAAGCTCGGCCAAAAGAAAAGCCGTCTAGGCGCTCGCGGCGGCCGAGCCACCAAGTGGTGGCTCGGCGGCGAGCCACCAAGTTGTGGCTCGGCCAGCCACCTTGCGTGCGCTCACCGAGCAACCTTGAGCTGGCTCGTGGCGAGCCACCTCTAGGCTGGCCTCGGCGGCCACCAAGGTGCGCCTCGCCACCACCGAGCCACCAAAAAGGTGGCTTGAGTTTTGGCGGCCGAGCCACCTTTTGGTGGCTCGGTGCCGAGCCCACGCTCAGATCTGGGCCCAGATTCGTAATCTGTTTTGCCTATAAATAGGCTAGGGGGCTCATTTGTGAAGGGTTGGAACTTTTGGAGGCGAACTCTGCTGAATTGAGATCTCACTTTGATGTTTTGAAGCTTTGAAGACTGGATTTTTCAGATCTGGCTTCTTGGTGAGCATCCATCAGTCAAACAAGGCAGGAGTTGGGGGGCGAGAGATCAGATCTGAGATCTGCACGGGTAATACTCCGCGATCAAAACTTAGTTTTTGATCCGAGAAGGCTATTATTTCCTTGGTGAAATATACACTCGTTTTATTTCCTTGCGTGAGATAACACCCCTTATATCGTGTAGGTCCACTGATTAACCAGCGCAGTCGAAGAACCCACAAAAGCGAGCTGACCGCAAAATAGCGAAGCTCGTGATTCGTTCGACAAACAAGAAAAAGTTGTAATTTTTTTATTTTTCTTTTGATCTCTTGTAACCGGATTATATAAATAAAGACCGGATCTTTAGTGTAATAGATAAACAATTGCAAAGAGCAAATGACTTCAATTGAAAGCTTACGATTTTTCCTTTGTGTCGAACGAATCAACGAAGCTCCTTATTTTGCGGTCACTCGCTTTTGTGGGTTCTCGCCTGCGCCTGGGTTAATCAGTGGACCTACACGATATAGTGGGTGTTATCTCACGAAGGAAAATTAACACGAGGTGTACTATTTCACAAGGAAATAATAGCCTTCTCGGGGATCAAAAAAACTAAGTTTTGATCCCCCCGGAGTATTACCGTTGCAGATCTCAGATCTATCTCTCTCGAACCCTGCCTTGTTTGACGTGGATCCCTCACTCACCCCCCCCTAAAGAACCAGATCGAAAATCCAAGTCTTCAAGCTTCAAAACATCAAAGCGAGATCTCAATTCAGCAGAGAGCTTCGCACTCCAAAAGTGTCAACCTTGTCACAAATGAGCCCCCTAGCCTATTATATAGGCAAAACAAGATCGAATCCTGGGCCCAGATCTGAGCGTGGCTCGGCCACCGGCCAGCCACCAAAAGGTGGCTCGGCGGCCACCAAGCCACCTTTGGTGGTCGGTGTGGCCGAGCCACCTTGGTGGCCGCCGAGCCACCTAGAGCGTGGCTCGGCCACCGAGGCCACCTCTAAGTGGCTCGGTGAGCCACCAAGTTGGCTTTGCCGAGCCACGAACTTGGTGGCTCGGCCGCCGAGCCACCACTCTGGTGGCTCGGCCACCGAGCCACCTAGAGGTGGCTCGGTTTTGGCCGAGTCCTCCAGGTGTCCGTTTTCCGGTTCCGCGCTTTGTTATTGTGTCCGTTTTCCGGTTCTGCGCTTCGTTGTTGATCTGGACTCTGATTTGGCAGTCCGGATCCCGATATGGCAGTAAATCCACCTCGGTGTTTGAGTTCAAATCCGTTCTATGGTTGGATGACTCGTTGATGTTGGCCTTCTTATTTTGATGATGATTTAGAAACAATTTACATCTAATATTGTTTGTCTAGTGTTTGTGTTTTATATTGATTCTAGGCAAACAATATGTGAATAGAGCTTCAACGATCATATCCAAAGGAGGTTGGCGGAATGTCGGTGAAGCCTTGCTATTCAATGTTAGATACGTCACCCGATGGTTCGTTGGTTTGTCGAATCACCGTGCCGAGCTGTGTTCAGGGACCTATAGGAAGTTTTATACGCCTACACACCCAGTAGGAGGACTCATAGTAGGAGGACTCATTTCAGGATCGGGAGATAGGTTTTACTCTTCATAATCAGATCCGGAAGCCATTTGATAAAAGGATTAGAAAGTATAAATAAGAGAGTATAAGAGTATAAGAGAGAGTATAAGAGTATAAGAGAGAAGAGATGAGTTTTTGGTGTGAAGAAAACAAATGAAAACCCCCCTCTATTTATAGAACCAGCCCCCTAGACAAATGACCAAAATAACCTCACAAAATAGCCGTTTTTTGACCGTTTTTGAGGGCAAAACGGTCAAAGGGCCAATCTGACCGTTGTTACCGGGCCGGGCCGGCCTGGCCCGGTCGTTTTGGCCACAACGGTCACCTTTGCGTTGAGGCCGGGCCGGGCCGGGTGTTCGCGGGAAAAATTGCTTTCTTCGTTGATGATTCCATTGATTACTTTGTTAACAGTTTATCGGTTACAAAGATCCAGTCTTTTTATAAGATCCGGTTACAACAAAATCAAAAGAAAAGAAAATTACAACTTTCCTTATTTGTCGAACGAATCGCGAGATCCTGTTTTGCGGTCTCTCGCTTTTGTGGGTTCTTCGCCTGCGCCGGGGTTAATCCGTGGACCACCGCGTGATCTAGATCTGGTCGGATCTACATGATATGATGGGTATTATCTCGCGAAGGAAATAATAGCCGGGGGGGATTAATTCACCAAGGAAATAATCGCCCTAGTAATCGAAATCGACCTAGCGAAATCGAGACTCTTCTCGGGATCAAAAACCAAGTTTTGATCCGGAGGATAACCGTGTAGATCTCAGATCTGATCTCTCTCGAACTCCTGCCTTATTTGACGTGGATGATCACCAAGAACCAGATCTGATATGTCCAAGTCTTCAAAGTTCCAAAGCTTCAATCTTTTTAAGTTTTGAGCCTTCAATCCAGCAGAGCTTCGCCTCCAAAAATTCCAACCCCTTGAAAATGAGCCCCCTAGCCTATTTATAGGCACTCAGACCTGTGCCTTGGCACAGGTGGCCGGGGCATCGAGCCACCANAAAATGAGCCCCCCTAGCCTATTTATAGGCACTCAGAATTGTGCCTTGGCACAGGTGGCCGAGGCACCTAGCCACCAAAAGGTGGCCGAGGCACCGAGCCACCTAGAGGTGGCTCGGTTTTGGCCGAGTCCTCCAAATGTTGGTTTTTTTTGTTTTTCGGTTTATCCGAACTCTGATTTGTTGATCTGAACTCTGATTTGGCAGTCTGGATCCTGATTTGGCAGTAAATCCGCTTCGGTGTTTAACCTCGTCACCTCGATGGTTCGTTGGTTTGTTGAATTACCGTGCCGAGCTGTGTTAAGGGACCTATAAGCAATTTTATATACCTACAGATACCCCTCCAAAGTATTTCAGCCTCGTTCTTTTATAGAAGAGTCTGGAATACTTTGGATATGATTGTCCCAACCTTCAGTCGGTATAACAGGACCTTAGAATGACTTCTGTTCTTGATTCCTTCAATCCTTCAGGCTATTCGGTGCTTTGTCGAATGTCTGTAAGGGTTCCGGTGCTGCATTTATTGTCTGACCGTTGTCGAAATTTTAAACTTGAAGTCGATTCTTGGTTTTCTGATCTTTTAGCTTGTGTTTGTTGGTTCAACATAGAACTGACCATCGATTGTTGGCGTTGAGTCTTTATTTGCGACGCGTTGTCCGGCGTAGTGTTGTTGAGTTATCCTTAAGAATATTTTTAGAAAAATATTCTCCAGAAACTTCTCAACCAAAAATAGGGAATAGTTTATACTCGTATACCTTATTGGAGTACTAAGAAGCAGTTTATACTCGTATACTTTTCGGAGTATTGATTTTTTCATTACAACGCATTGATCGGCGTTGACCTAGGGTTACGCGTTGACCGACGTTGACCCCAGGGTTTCGAACGTCGTACGTTGACTGTTTGATCGTAACGCGTTGATTGGCGTTGACCTAGGGTTACGCGTTGACCGGCGTTGAACATAGGGTTTCGAACGTCGTACGTTGACTGTTTGATTGCAACGCGTTGACTAGCGTTGACCTAGGGTTACGCGTTGACCGGCGTTGACCCTAGGGTTTCGAATGTCGTACGTTGACTGTTTGATTGCAACGCGTTGACTGGCGTTGACCTAGGATTACGCGTTGACCGGCGTTGACCCTAGGGTTTTGAACGTCGTACGTTGATTTTTTGATCGCAACGCGTTGACTAGCGTTGACTTAGGGTTACGCGTTGATCGGCGTTAACCGACGTTGTGCTAAGAGAGTTAACGCTCTTAGTGCTACGATATTGAATACGTAGACTTCGTCTTTCTCACGGGAATAGACTACCCGGCGACGCGTGTTAGGCGTTGACTTTAGGATTTTTGGCTAACCCCCAGCCTTCAACGGGTTTGATTAGCCTTTACCGACTACCGTTTGAGTCGGGCTAGCATGCGGATTGTCTAAATCCGTTCCGCATGTGACGTTGTGCTAAGAGAGTGAATTCTCTTAGACTTGATGCTACGACTTCGAATACATAGACTTCGCCCTTGTTACGAGAATAGGCTACCCGGCAACGTGTATTAGACGCTGACTTATCCCCACTTAGGCTTCGGGGTAAAATACCCCAGAATCGAATTCTGGTGTCTTTTTCTACGGAGAAAGACTGAACCGGCGACGCGTGTTAGGCGTCGGCATATCCTTTCTTAGGATTCAGGATGAAATTCCCCATGCGTGTAAGGCATGGATTTTGGTGTTATTAATAACAACCTGCCACAATGTTGAATATGTGAACGGGTGTTCTTTTTAACGGTTAAGAACTAACCGGCAGCGCGGGTTAAGCGCAGACTTATCCTTGCTTAGGTTTTAGGATAGAATACCCCAGAATCGAACTCTGGTGTCTTTTTCTACGGAAAAAGACTAAACCGGCAACGCGTGTTAGGCGCAGACTTATCCCTGCTTAGGATTCGGGATAAACTTCCTAGACTGGAATTCTAGTGTCTTCTTCAATCGGTGAAAGACTAAACCGGCAACGCGTGTTAGGCGTTGACTTATCCCTACTTAGGATTCGGGATAAAATTCTCTGTACCTGTGAGGCACAGATTTTGGGAGTTGAAAAAAGTGGTGTCTTCTCTTGGGGCAAAGACGAACCCGAAATAGGAGAGGAAGAATTTTATATTCTATCTCCCGACACTGAAGAAGAAGAATTTTATATTCTATCTTCAACTGGAAAGAAGACTCGAGGTGGGATCTCCACCCACAGAATCTGGAAAGGTGAAACTAAAAGTGGGATCTCCACTCCGAGAATCGAAAAGATTCAGATAACCCTAACTGTCGGAAGGTTTGATTACCGAACCAAAGATGAATTTCTTGTTTATCGAGAGTGAATTGTGGTTTTGGTCCTAACTATAGGAAGGTTTGACCAAGCAGGAGTTTGAGATAACCCTAACTGTAGGAAGGTTTGATCACTCGATTTGAAAGTGGACCTCTCGTTCATTGGAGGAATCGAGAGGGGATTTTGACTGTGGTCCTAACTGTAAGAAGGTTTGACCAATTGGGAGATTTGAGACGATCCTAACTGTAGGAAGGTTTGATCGCTTGATTTGTGGACCTCTCGTTCATTGGGAGAATCGAGAGGGGATTTTGACTGTGATCCTAACCGTAAGAAGGTTTGACCAATTGGGAACTTTACGTCCAGACTCTAACAGAGAGAGTGTTGAGTGCGGTGAGAATTTGAATGGGAGTTTCTTATTCATCACCTTGCTGTGGTGACCGGGTTATTCCTAAGAATACACTATATGGATTTCTTTTGGGAACTTCCCGTTACATGAATCATCCACCCCCAGCTTCCTTTGCAAAAAAACCGGGTCTGGTATTGTACTCAGTTGGGTGTCCGGGTTATCCTTAAGAATATCAGGCATGGTATTCTCCAGGAACTTCCCGTGAAAGAAAGGAAACAGTTTAGACTCATATACCTGTTGGAGTATGTAAGGAAGCAGTTTAACCTCATGCACTTGTTGGAGGATTGAGAAGCAGTTTATACTCTTATACTTGTCGGAGTCTTACTGTTCTCATTTGGCTTATTTTAGCGTTATGACGCCGGCTTCGACCAAGGTCTGAATGCTATTCTTGAGAGTAAAGCAATCCTTGGTGAGATGAAGGACCCTCTTGTGGTATGCACAGTACTTTGGATCCGTCGTGTTGTCAGCTTCCTCCTGATTTGTGATAGGTGGTAGCTTGATCTTGTTACTTTCAAGGAGGGATTCGAAGATGGCTGGAACGTCTTCGTCCTTGAAAGAGTACTCTTTTTGGAGTCTCGGACCCGAAGTCTTTTGCTGCCTTCGAGATTGCTGTTGTGATGTTTGATTAGCACCACCAGTAGCTACAGGTGTTTTGCCCTTCCCACGGGAGGCGAAGTTTGAGTTCAGAAGATTCACCGTCGGTTGGCTCCTCTCGGCTTTCTTCCTTCGGAGGAAGCGTTCGGCTTGCTCTCCTCGGACCTTCAAATCCTTCCATGTTTTGGACGGTGCTGTCCCCATTGCTTCCAACACGTCCAATGCGAGGTTGTTGTGGCCAGTCTGGAGAATGAACTCCTCAGTGATCGTGTCCCGACAGTTCATTGCCTTGTTCCGGAACCTTTTGACGAAGGTATCAACCAATTCCCCATCTTTTTGTTTCTCGTCAAGTAACGACACGATGGATATTTCGGTGTCGTCGTCGAAAAAGTTAGCGAGGAATTTAGTCTCTATATCATCCCAGCTATTCACGCTTCCTGGCTTGAGACGACGATACCAGTCGAAGGTGGCTCCGCGAAGAGTGCCGACGAAGGACCGTACCATCAGAGGCTCGTTACCAGAGATGACCCCTAGGTGCGATTTGAAGTAAATCAAATGCTGAGTGGGTGAACCTTTCCCATCAAACGGCGTGAAGTTAATTAGGCTGAACTTCGCCGGGTAGGGGATTGATTCCCATTCTCTTGGGTATGGACAAGGAATGCCCGTCTTCTTCATCTCTTGAGCGGAAATCAATGTATTGATTTTGCTCTCGAGGTTTTTAATCTTCAGACTTTCATCTGTGTTTTCGTTGGCATTCTCGTTACCACCCCCTGCATTGACGGGAGGATTATTGGCATTGTGAGTTTCATTCGCACCTGTGTTCTCATCTTCCAGATCAATCTGGTTACGACGACTTGGCTCGCCTTGCTGGTTTATCAGTGTAGGCATATAAAATTGCTTATAGGTCCCTTAGCATAGCTCGGCACAAACCGACGAACCAACGAGGTGACGAGGTTGACGAACCACACGCGATCAACGGAATACATCCATTCGAGCGTGGAATCAAGCCAACAGTTCGGGGAATCAACGAGTCATTCAAACAAGAGCGGACTCGGATGAATCACGACCAAATCAAGATCGGTTTCGGACTCGAACTCAGAAGTGGATTTACTGCCAAATCAGGAATCCGACTTACTGCCAAATCAGATCAACGAATCAGAGTCTGAATCAACCAAATCACGGACAGAACCGAAAGACGAAAACACGACGGAACCCAACACCTAGGGGACTCGGCCAAAACCGAGCCACCTCTGGGTGGCTCGGTGGCCGAGCCACCCCTGGGCNAGCCTATAAATAGGGGGCTTGGTTCATTTGTTCAAGGGTTGGATTTTTTGGAGGCGAAGCCCTGCTGGATTGAAGACTCAGATCTAAAAAAGATCCAAGCTTTGGGCGAGGACTTGCTCATTCAGAATCTGCGGCTGCTCGGCGATGGTCAACGCCAAATAAGGCAAGAGTTCGAGCGGATCTCAGATCTACGCAAGCATACTCCGGATCAAAGCTTGGTCTTTGATCCCGAGAATTAAAGGCTACTATTTCCTTGGCGAAATAGTACCCTCGGCTATTATTTCCTTGGTGAAATAATACCCGTTGTACTGCGTAGATCCGACCGGATCTAGATCTCGCGGTGGTCCACGGATAAACCCCGGCGCAGGCAAAGAACCCACACAAGCGAGTGACCGCAAAACAGGAGCTCGCGATTCGTTCGACAAACAAGGAGAAAGTTGTAATTTTTCTTTATTTTTCTTTGATTTTCATTGTAACCGGATCTAAAAAAAAGACCGGATCTTTTGTAACTCAAAAAGTTATTATTCAAGATGACAATGAATTCAATGAACACGATTTTTCCCGCGAATAATCTGGCGAGTTAGTCTAAAAGACCGGATCTTTTGTAACTCAAAAAGACCGGATCATTGCTCGATGAGAAGCAGAAAGACGGGGAGTTAGTCGACACATTCGTCAAAAGGTTCCGGAACAAGGCGATGAATTGTCGAGACCCGATCACTGAGGAGTTC
Source organism: Asparagus officinalis (assembly GCF_001876935.1). Taxonomy (NCBI): domain Eukaryota; kingdom Viridiplantae; phylum Streptophyta; class Magnoliopsida; order Asparagales; family Asparagaceae; genus Asparagus; species Asparagus officinalis. The sequence continues at coordinate 63,100,928 of NC_033795.1, forward strand.
ATTCTCCAGACCTGCCATAACAATCTTTCGTTGGACGTGTTGGAAGCAATGGGGACAGCACCGTCCGAAACATGGAAGGATCTGAAGGTCCGAGGGGAGCAAGCTGAGCGCTTCCTCCGAAGGAAGAAGGCCGAGAGGAACCGACCGACGGTTAATCCGCTGAACTCAAACTTCGCCTCTCGTGGTAAGGGCAAGGCACCCGCAGCTGCTGATGGTGCTAATCAAGCGTCACAACAGTAATCCCGAAGGCAGCAAAAGGCTTTGGGTCCAAGACTCCAAAGAGAGTATTCCTTCAAAGACGAAGACGTTCCAGCCATCTTCGAATCCCTCCTTGGAAGCAACAAGATAAGCTACCACCTATCACAAATCAGGAGGAAGCTGACAACACTACGGACCCAAAGTACTGTGCATACCACAGGAGGGTCGTTCATCCCACCAAGGATTGCTTTGCTCTCAAGAATAGCATTCAGACCTTGTTTGAAGCCGGCGTCATATCGTTCAGATAAGCCAATTGAGAACGGCAAAACTCCAAAGAGTATACGAGTATAAACTGTTTCTCAATCCTCCAACAAGTGCATGAGGTTAAACTGCTTCCTTACATACTCCAACAGGTATATGAGTCTAAACTGTTTCCTTTCTTTCACAGGAAGTTCCTGGAGAATACCACGCTTGATATTCTTAAGGATAACCCGGACACCCAACCGAGTACAATACCATACCCAGTTTTGCAAAGGAAGCTGGGGGTGGATGATTCATGTAACGGGAAGTTCCCAAAAGATGATGAATAAGAAACTCTCATTCAAATTCTCACCACTCTCATTGCTATAGTCTGGACATAATATTCAGAATTGGTCAAACCTTCCTACAGTTAGGACCAAAACCAAAACCCCTCTCGATTCCTCCAACGAATGAGAGGTCCA
>NC_033795.1:63103259-63125809 GCF_001876935.1 Asparagus officinalis
AAAAATCCTAAGTCAACGTCTGATACACGTTGCTGTTTAGTCTTTTCACAGGAGAAAGACGAAGTCTACGTATTCAATATCGTAGCACTAAGAGCGTTAACTCTCTTAGCACAACGTCACATGCGGAACGGATTTAGACAATCCGCATGTAAGCCCGATTCAAACGGTAGTCGGTAAGAGCACGTCAAATCCGTTGAAGGCTGAGGATTTGCCAAAAATCCTAAGTCAACGTCTCATACACGTTGCTGTTTAGTCTTTTCACAGGAGAAAGACGAAGTCTACGTATTCAATATCGTAGCACTAAAAGGGTTAACTCTTTTAGCTTAACGTCACATGCGGAACGGACTTGAACAATCCGCATGCTAGCCCGACTCAAACGGTAGTCGGTAAAGGCTCATCAAACCCGTTGATGGCTGAGGGTTTGCCAAAAATCCTATAAATACGAAAGTCGCTGACGCATCAGCTTCATTAGTTGGTCTCGTGACTTGAGCATCCAACGACGTTCAAAACCCTAAGGTCAACGCCGGTCAACGCGTAACCCTAGGTCAACGCCAGTCAACGTGTTGCGATCAAAAAGTCAATATACGACGTTCAAAACCCTAGGGTCAACGCCGGTCAACGCGTAACCCTAGGTCAACGCCGATCAATTCGTTGCAACGAAAGAATCAATACTCCGAAAAGTATACGAGTATAAACTGCTTCTTAATACTCCAATAAGGTATATGAGTATAAACTATTCCCTATTTTTGGTTGAGAAGTTCCTGGAGAATATTTTTTATAAATATTCTTAAGGATAACTCAACAACACTACGCCAGACAACGCGTCGCGAATAAAAACTCAGCGCCAACAATCGATGGTCAATTAAAGATTAGAAAATCAGGAGTCGACTTCAAGTTCAAAATTCCGACAATGGTCAGACAATAAATGCAGCACCGGAACTCTTACAGACATTCGACAAAGCACCGAATAGCCTGGAAGATTGAAGGAATCAAGAACATAAGCCATTCCAAAGTCCCTTTATACCGACTGAAGGTTGGGACAATCATATCCAAAATATTCCAGACTCTTCTATGAAAGAACGAGGCTGAAATACTTTGGTGGGGGTATCTGTAGGCATATAAAATTGCTTATAGGTCCCTTAGCATAGCTCGGCACAAACCGACGAACCAACGAGGCGACGAGGTTGACGAACCGCACGCGAGCAACAAAATACATCCATTCGAGCGTGGAATCAAGCCATTAGTTTGGGGAATCAACGAGTCATTCAAACAAGAGCGGACTCGGATGAATCACGACCAAATCAAGATCGGTTTCGGACTCGAACTCAGAAGTGGATTTACTGCCAAATCAGGAATCCGACTTACTGCCAAATCAGATCAACGAACCAGAGTCTGAATCAACCAAATCACGGACAGAACCGAAGGACGAAAACACGACGGAACCCAACACCTAGGGGACTCGGCCAAAACCGAGCCACCTCTGGGTGGCTCGGTGGCCGAGCCACCCATGGGTGGCCGCCCAGATCTGTGCGCGGGCACAGATCTGAGAGCCTATAAATAGGCCATTTAGTGTTCATTTGTAAAGGTTGGATTTTTTGGAGGCGAAGCCCTGCTGGATTGAAGACTCAGATCTAAGAAAGATTCAAACTTTAGGACTTCGAGGACTTGCTCATTCAGATCTGGTGCTCGGCGATCGTCAACGCCAAATAAGGCAAGAGTTCGAGAGGACCGGATCTCAGATCTACGCAGGCACACTCCGGATCAAAGCTTGGCCTTTGATCCCGAGAATTACGAAATAGTACCCTCGGCTATTATTTCCTTGGTGAAATAATACCCGTCGTACTGCGTAGATCCGACCGGATCTAGATCTCGCGGTGGTCCACGGATAAACCCCGGTGCAGGCAAAGAACCCACACAAGCGAGTGACCGCAAAACAGGAGCTCGCGATTCGTTCGACAAACAAGGAGAAAGTTGTAATTTTTCTTTGATTTTCATTGTAACCGGATCTAAAAAAAAGACCGGATCTTTTGTAACTCAAAAAGTTGTTATTCAAGATGACAATGAATTCAATGAACACGATTTTTCCCGCGAACAGTCAGCGCTCGGATTTGTTGGTCATGCATTTCTCTCATACTCTGCATGGCCATCTGCATTTCGTGCTTGAAGCTCTCCTGCAGTTTAGTCATGGCTTCTTCGAGCATCTTGGCCACTTGTTCGGCACTTATCATCAGCGACTCGCGGGGTTGTCCCTCGCTGGATACTGTATTATCCGATGCGACCGCAGAGCAGGCATCCGATTCTTCATCTTCTGAAGGAAGTCTTGTCCGAATCCTACCATAAGTTCCTCGTCTGATGGCTCCGGACTACAGACGGGTTACACACCGGGGTACTTCCAGAATTGACTCGGGATTCTCCTGTGTCGACGTCCCTTTGTTGGTCATATTTGTGGTGACCCTCGGAAATTCTCCATCTTCGACTACTCTTCTTCTTCGTCAGAAACGCCTAGGCCTTGGTTTTGGCGTTTCGGCACTGAGCCTTTCGAAAACCGAAACTCTTTCAGGGACCGCCTTGATGCAGTTGCACTCAGACAATACTGCCCGAATGAGTTTGGAACAGGGGCATTGAGTTTCCAGTCCTCGGGGACTCCTCTTCTTGATTTTCCTCATGCTCCCATCACGATAGTACAACTCGTCGGTTTGAAGGTCGGAATAACCTATCGCGTGTCGGCACGATTTCTCAGGTATAACGTCATCGTCATCAGACGATAATGTTTCCTTCTGAGGGCGAACTGCCTTCTTTGGGCTTTCAAGAGTCACGCGCCTCGAAACATGCCTTTGTGGGCGTGAGTTCTCGGCGGGCTCCTAGACTTCAATGCGCAAATTGGTGCGCTTAGCTGCCCTGATCTCTTTGTCATGTTAAGGGTGGCGGCGACCCCCAGTATATTGAGTCGTTCGGGGCTTCTTCATCAGGCCCAAACGTTCTTGAACTGGAGCTTTGCATCGCACATCGGGAAGTGAACCGAGGCGCTCCAAAACTGATCTTCTTCTTCGGGATGGTCCTGCGGGGTCTCCCGATGCAGCTATGGGGATTACCGGCAATTTAAGTTGGTTCGCCGGAGGTTGGACTTGCTTCGAAGGCTGCAATGATTGTGCCTTAGCCTGAATCACCGCTTCAGACTTCGGCCTCCATACTTGGCGTGTTAGTGGCGGCTTTTTGGCCACTTCCTTCTGCAATCTTCTACGGGCTTCTTGGACATGAGCTCGTGCTTGCGCTGACAGTGCGCGGTGCTTGCGAATCCTCTCCTCAAGTGTCGAACGATTCCGTTTGACATGGATCCATTCGTTCGTTGGCGGCTTGGAGGAGCTGCCATTCATTGGTTGATGAGGCTGTTTGCCTCCCTTAATCCGCGTTGTAGCGGATTCCGTCGGTGGACTCCATCGCTTTGGCGAATTCTTTGGCTAAGCGTTGGCGTCGCCTTTGGCGGGCTCTCTTTGAGAGAGTCACTACTCCTTTGGTGACGGAGGAATTGGCAGGAACCGGCTTGCCCGGGTGGGGGGTGGGGGGAGCCCCCCCCGACGCAACTTTGGCGTCAATCGGGGTGAAATCTTCGTTGGTATTCTCGACTTCTTCGTACCAACGGACCTTTCTCCTGGAGGAGAACTTCTTGGACTTGCGGGGGGAGGTCGATCCGGACGAGGATGACAGGTACTCCTCGAACTTTTGCTGGTCGAATTCATACTCGACCTCCTCCTCGACCGGGATTGAGATCCGCGGCTACGACGCAATGATCTCGGCAGCGAGATCGGTGGCTCCCACTGTGGTCGCCAGATTATTCGCGGGAAAAATTGCTTTCTTCGTTGATGATTCCATTGATTACTTTGTTAACAGTTTATCGGTTATAAAGATCCGGTCTTTTTATAAGATCCGGTTACAACAAAATCAAAAGAAAAGAAAATTACAACTTTCCTTATTTGTCGAACGAATCGCGAGATCCTGTTTTGCGGTCTCTCGCTTTTGTGGGTTCTTCGCCTGCGCCGGGGTTAATCCGTGGACCACCGCGCGATCTTGATCCGGTCGAGACCGGCCGATCTACACCGATATGAGCGGTAATTACTCGCGAAGGAAATAATAGCCGGGGGATTAATTGCCACCAAGGAAATAATCGCCTAGTAATCGAAATCGACCTAGCGAAATCGAGACTCTTCTGCGGATCAAAACCAAGTTTTGATTCCGGAGGATAACCGTGTAGATCTCAGATCTGATCCTCTCTCGACTCGTGCCTTATTTGCGTGGATGATCGCCAAAGAACCAGATCTGATATGTTCCAAGTCTTCAAAGTTCCAAAGCTTCAATCTTTTTAAGTTTTGAGCCTCAATCCAGCAAGACTTCGGCCTGCAAAATTTTAACCTTGAAAATGAGCCCCCCAAGCCTACTTATAGGCACTCAGACCTGTGCATTACACAGGTGGCCGGGGAATGAGCTCACCCGAGGCACCTAGCCACCAAAAGGTGGCCGAGGCACCTAGCCACCAAAAGGTGGCCTAGCCACCAAAAGGTGGCCGAGGCACCTAGCCACCAAAAGGTGGCCGAGGCACCGAGCCACCTAGAGGTGGCTCGGTTTTGGCCGAGTCCTCCAAATGTTGTTTTTTTTTTGTTTTTCGGTTTATCCGAACTCTGATTTGTTGATCTGAACTCTGATTTGGCAGTCTGGATCCTGATTTAGCAGTAAATCCGCTTCGGTGTTTAACCTCGTCGCCTCGATGGTTCTTTGGTTTGTTGAATCACCGTGCCGAGCTGTGTTAAGGGACCTATAAGCAATTTTATACGCCTACCTCGTCGCCTCAATGGTGACCGTTGTGGCCGGATTTTTCAGGCAACGGTCACCACTGGTGACCGTTGTGTAGGATCTGAAATAGATACACTAGAACACTAGAAGAGGGGTGAATAGTGTTCTTTTAAAATATATGCAAAGTAGATTATAAATTGTAAAGAAAAATGGCAATCTCAGAAATTCAGAATCACAAACACAAAGTTTTATACTGGTTCCACCAACCCAGTGTACATCCAGTCCCCAAGCAAATCCCGCTTGAGATTTCCACTATGATTTTGAAACCTTACAAAATCAAAAGCAAACCTGACCAATTTGCAAGACCATGCAAATTGCAACACCAATTGACAAGACCATGCCAATTGCCACCCAATCTCTAAACCAAGAGATCAACCCTCTCAAACCCGAGAGAAATCCTTTTTGAAGCAAGAACACAATTGATCCTATAAGCCTTGAATGTGTAGTGAAGTGCTGCAGTGGCTTAGAATTCTTTTAACTCTCTGAATATTGTCTATACAATCTCTAAGAATGATTGAAACCAAGGCAATATCAGAAACTCTCTTTTTCTAAACACTTAGCATGAAAATCTGGAAAATTAGAGAGTGAATATGCACAAAATGTTTGATCTTGCAAGTGTAAAACTTGGTGCTTGTTTTCTGATGTTTAAACCTATTTATAGCCTCTGAAATGACATAATTTTAAACCCAATTAACGTCTACAAAACGGCTATAAACAGTCACTTATTTTAAACCTAAAATCTGGAAAAACTGCATCTGTAGTCTACTACAAGTCATAGTAGTCGACTACACTGAGTCTAAACAGACTTTGTGAAGTCAGGAAATTGCTCAGTAGTCAACTACAAGGCATAGTAGTCGACTATACTGTAAACTCAGATTCTGGAATTTTTCTGTTTAGCATTTTGACTATAACTTCCTCATCCGATATTAGAATGAGGTGATTTAAGATTTGTTGGAAAGCTCTTGAAGAGGCCTACAACTTTGGTATTTTGAGTTGTTCCAGATTCTAATTTCTAAGGGGTGTAAATAAAATGTTTTAAGACTCACTTAATATCTATAAACTCTAATGGCTAACATAGGGGATTTCTATTGTTAACCAACACACTAAGCATGTGTTAGTGTGTTCTAACACTATGTGTGTGCATGTGTGTGAGTGATCAAGGCTTGTACAAATTTCTAAGCAAAGAAAATATAAAATTACATTTTGACAATAAAGTATATCTTCTTCTTTGCTTCATTTTGCCTTGAACCCATCTATGTCTTGAGTATCTCTTTGAATATAATTATTGATATAGCTCTGATACTGTAAAACAAATGTTAGCACATAATACACACAACATATAATATTTGTTATCACCAAAACAAACTAATCTTGGGGTCAAGATTCCTAACATTCTCCCCCTTTTTGATGATGACAAATATATGTTATTAAGATATAAAAATTTTAATCCCCCTGCATGAAATCATTAAATAAAATCTTTTACTCCCCCTGCATCAAAGCATTAGTAAAAAATTTAAAATTAAAATTTTCTATATAACTCCCCCTTTGTCATTAGCAAAAAGAAATAAACATAATTCTAATTAAAAATTTCTTTTCTTGGGTACCTTAATAAAAATATCAAGCACTTTGGTACCCTTTTATATTATATCATTAGGATTAGCCCTTAGGAATCCAAATCCACTTGGAATTTGGTTTCCATTTGTTAACATAAGTGTAATTCTTTGAATTGCAAACTTCATAAATATAAGATGAAATATAATAATTCCTATCATGAATATTCAAATTCTTAGGAATCCATATATACTTATTTTGTTTAGCATGAATATTCTTATTATTATTCTTCAAAACATAATCATTCTTTATAAAATACTTAGGAACAAATCCAATGCCAAAATGATTGTTTGAAGATTTTTGAAATGAGAGCAAATTATTCAAATTCTCTTTACTTTTATTGAATTTACTAACATTCAAACATATATCATCATATTTTAATTTAATAGAAGAAATATCTTTATCTAAAACATTAATGCGGATTTTTAAATCATTGCATTCTGATTTTAGATAAACATTCTCATTAGTCAAAATATGATTTTCTTTAAGCAAGGATTTATTTTCCTCTTTCAATTCAATTACTTGAGAATTAGAAATAGTAGAAGAATTAAAATCAGAAATTTCTTCAAGTAATCTTTTATTTTCACCTTTAAGAAAATTATGTGAAGCCTTTAATCTCAAAAATGTTTCATATAATTCATTGAAAGCATCTAATAATTCTTCATTATTGCATACCTCATCTTCTTGTGCCATGAAGCACATGTGAGTGGATTCCTCTTTTTGTTCTTTCATTTTGAATAACTCAAACCTGTGCACAAGAACAGATATTTTAGATTCTTTAACTTTATTTGTACCTTCATGAGTTACCTCAAGTGTATGCCAAATATCGTATGCAGATGTGGCCGTTGACACCCTATTGAACTCATTCTTGTCAAGTGCACAAAATAATGCATTCATTGCTTTTGAATCCAAATTTGCATTATTTCTTTGAGAAGTAGTCCATTCTGCAAAAGGAGTTGTTGGCTTCTCATATTTTGTTTCCACGACGTTCCAAAGTTCGTAGCCAATTGATTGAAGGTAAATCTTCATTCTGCACTTCCAATAGTTGTAGTTCGAACCATCGAACATTGGAGGACGATTTGTAGAGTAACCTTCCTTGAATTGTGATGTATTTGACGATGCCATCTTTCACCTTGCTCTGATACCAAATGTAGGATCTGAAATAGATACACTAGAACACTAGAAGAGGGGTGAATAGTGTTCTTTTAAAATATATGCAAAGTAGATTATAAATTGCAAAGAAAAATGGCAATCTCAGAAATTCACAATCACAAACACAAAGTTTTATACTGGTTCCACCAACCCGGTGTACATCCAGTCCCCAAGCAAATCCCGCTTGAGATTTCCACTATGATTTTGAAACCTTACAAAATCAAAAGCAAACCTGACCAATTTGCAAGACCATGCAAATTGCAACACCAATTGACAAGACCATGCCAATTGCCACCCAATCTCTAAACCAAGAGATCAACCCTCTCAAACCCGAGAGAAATCCTTTTTGAAGCAAGAACACAATTGATCCTATAAGCCTTGAATGTGTAGTGAAGTGCTGCAGTGGCTTAGGATTCTTTTAACTCTCTGAATATTGTCTATACAATCTCTAAGAATGATTGAAACCAAGGCAATATCAGAAACTCTCTTTTTCTAAACACTTAGCATGAAAATCTGGAAAATTAGAGAGTGAATATGCACAAAATGTTTGATCTTGCAAGTGTAAAACTTAGTTGTTGTTTTCTGATGTTTAAACCTATTTATAGCCTCTGAAATGACATAATTTTAAACCCAATTAACGTCCACAAAACGGCTATAAACAGTCACTTATTTTAAAACTGAAATCTGGAAAAACTGCTTCTGTAGTCGACTACAAGTCATAGTAGTCGACTACACTGAGTCTAAACAGACTCTGTGAAGTCAGAAAATTGCTCAGTAGTCGACTACAAGGCATAGTAGTCGACTACACTGTAAACTCAGATTCTGGAATTTTTCTGTTTAGTATTTTGACTATAACGTTCTCATCCGATATCGGAATGAGGTGATTTAAGATTTGTTGGAAAGCTCTTGAAGAGACCTACAACTTTGGTCTTTTGAGTTTTTCCAGATTCTAATTTATAAGGGGTGTAAATAAAATGTTTTAAGACTCACTTAATATCTATAAACTCTAATGGCTAACATAGGGGATTTCTATTGTTAACCAACACACTAAGCATGTGTTAGTGTGTTCTAACACTATGTGTGTGCATGTGTGTGAGTGATCAAGGCTTGTACAAATTTCTAAGCAAAGAAAATATAAAATTACATTTTGACAATAAAGTATATCTTCTTCTTTGCTTCATTTTGCCTTGAACTCATCTATGTCTTGAGTATCTCTTTGAATATAATTGTTGATATAGCTCTGATACTGCAAAACAAATGTTAGCACATAATACACACAACATATAATATTTGTTATCATCAAAACAAACTAATCTTGGGGTCAAGATTCCTAACATTCTCCCCCTTTTTGATGATGACAAATATATGTTATTAAGATATAAAAATTTTAATCCCCCTGCATGAAATCATTAAATAAAATCTTTTACTCCCCCTGCATCAAAGCATTAAAATTTTCTATATAACTCCCCCTTTGTCATTAGCAAAAAGAAATAAACATAATTCTAATTAAAAATTTCTTTTCTTGGGTACCTTAATAAAAATATCAAGCACTTTGGTACCCTTTTATATTATATCATTAGGATTAGCCCTTAGGAATCCAAATCCACTTGGAATTTGGTTTCCATTTGTTAACATAAGTGTAATTCTTTGAATTGCAAACTTCATAAATATAAGATGAAATATAATAATTCCTATCATGAATATTCAAATTCTTAGGAATCCATATATACTTATTTTGTTTAGCATGAATATTCTTATTATTATTCTTCAAAACATAATCATTCTTTATAAAATACTTAGGAACAAATCCAATGCCAAAATGATTGTTTGAAGATTTTTGAAATGAGAGCAAATTATTCAAATTCTCTTTACTTTTATTGAATTTACTAACATTCAAACATATATCATCATATTTTAATTTAATAGAAGAAATATCTTTATCTAAAACATTAATGCGGATTTTTAAATCATTGCATTCTGATTTTAGATAAACATTCTCATTAGTCAAAATATGATTTTCTTTAAGCAAGGATTTATTTTCCTCTTTCAATTCAATTACTTGAGAATTAGAAATAGTAGAAGAATTAAAATCAGAAATTTCTTCAAGTAATCTTTTATTTTCACCTTTAAGAAAATTATGTGAAGCCTTTAATCTCAAAAATGTTTCATATAATTCATTGAAAGCATCTAATAATTCTTCATTATTGCATACCTCATCTTCTTGTGCCATGAAGCACATGTGAGTGGATTCCTCTTTTTGTTCTTTCATTTTGAATAACTCAAACCTGTGCACAAGAACAGATATTTTAGATTCTTTAACTTTATTTGTACCTTCATGAGTTACCTCAAGTGTATGCCAAATATCGTATGCAGATGTGGCCGTTGACACCCTATTGAACTCATTCTTGTCAAGTGCACAAAATAATGCATTCATTGCTTTTGAATCCAAATTTGCATTATTTCTTTGAGAAGTAGTCCATTCTGCAAAAGGAGTTGTTGGCTTCTCATATTTTGTTTCCACGACGTTCCAAAGTTCGTAGCCAATTGATTGAAGGTAAATCTTCATTCTGCACTTCCAATAGTTGTAGTTCGAACCATCGAACATTGGAGGACGATTTGTAGAGTAACCTTCCTTGAATTGTGATGTATTTGACGATGCCATCTTTCACCTTGCTCTGATACCAAATGTAGGATCTGAAATAGATACACTAGAACACTAGAAGAGGGGTGAATAGTGTTCTTTTAAAATATATGCAAAGTAGATTATAAATTGCAAAGAAAAATGGCAATCTCAGAAATTCACAATCACAAACACAAAGTTTTATACTGGTTCCACCAACCCGGTGTACATCCAGTCCCCAAGCAAATCCCGCTTGAGATTTCCACTATGATTTTGAAACCTTACAAAATCAAAAGCAAACCTGACCAATTTGCAAGACCATGCAAATTGCAACACCAATTGACAAGACCATGCCAATTGCCACCCAATCTCTAAACCAAGAGATCAACCCTCTCAAACCCGAGAGAAATCCTTTTTGAAGCAAGAACACAATTGATCCTATAAGCCTTGAATGTGTAGTGAAGTGCTGCAGTGGCTTAGGATTCTTTTAACTCTCTGAATATTGTCTATACAATCTCTAAGAATGATTGAAACCAAGGCAATATCAGAAACTCTCTTTTTCTAAACACTTAGCATGAAAATCTGGAAAATTAGAGAGTGAATATGCACAAAATGTTTGATCTTGCAAGTGTAAAACTTAGTTGTTGTTTTCTGATGTTTAAACCTATTTATAGCCTCTGAAATGACATAATTTTAAACCCAATTAACGTCCACAAAACGGCTATAAACAGTCACTTATTTTAAAACTGAAATCTGGAAAAACTGCTTCTGTAGTCGACTACAAGTCATAGTAGTCGACTACACTGAGTCTAAACAGACTCTGTGAAGTCAGAAAATTGCTCAGTAGTCGACTACAAGGCATAGTAGTCGACTACACTGTAAACTCAGATTCTGGAATTTTTCTGTTTAGTATTTTGACTATAACGTTCTCATCCGATATCGGAATGAGGTGATTTAAGATTTGTTGGAAAGCTCTTGAAGAGACCTACAACTTTGGTCTTTTGAGTTTTTCCAGATTCTAATTTATAAGGGGTGTAAATAAAATGTTTTAAGACTCACTTAATATCTATAAACTCTAATGGCTAACATAGGGGATTTCTATTGTTAACCAACACACTAAGCATGTGTTAGTGTGTTCTAACACTATGTGTGTGCATGTGTGTGAGTGATCAAGGCTTGTACAAATTTCTAAGCAAAGAAAATATAAAATTACATTTTGACAATAAAGTATATCTTCTTCTTTGCTTCATTTTGCCTTGAACTCATCTATGTCTTGAGTATCTCTTTGAATATAATTGTTGATATAGCTCTGATACTGCAAAACAAATGTTAGCACATAATACACACAACATATAATATTTGTTATCATCAAAACAAACTAATCTTGGGGTCAAGATTCCTAACATTCTCCCCCTTTTTGATGATGACAAATATATGTTATTAAGATATAAAAATTTTAATCCCCCTGCATGAAATCATTAAATAAAATCTTTTACTCCCCCTGCATCAAAGCATTAAAATTTTCTATATAACTCCCCCTTTGTCATTAGCAAAAAGAAATAAACATAATTCTAATTAAAAATTTCTTTTCTTGGGTACCTTAATAAAAATATCAAGCACTTTGGTACCCTTTTATATTATATCATTAGGATTAGCCCTTAGGAATCCAAATCCACTTGGAATTTGGTTTCCATTTGTTAACATAAGTGTAATTCTTTGAATTGCAAACTTCATAAATATAAGATGAAATATAATAATTCCTATCATGAATATTCAAATTCTTAGGAATCCATATATACTTATTTTGTTTAGCATGAATATTCTTATTATTATTCTTCAAAACATAATCATTCTTTATAAAATACTTAGGAACAAATCCAATGCCAAAATGATTGTTTGAAGATTTTTGAAATGAGAGCAAATTATTCAAATTCTCTTTACTTTTATTGAATTTACTAACATTCAAACATATATCATCATATTTTAATTTAATAGAAGAAATATCTTTATCTAAAACATTAATGCGGATTTTTAAATCATTGCATTCTGATTTTAGATAAACATTCTCATTAGTCAAAATATGATTTTCTTTAAGCAAGGATTTATTTTCCTCTTTCAATTCAATTACTTGAGAATTAGAAATAGTAGAAGAATTAAAATCAGAAATTTCTTCAAGTAATCTTTTATTTTCACCTTTAAGAAAATTATGTGAAGCCTTTAATCTCAAAAATGTTTCATATAATTCATTGAAAGCATCTAATAATTCTTCATTATTGCATACCTCATCTTCTTGTGCCATGAAGCACATGTGAGTGGATTCCTCTTTTTGTTCTTTCATTTTGAATAACTCAAACCTGTGCACAAGAACAGATATTTTAGATTCTTTAACTTTATTTGTACCTTCATGAGTTACCTCAAGTGTATGCCAAATATCGTATGCAGATGTGGCCGTTGACACCCTATTGAACTCATTCTTGTCAAGTGCACAAAATAATGCATTCATTGCTTTTGAATCCAAATTTGCATTATTTCTTTGAGAAGTAGTCCATTCTGCAAAAGGAGTTGTTGGCTTCTCATATTTTGTTTCCACGACGTTCCAAAGTTCGTAGCCAATTGATTGAAGGTAAATCTTCATTCTGCACTTCCAATAGTTGTAGTTCGAACCATCGAACATTGGAGGACGATTTGTAGAGTAACCTTCCTTGAATTGTGATGTATTTGACGATGCCATCTTTCACCTTGCTCTGATACCAAATGTAGGATCTGAAATAGATACACTAGAACACTAGAAGAGGGGTGAATAGTGTTCTTTTAAAATATATGCAAAGTAGATTATAAATTGCAAAGAAAAATGGCAATCTCAGAAATTCACAATCACAAACACAAAGTTTTATACTGGTTCCACCAACCCGGTGTACATCCAGTCCCCAAGCAAATCCCGCTTGAGATTTCCACTATGATTTTGAAACCTTACAAAATCAAAAGCAAACCTGACCAATTTGCAAGACCATGCAAATTGCAACACCAATTGACAAGACCATGCCAATTGCCACCCAATCTCTAAACCAAGAGATCAACCCTCTCAAACCCGAGAGAAATCCTTTTTGAAGCAAGAACACAATTGATCCTATAAGCCTTGAATGTGTAGTGAAGTGCTGCAGTGGCTTAGGATTCTTTTAACTCTCTGAATATTGTCTATACAATCTCTAAGAATGATTGAAACCAAGGCAATATCAGAAACTCTCTTTTTCTAAACACTTAGCATGAAAATCTGGAAAATTAGAGAGTGAATATGCACAAAATGTTTGATCTTGCAAGTGTAAAACTTAGTTGTTGTTTTCTGATGTTTAAACCTATTTATAGCCTCTGAAATGACATAATTTTAAACCCAATTAACGTCCACAAAACGGCTATAAACAGTCACTTATTTTAAAACTGAAATCTGGAAAAACTGCTTCTGTAGTCGACTACAAGTCATAGTAGTCGACTACACTGAGTCTAAACAGACTCTGTGAAGTCAGAAAATTGCTCAGTAGTCGACTACAAGGCATAGTAGTCGACTACACTGTAAACTCAGATTCTGGAATTTTTCTGTTTAGTATTTTGACTATAACGTTCTCATCCGATATCGGAATGAGGTGATTTAAGATTTGTTGGAAAGCTCTTGAAGAGACCTACAACTTTGGTCTTTTGAGTTTTTCCAGATTCTAATTTATAAGGGGTGTAAATAAAATGTTTTAAGACTCACTTAATATCTATAAACTCTAATGGCTAACATAGGGGATTTCTATTGTTAACCAACACACTAAGCATGTGTTAGTGTGTTCTAACACTATGTGTGTGCATGTGTGTGAGTGATCAAGGCTTGTACAAATTTCTAAGCAAAGAAAATATAAAATTACATTTTGACAATAAAGTATATCTTCTTCTTTGCTTCATTTTGCCTTGAACTCATCTATGTCTTGAGTATCTCTTTGAATATAATTGTTGATATAGCTCTGATACTGCAAAACAAATGTTAGCACATAATACACACAACATATAATATTTGTTATCATCAAAACAAACTAATCTTGGGGTCAAGATTCCTAACATTCTCCCCCTTTTTGATGATGACAAATATATGTTATTAAGATATAAAAATTTTAATCCCCCTGCATGAAATCATTAAATAAAATCTTTTACTCCCCCTGCATCAAAGCATTAAAATTTTCTATATAACTCCCCCTTTGTCATTAGCAAAAAGAAATAAACATAATTCTAATTAAAAATTTCTTTTCTTGGGTACCTTAATAAAAATATCAAGCACTTTGGTACCCTTTTATATTATATCATTAGGATTAGCCCTTAGGAATCCAAATCCACTTGGAATTTGGTTTCCATTTGTTAACATAAGTGTAATTCTTTGAATTGCAAACTTCATAAATATAAGATGAAATATAATAATTCCTATCATGAATATTCAAATTCTTAGGAATCCATATATACTTATTTTGTTTAGCATGAATATTCTTATTATTATTCTTCAAAACATAATCATTCTTTATAAAATACTTAGGAACAAATCCAATGCCAAAATGATTGTTTGAAGATTTTTGAAATGAGAGCAAATTATTCAAATTCTCTTTACTTTTATTGAATTTACTAACATTCAAACATATATCATCATATTTTAATTTAATAGAAGAAATATCTTTATCTAAAACATTAATGCGGATTTTTAAATCATTGCATTCTGATTTTAGATAAACATTCTCATTAGTCAAAATATGATTTTCTTTAAGCAAGGATTTATTTTCCTCTTTCAATTCAATTACTTGAGAATTAGAAATAGTAGAAGAATTAAAATCAGAAATTTCTTCAAGTAATCTTTTATTTTCACCTTTAAGAAAATTATGTGAAGCCTTTAATCTCAAAAATGTTTCATATAATTCATTGAAAGCATCTAATAATTCTTCATTATTGCATACCTCATCTTCTTGTGCCATGAAGCACATGTGAGTGGATTCCTCTTTTTGTTCTTTCATTTTGAATAACTCAAACCTGTGCACAAGAACAGATATTTTAGATTCTTTAACTTTATTTGTACCTTCATGAGTTACCTCAAGTGTATGCCAAATATCGTATGCAGATGTGGCCGTTGACACCCTATTGAACTCATTCTTGTCAAGTGCACAAAATAATGCATTCATTGCTTTTGAATCCAAATTTGCATTATTTCTTTGAGAAGTAGTCCATTCTGCAAAAGGAGTTGTTGGCTTCTCATATTTTGTTTCCACGACGTTCCAAAGTTCGTAGCCAATTGATTGAAGGTAAATCTTCATTCTGCACTTCCAATAGTTGTAGTTCGAACCATCGAACATTGGAGGACGATTTGTAGAGTAACCTTCCTTGAATTGTGATGTATTTGACGATGCCATCTTTCACCTTGCTCTGATACCAAATGTAGGATCTGAAATAGATACACTAGAACACTAGAAGAGGGGTGAATAGTGTTCTTTTAAAATATATGCAAAGTAGATTATAAATTGCAAAGAAAAATGGCAATCTCAGAAATTCACAATCACAAACACAAAGTTTTATACTGGTTCCACCAACCCGGTGTACATCCAGTCCCCAAGCAAATCCCGCTTGAGATTTCCACTATGATTTTGAAACCTTACAAAATCAAAAGCAAACCTGACCAATTTGCAAGACCATGCAAATTGCAACACCAATTGACAAGACCATGCCAATTGCCACCCAATCTCTAAACCAAGAGATCAACCCTCTCAAACCCGAGAGAAATCCTTTTTGAAGCAAGAACACAATTGATCCTATAAGCCTTGAATGTGTAGTGAAGTGCTGCAGTGGCTTAGGATTCTTTTAACTCTCTGAATATTGTCTATACAATCTCTAAGAATGATTGAAACCAAGGCAATATCAGAAACTCTCTTTTTCTAAACACTTAGCATGAAAATCTGGAAAATTAGAGAGTGAATATGCACAAAATGTTTGATCTTGCAAGTGTAAAACTTAGTTGTTGTTTTCTGATGTTTAAACCTATTTATAGCCTCTGAAATGACATAATTTTAAACCCAATTAACGTCCACAAAACGGCTATAAACAGTCACTTATTTTAAAACTGAAATCTGGAAAAACTGCTTCTGTAGTCGACTACAAGTCATAGTAGTCGACTACACTGAGTCTAAACAGACTCTGTGAAGTCAGAAAATTGCTCAGTAGTCGACTACAAGGCATAGTAGTCGACTACACTGTAAACTCAGATTCTGGAATTTTTCTGTTTAGTATTTTGACTATAACGTTCTCATCCGATATCGGAATGAGGTGATTTAAGATTTGTTGGAAAGCTCTTGAAGAGACCTACAACTTTGGTCTTTTGAGTTTTTCCAGATTCTAATTTATAAGGGGTGTAAATAAAATGTTTTAAGACTCACTTAATATCTATAAACTCTAATGGCTAACATAGGGGATTTCTATTGTTAACCAACACACTAAGCATGTGTTAGTGTGTTCTAACACTATGTGTGTGCATGTGTGTGAGTGATCAAGGCTTGTACAAATTTCTAAGCAAAGAAAATATAAAATTACATTTTGACAATAAAGTATATCTTCTTCTTTGCTTCATTTTGCCTTGAACTCATCTATGTCTTGAGTATCTCTTTGAATATAATTGTTGATATAGCTCTGATACTGCAAAACAAATGTTAGCACATAATACACACAACATATAATATTTGTTATCATCAAAACAAACTAATCTTGGGGTCAAGATTCCTAACATTCTCCCCCTTTTTGATGATGACAAATATATGTTATTAAGATATAAAAATTTTAATCCCCCTGCATGAAATCATTAAATAAAATCTTTTACTCCCCCTGCATCAAAGCATTAAAATTTTCTATATAACTCCCCCTTTGTCATTAGCAAAAAGAAATAAACATAATTCTAATTAAAAATTTCTTTTCTTGGGTACCTTAATAAAAATATCAAGCACTTTGGTACCCTTTTATATTATATCATTAGGATTAGCCCTTAGGAATCCAAATCCACTTGGAATTTGGTTTCCATTTGTTAACATAAGTGTAATTCTTTGAATTGCAAACTTCATAAATATAAGATGAAATATAATAATTCCTATCATGAATATTCAAATTCTTAGGAATCCATATATACTTATTTTGTTTAGCATGAATATTCTTATTATTATTCTTCAAAACATAATCATTCTTTATAAAATACTTAGGAACAAATCCAATGCCAAAATGATTGTTTGAAGATTTTTGAAATGAGAGCAAATTATTCAAATTCTCTTTACTTTTATTGAATTTACTAACATTCAAACATATATCATCATATTTTAATTTAATAGAAGAAATATCTTTATCTAAAACATTAATGCGGATTTTTAAATCATTGCATTCTGATTTTAGATAAACATTCTCATTAGTCAAAATATGATTTTCTTTAAGCAAGGATTTATTTTCCTCTTTCAATTCAATTACTTGAGAATTAGAAATAGTAGAAGAATTAAAATCAGAAATTTCTTCAAGTAATCTTTTATTTTCACCTTTAAGAAAATTATGTGAAGCCTTTAATCTCAAAAATGTTTCATATAATTCATTGAAAGCATCTAATAATTCTTCATTATTGCATACCTCATCTTCTTGTGCCATGAAGCACATGTGAGTGGATTCCTCTTTTTGTTCTTTCATTTTGAATAACTCAAACCTGTGCACAAGAACAGATATTTTAGATTCTTTAACTTTATTTGTACCTTCATGAGTTACCTCAAGTGTATGCCAAATATCGTATGCAGATGTGGCCGTTGACACCCTATTGAACTCATTCTTGTCAAGTGCACAAAATAATGCATTCATTGCTTTTGAATCCAAATTTGCATTATTTCTTTGAGAAGTAGTCCATTCTGCAAAAGGAGTTGTTGGCTTCTCATATTTTGTTTCCACGACGTTCCAAAGTTCGTAGCCAATTGATTGAAGGTAAATCTTCATTCTGCACTTCCAATAGTTGTAGTTCGAACCATCGAACATTGGAGGACGATTTGTAGAGTAACCTTCCTTGAATTGTGATGTATTTGACGATGCCATCTTTCACCTTGCTCTGATACCAAATGTAGGATCTGAAATAGATACACTAGAACACTAGAAGAGGGGTGAATAGTGTTCTTTTAAAATATATGCAAAGTAGATTATAAATTGCAAAGAAAAATGGCAATCTCAGAAATTCACAATCACAAACACAAAGTTTTATACTGGTTCCACCAACCCGGTGTACATCCAGTCCCCAAGCAAATCCCGCTTGAGATTTCCACTATGATTTTGAAACCTTACAAAATCAAAAGCAAACCTGACCAATTTGCAAGACCATGCAAATTGCAACACCAATTGACAAGACCATGCCAATTGCCACCCAATCTCTAAACCAAGAGATCAACCCTCTCAAACCCGAGAGAAATCCTTTTTGAAGCAAGAACACAATTGATCCTATAAGCCTTGAATGTGTAGTGAAGTGCTGCAGTGGCTTAGGATTCTTTTAACTCTCTGAATATTGTCTATACAATCTCTAAGAATGATTGAAACCAAGGCAATATCAGAAACTCTCTTTTTCTAAACACTTAGCATGAAAATCTGGAAAATTAGAGAGTGAATATGCACAAAATGTTTGATCTTGCAAGTGTAAAACTTAGTTGTTGTTTTCTGATGTTTAAACCTATTTATAGCCTCTGAAATGACATAATTTTAAACCCAATTAACGTCCACAAAACGGCTATAAACAGTCACTTATTTTAAAACTGAAATCTGGAAAAACTGCTTCTGTAGTCGACTACAAGTCATAGTAGTCGACTACACTGAGTCTAAACAGACTCTGTGAAGTCAGAAAATTGCTCAGTAGTCGACTACAAGGCATAGTAGTCGACTACACTGTAAACTCAGATTCTGGAATTTTTCTGTTTAGTATTTTGACTATAACGTTCTCATCCGATATCGGAATGAGGTGATTTAAGATTTGTTGGAAAGCTCTTGAAGAGACCTACAACTTTGGTCTTTTGAGTTTTTCCAGATTCTAATTTATAAGGGGTGTAAATAAAATGTTTTAAGACTCACTTAATATCTATAAACTCTAATGGCTAACATAGGGGATTTCTATTGTTAACCAACACACTAAGCATGTGTTAGTGTGTTCTAACACTATGTGTGTGCATGTGTGTGAGTGATCAAGGCTTGTACAAATTTCTAAGCAAAGAAAATATAAAATTACATTTTGACAATAAAGTATATCTTCTTCTTTGCTTCATTTTGCCTTGAACTCATCTATGTCTTGAGTATCTCTTTGAATATAATTGTTGATATAGCTCTGATACTGCAAAACAAATGTTAGCACATAATACACACAACATATAATATTTGTTATCATCAAAACAAACTAATCTTGGGGTCAAGATTCCTAACATTCTCCCCCTTTTTGATGATGACAAATATATGTTATTAAGATATAAAAATTTTAATCCCCCTGCATGAAATCATTAAATAAAATCTTTTACTCCCCCTGCATCAAAGCATTAAAATTTTCTATATAACTCCCCCTTTGTCATTAGCAAAAAGAAATAAACATAATTCTAATTAAAAATTTCTTTTCTTGGGTACCTTAATAAAAATATCAAGCACTTTGGTACCCTTTTATATTATATCATTAGGATTAGCCCTTAGGAATCCAAATCCACTTGGAATTTGGTTTCCATTTGTTAACATAAGTGTAATTCTTTGAATTGCAAACTTCATAAATATAAGATGAAATATAATAATTCCTATCATGAATATTCAAATTCTTAGGAATCCATATATACTTATTTTGTTTAGCATGAATATTCTTATTATTATTCTTCAAAACATAATCATTCTTTATAAAATACTTAGGAACAAATCCAATGCCAAAATGATTGTTTGAAGATTTTTGAAATGAGAGCAAATTATTCAAATTCTCTTTACTTTTATTGAATTTACTAACATTCAAACATATATCATCATATTTTAATTTAATAGAAGAAATATCTTTATCTAAAACATTAATGCGGATTTTTAAATCATTGCATTCTGATTTTAGATAAACATTCTCATTAGTCAAAATATGATTTTCTTTAAGCAAGGATTTATTTTCCTCTTTCAATTCAATTACTTGAGAATTAGAAATAGTAGAAGAATTAAAATCAGAAATTTCTTCAAGTAATCTTTTATTTTCACCTTTAAGAAAATTATGTGAAGCCTTTAATCTCAAAAATGTTTCATATAATTCATTGAAAGCATCTAATAATTCTTCATTATTGCATACCTCATCTTCTTGTGCCATGAAGCACATGTGAGTGGATTCCTCTTTTTGTTCTTTCATTTTGAATAACTCAAACCTGTGCACAAGAACAGATATTTTAGATTCTTTAACTTTATTTGTACCTTCATGAGTTACCTCAAGTGTATGCCAAATATCGTATGCAGATGTGGCCGTTGACACCCTATTGAACTCATTCTTGTCAAGTGCACAAAATAATGCATTCATTGCTTTTGAATCCAAATTTGCATTATTTCTTTGAGAAGTAGTCCATTCTGCAAAAGGAGTTGTTGGCTTCTCATATTTTGTTTCCACGACGTTCCAAAGTTCGTAGCCAATTGATTGAAGGTAAATCTTCATTCTGCACTTCCAATAGTTGTAGTTCGAACCATCGAACATTGGAGGACGATTTGTAGAGTAACCTTCCTTGAATTGTGATGTATTTGACGATGCCATCTTTCACCTTGCTCTGATACCAAATGTAGGATCTGAAATAGATACACTAGAACACTAGAAGAGGGGTGAATAGTGTTCTTTTAAAATATATGCAAAGTAGATTATAAATTGCAAAGAAAAATGGCAATCTCAGAAATTCACAATCACAAACACAAAGTTTTATACTGGTTCCACCAACCCGGTGTACATCCAGTCCCCAAGCAAATCCCGCTTGAGATTTCCACTATGATTTTGAAACCTTACAAAATCAAAAGCAAACCTGACCAATTTGCAAGACCATGCAAATTGCAACACCAATTGACAAGACCATGCCAATTGCCACCCAATCTCTAAACCAAGAGATCAACCCTCTCAAACCCGAGAGAAATCCTTTTTGAAGCAAGAACACAATTGATCCTATAAGCCTTGAATGTGTAGTGAAGTGCTGCAGTGGCTTAGGATTCTTTTAACTCTCTGAATATTGTCTATACAATCTCTAAGAATGATTGAAACCAAGGCAATATCAGAAACTCTCTTTTTCTAAACACTTAGCATGAAAATCTGGAAAATTAGAGAGTGAATATGCACAAAATGTTTGATCTTGCAAGTGTAAAACTTAGTTGTTGTTTTCTGATGTTTAAACCTATTTATAGCCTCTGAAATGAGCTTTAGAATCCAAATTCGCATTGTTCCTTTGAGATGTAGTCCATTCTGCAAAAGAAGTTGTTGGCTTCTCATATTTTGTTTCCACGACGTTCCAAAGTTCGTAGCCAAGAGATTGAAGGTAGATCTTCAAGTTCGTAGCCAATTGATTGAAGGTAAATCTTCATTCGGCACTTCCAATAGTTGTAGTTCGTGCCATCGAATAGAGGTGGTCGCTGTGTGGAATATCCCTCTTTGAATTGTGATGTATTTGTTGATGCCATCTTTCACCTTGCTCTGATACCAAATGTAGGATCTGAAATAGATACACTAGAACACTAGAAGAGGGGTGAATAGTGTTCTTTTAAAATATATGCAAAGTAGATTATAAATTGTAAAGAAAAATGGCAATCTCAGAAATTCACAATCACAAACACAAAGTTTTATACTGGTTTCACCAACCCGGTGTACATCCAGTCCCCAAGCAAATCCCGCTTGAGATTTCCACTATGATTTTGAAACCTTACAAAATCAAAAGCAAACCTGACCAATTTGCAAGACCATGCAAATTGCAACACCAATTGACAAGACCATGCCAATTGCCACCCAATCTCTAAACCAAGAGATCAACCCTCTCAAACCCGAGAGAAATCCTTTTTGAAGCAAGAACACAATTGATCCTATAAGCCATGAATGTGTAGTGAAGTGCTGCAGTGGCTTAGAATTCTTTTAACTCTCTGAATATTGTCTATACAATCTCTAAGAATGATTGAAACCAAGGCAATATCAAAAACTCTCTTTTTCTAAACACTTAGCATGAAAATCTGAAAAATTAGAGTGAATATGCACAAAATGTTTGATCTTGCAAGTGTAAAACTTGGTGCTTGTTTTCTGATGTTTAAA
>NC_033795.1:63126809-63186409 GCF_001876935.1 Asparagus officinalis
TTGGAGAAGATTGAAGGCTTTCAAGTGGATTTTCGGGTGATTCTTGGCTTTTGGAGTGGAGATCTTTTTTCGACGTTGCTTCTAACACGTTTTCCTACAACCCCAGATGAGTATCATCTCTGTTAATCCCCCTCCTAGTTTTCAAAATATTTTAAAAGAGTTTTAAACATGTTTTGTAAAGCCTAAATGACTAGTTTATAAATAAAGTTAACTTCTTTTGTATTATATGTAAAGAGACTAGGTCTTTCTATGCCAAAAAGGTTGAGAACGATTTTTTACAGAAGTATTTAAGACCTGAAGATAATCTGAAGAAAGAAGTTTGATTCGTTGTTTTGAGCTTTTATGCATGTTTTTAGGTTTTTAAATACAAATCTAATGCATAAAGTCATGCTTAAAATTGTTGAGTTGTTTCCAGATGTTCATATCTGCTGTGACATGTTTGCATACAAGTTTCATGAATATTTATTCAGGTTTGAACCACAAAAACACGACGTGAACACGACATACACAAAAAAATTAAGAATCTGGAATCAGGGTTCACGGTCGACCGTCACGGTTACAATTCTTAATTGACGTTCATATTCCACGCTCGCGAGAGAGTTTCTAGCAGCAACTAAGAGCTGCCCAAGGGCTCTATTTATAGGCCTCTAACACCAGCTCAAGAGTCACTAGCAATTAATGTGACTGTTACAATTCTTAATGGTAATTAAGATTATAACATCAATGCATTAAATTACTCTAATTGTTGTTGTAACTTGTTCGCGGGGAAAATCGTTTCTTTCTTTGTTATTGATTCCATTGCCATCTTAAATAACAACTTTTTGGGTTACAAAGATCCGGTCTTTTTATAAGATCCGGTTACAACGAAGTCAAAGAAAATAAAAAGAAAAGATTACAACTTTCTCCTTTTGCCGAACAAATCGCGAGCTCCTGTTTTGCGGTCGCTCGCTTTTGTGGGTTCTTTGCCAACGCCGGGGTTAATCCGTGGACCACCGCGCGATCTAGATCCGGTCGGATCTACACGATTTGACGGGTATTATTCCACGAAGGGAATAATAGCCGGGAGGGATTAGTTCACTAAGGAAATAATCGCTCGGATCTCGGGATCTAAGACCAAGCTTAGATCCGGAGTGTGATCTCGTGTAGATCTCAGATCTGTTCTTCCCCTCTCTCGAACTCCTGCCTTTTGTGACGTGGATGCTCGCCGAGGATCAGATCTGGATGTCCAAGTCTTCAAGTCTTCAAAACTCTAAGCTCAGTCTTCAATCCGGCAGAGTTTCGGCTCTCCAAAGTCCAACCAAAAAGCCCTCTCAAATGATGAATGACCCCGCCTATTTATAGGCAACCAGATCTGTGCATTTGGCACAGATCTGGGCGGCCACCTCAGGGTGGCTCGGCTCATGCCGAGTCATCCGAGTTCGCCTGTGGCGTTGCTCTGAACCCCGATTTATTCTGAATCCTGATTTGGAAGTCTGGATCCCGATTAGGCAGTAAATCGGCTTTGGTGTCTGAGTTCGAATCCGTTATATGGTTGAATGACTCGTTGACTCCCTGAACCGTTGGTTTGATTCCAAGCGTGAATGGATCTATTCCGTGGCTTGCGTGCGATTCGTCGATCTCGTCACCTCGTTGGTTCGTCGGTTTGTGCCGAGCTGTGCTAAGGGACCTATAAGTAATTTTATATGCCTACAGATACCCCCTCCAAAGTATTTCAGCCTCGTTCTTTTATAGAAGAGTCTGGAATACTTTGGATATGATTGTCCCCACCTTCAGTCGGTGTAATGGGACCTTGGAATGACTTCCGTTCTTGATTCCTTCAATCTTCCAAGCTATTCGGTGCTTTGTCGAATGCTTGAGAGGATTCCGGTGCTGCATTTATTGTCTGACCGTTGTCGGAATTTTGAATTTGAAGTCGATTCTTGATTTCTTGGCTTTTTTAGCTCAAGTTGGTTGTTTCAACACGGAATTGACCATTGGTTGACGGCTTTGAATCTCCATCGTGACGCGTTGTCCGGCGTTTAACACAGTTTATACTCGCAGTTTAAGCTCTTAAGGAGTTGGAGCGGGGAGGTCTAGTTTATACTCATACACTCCTGGGAGTTATGTTAAGTTATCCTTAAGAATATTTTTTAGAAAAATATTCTCCAGAAACTTCTCAACAAAGAGGAGGGAATAGTTTATACTCGTATATCTATACTCGTATACTTTTCGGAGTAGTAAGAAGCAGTTTATACTCGTATACTTTTCGGAGTAGTGATTCTTTCATTGCAACGCATTGATAGGCGTTGACCTAGGGTTACGCGTTGACCAGCGTCGACCTTAGGGTTTTGAACGTCGTACGTTGACTTTTTGACTGCAACGCGTTGACTGGCGTTGACCTAGGGTTACGCGTTGACCAGCGTCGACCCTAGGGTTTCGAACGTCGTACGTTGACTGTTTGATCGCAACGCGTTAACTGGCGTTGACCTAGGGTTACGCGTTGACCGGCGTTGACCCTAGGGTTTCGAATGTCGTTAGATGTTCAAGTCATGAGACCAACTAACGAAGCTGATGCAGCCATCAACGGGTTTGATGCGCCTTTACCGACTACCGTTTGAGTCGGGCTAGCATGCGGATTGTTCAAGTCCGTTCCGCATGTGACGTTAAGCTAAAAGAGTTAACCCTTTTAGTGCTACGATATTGAATACGTAGACTTCGTCTTTCTCCTGTGAAAAGACTAAACAGCAACGTGTATGAGACGTTGACTTAGGATTTTTGGCAAATCCTCAGCCTTCAACGGATTTGACGTGCTCTTACCGACTACCGTTTGAATCGGGCTTACATGCGGATTGTCTAAATCCGTTCCGCATGTGACGTTGTGCTAAGAGAGTTTAACGTTGTGCTAAGAGAGTAAATTCTCTAAGACTTTGTACTATGATATTGAATACATAGGCTTTACCATTTGTTACGGGAATAGGCTACCCGGCGACACGTGTTAGGCGTTGACTTTAGGGTTTTTGGCTAACCCCCAGCCTTCAACGGATTTGATTAGCTTTTACCGACTACCGTTTGAATCGGGCTAACATGCGGATTGTCTAAATCCGTTCCGCATGTAACGTTGTGCTAAAGGAATGAACTCCCTTAGACTTGATGTTACAACTTCGAATATGTAGACTTCGCCATTGTTATGGGAATAGGTCCTAACTGTAAGAAGGTTTGACCAAGTGGGTGTTTTGAGACAATCCTAACTGTAGGAAGGTTTGATCGCTCAATTTGTGGACCTCTCGTTCATTGGGGGAATCGAGAGGGGATTTTGACTGTGGTCCTAACTGTAAGAAGGTTTGACCAAGTGGGTGTTTTGAGACAATCCTAACTGTAGGAAGGTTTGATCGCTCAATTTGTGGACCTCTCGTTCATTGGGGGAATCGAGAGGGGATTTTGACTGTGGTCCTAACTGTAAGAAGGTTTGACCAAGTGGGTGTTTTGAGACAATCCTAACTGTAGGAAGGTTTGATCGCTCAATTTGTGGACCTCTCGTTCATTGGGGGAATCGAGAGGGGATTTTGACTGTGGTCCTAACTGTAAGAAGGTTTGACCAAGTGGGTGTTTTGAGACAATCCTAACTGTAGGAAGGTTTGATCGCTCAATTTGTGGACCTCTCGTTCATTGGGGGAATCGAGAGGGGATTTTGACTGTGGTCCTAACTGTAAGAAGGTTTGACCAAGTGGGTGTTTTGAGACAATCCTAACTGTAGGAAGGTTTGATCGCTCAATTTGTGGACCTCTCGTTCATTGGGGGAATCGAGAGGGGATTTTGACTGTGGTCCTAACTGTAAGAAGGTTTGACCAAGTGGGTGTTTTGAGACAATCCTAACTGTAGGAAGGTTTGATCGCTCAATTTGTGGACCTCTCGTTCATTGGGGGAATCGAGAGGGGATTTTGACTGTGGTCCTAACTGTAAGAAGGTTTGACCAAGTGGGTGTTTTGAGACAATCCTAACTGTAGGAAGGTTTGATCGCTCAATTTGTGGACCTCTCGTTCATTGGGGGAATCGAGAGGGGATTTTGACTGTGGTCCTAACTGTAAGAAGGTTTGACCAAGTGGGTGTTTTGAGACAATCCTAACTGTAGGAAGGTTTGATCGCTCAATTTGTGGACCTCTCGTTCATTGGGGGAATCGAGAGGGGATTTTGACTGTGGTCCTAACTGTAAGAAGGTTTGACCAAGTGGGTGTTTTGAGACAATCCTAACTGTAGGAAGGTTTGATCGCTCAATTTGTGGACCTCTCGTTCATTGGGGGAATCGAGAGGGGATTTTGACTGTGGTCCTAACTGTAAGAAGGTTTGACCAAGTGGGTGTTTTGAGACAATCCTAACTGTAGGAAGGTTTGATCGCTCAATTTGTGGACCTCTCGTTCATTGGGGGAATCGAGAGGGGATTTTGACTGTGGTCCTAACTGTAAGAAGGTTTGACCAATTGGGAACTTTACGTCCAGACTCTAACAGAGAGAGTGTTGAGTGCACAGACACGGTGAGAATTTGAATGGGAGTTCTTATTCATTACATTGCTGTGGTTTTGGGAACTTCCCGTTACATAAATCGTCCACCCCCAGTTTCCTCTGCGGAACTGGTTCGGACATTATTATCAGTTACCTAACCGGGTTATCCTTAAGAATATTAGCTTAATATTCTCCAGGAACTTCCCGTCAAAAGTGGGGAAACAGTTTAGACTCATATACCTATTGGAGTATCAGGGAGTAGTTTAACCTCTTATACCGGTCGGAGGATTGAGAAACAGTTTATACTCGTATACTCTTTGGAGTTTTGCCGTTCTTATTTGGCTTACCTTAGCGTTATGACGCCGGCTTCAACCAAGGTCTGAATGCTATTCTTGAGAGCAAAGCAATCCTTGGTGGGATGAACGACCCTCCTGTGGTATGCACAGTACTTTGGGTCCGTAGTGTTGTCAGCTTCCTCCTGATTTGTGATAGGTGGTAGCTTGATCTTGTTACCTTCAAGGAGGGATTCGAAGATGGCTGGAACGTCTTCATCCTTGAAAGAGTACTCTTTTCGGAGTCTCGGACCCGAAGTCTTTTGCTGCCTTTGAGATTGCTGTTGTGACGCTTGATTAGCACCACCAGCAGCTGCAGGTGCCTTGCCCTTACCACGAGAGGCGAAGTTTGAGTTCAGCGGATTAACCGTCGGTTGGTTCCTCTCGGCCTTCTTCCTTCTAAGGAATCGCTCAGCCTGCTCCCCTCGGACCTTCAGATCCTTCCACGTTTTGGACGGTGCTGTCCCCATTGCTTCCAACACGTCCAAGGACAGATTATTATGGTAGGGCTGGAGAATGAATTCCTCGGTGATCGGGTCCCGGCAATTCATCGCTTTGTTCCGGAACCTTTTGACGAAGGTGTCGACTGACTCCCCGTCCTTCTGCTTCTCATCGAGCAATGATCAGATAGATATCTCGGTGTCGTCGTCGAAGAAGTTAGCGAGGAATTTTGTCTCCATGTCGTCCCAACTATTTACGCTTCCTGTCTTGAGGCGGCGATACCAATCGAAGGCGGCTCCGCGAAGAGTGCCGACGAATGACCACACCATCAGAGGCTCATTGCCGGAGATTACCCCCGGGTGTGATTTGAAATAAATCACATGCTGAGTGGGCGAACCCTTCCCATCAAACGGCGTGAAGTTAATTAGGTTGAACTTCGCCGGATATGGGATCGATTCCCACTCTCTTGGGTATGGACAGGGAATGCCTGTTTTCTTCGTCTCTTGAGCGGAGATCAATGTGTTGATTTTGCTCTCGAGGTTTTTGATCTTCAAGTATTCACTTGTATCTTCGTCAGCATCCTCGTTACTACCCCCTGCATTGACGGGAGGGTTATTGGCATTGTGAGCTTCATCCCTATCCGTGTGCTCCTTTTCCTGAACAACTTGGTTACGGCGGCTTGGTTCACCTCGCTGGTTCGTCAGTGCCTGAATTTGTTGCTCATGCATCTCTCTCATAGTCTGCATGGCCATCTGCATCTTGAACCTAAAGCTTTCCTGTTGTTTGGCTATGGCATCTTCGAGCATCTTGGCCACTTGTTCCGCGCTTATCATCAGTGACTCGCGGGGTTCCCCCTCACTGGACACTGTATTATCTGATGCGACTGCGGAGCAGGTATCCGACTCTTCACCTTCTGAAGGTACTCTTGTCCGAACCCTACCATAAGTTCCTCGTGCGATTGCTCCAGACAGCAGACGGGTTAGACGCCGGGATGCTTCCAGAATCGACTCGAAATCATCCCGTGCCGATGTCCCCTTGCTGGTCATATTCGTGGTGACCCTCGGAAATTCTCCTTCCTCGACTACCCTTCTTCTTTGTCGGAAACGCCTAGGCCTTGGTTTTGGCGTTTCGGTGGTGAGCCTTTCGAAAACCGAAATTCTTTCGGGGACCGTCTTGATGCAGTTGCACTTAGACAGTACCGCCCGAATGAGCTTTGAACAAGGGCACTGAGTTTCTAGTCTCCGAGGACTTCTCTTTCTGGCTTTCCTCGTACCTCCAGCACGATAGTACAGCTCGTCCGTTTGAAAGTCGGAGTAACCTATCGCGTGTTGGCACGACTTCTCAGGTATAACGTTATCATCATCGGATGACAACGTTTCCTCTCCTTCGCACTTTCAAATCGTTGTCCCTCATTAGTTAAAGATGTGTACCACCAAGTAGGAATCCTCTCTGATCTACTAATCATGTCATCAATTGTCATGACATCATCTCCGGAAGGATTGTCATTGGGATTCTTATCTGGAATACTTGTGGTCCACAACGCCGACAGGCCACAGTCTACACTTTTTTAGTTCAAACTGCTGGAAGCGCTACAAATATGAAGAACATAAGTTATCATAAACTACACAAATAGTGGAAGTATCAACAGATAATACCAAAAGCTAAAAAGCAAAAACGACAACTGCTTGCAGTTAGAATCAATTAGAACTAGCAAGAACTAACAAGAAAACCATTAGAGCTAATAGTGCATAGATTAGAACTAACATAATAGCTATTAGAACTAACAATATAACCATTAGGACTAACAAGACATAGACTAGAACTAACAATATAACCATTAGGACTAACAATATAACAATTAGGACTAACAATATAACTATTAGGACTAACAAGACATAGATCAGAAATAACAACCTTTGCAGCGCTTGCAGCGTATGGAACTAGAGTAGAACTAACAATAAATCTAGTAGAACTAACAAAATAGCGATTAGAACTGACAAAGAAACCATTAGAACTAACGTATGGAGCATAACAAAGAACTGCTTAACGATAAGATACGATCGAATTAGAACTGTTGTTCGGGACTAGGCAGATTACAACTAACAGAACTAACAGAAGACGAGATTACAACTAACATAAGATACGATCGAATTAGAATTAACAAAACCAAGATTACAACTAACATACGATCAAATTAGAACTGAAGTGCAGTTAAACCTAGCATAGACCTAACAAGAAGATGATTAGAACTAAAGTTAATTGATTTTACAGTTAACCTACATGTATTGTCGGACTTGCTCGTTTTCTTATTTATTCGAAGAATCATCTCCTTCTTTAAAAGCTTACATGTGAACCTCTTTCAGTCCAAGATTTTGGCAATGCTCGACTATAGACGTCAGATCCCCATCGTTCTCAATGGGAAATTTTAAGCTTCCAACTGTTTCATCTTTGTATGCCAAAATTAATGACTCATATGGAAGATCTAACCTCTCTGCCACATCAAACTTGAGATCCAAGATGGTAGTTGAAGAATTAATCTTCAAGAATACTGCTTTATACCGTGACGAGACAATGCAGATGATGTTCTTTTCAGCCATTTTGAAGGGATGGTAAGAGTAATTGAGAGAGTAATGGAGAGAATTTTGGTCTGAGGAGGAGTAATGGAGAACTAAATAGTTATTGCTCATGATGGAGTAAAAAAAGGGGGAAATTTCCCTATATTTTTTCCATCATATCGTATTAATGAGAAGTGACTTCTGTTGTTCGGGACTAGGCCTCGTGAAAGAGAAGGGCAGTTTCGGCTTTTTTCCAAAATACATTCTGCTTTTAGTATAATGCTGACGTAGAGGGGGCTTAAAACATTAAAGCTCACTTTTTGGGGC
The DNA here is from genome assembly GCF_001876935.1 of Asparagus officinalis. Lineage (NCBI taxonomy): Eukaryota > Viridiplantae > Streptophyta > Magnoliopsida > Asparagales > Asparagaceae > Asparagus > Asparagus officinalis. The sequence continues at coordinate 63,134,940 of NC_033795.1, forward strand.
TATTCCACATGGGCCAAAGTACAAGGGGCCTAGTCACACGTAGTTCCTACTTTTAGGGCATGGACACATTTTTCCCTTTTAAATATGGGTAAAACACCTATAACCAACAACTAACTTTCTACAAAACTTGTCACACTCTTTATGTTAAATGATAATAATAGTATTCTAGAAAAGCAACATATATTCTAGATAACATAATGTTCAAAGCCTTGACTATTCTAGCAAAGTTTTCAAACTTTAAGAGAGATTGTTTCGTTACATCAAAAAACCCTGAAGGCCAAATACAAAGTAGCACCCAAGAAAAAAAGCAAGTGCATACATACAGTTTATGTAATGAGAGTAATCCTATATGGATCTATGATGTTAAAGAGATAATGTAGACATATAATTCACAAAAAAAAACCACCCATTGGAATCTTATAGCATTTATCATTCTTTGTTCGAAGAGCATGAAGTTTGGAAGGGTCTTGTTCAAAATTCTTAAAAATATCATGGTTTTTTTTAAATTACACTAAGTTTATGTTTTGGATCCATGGAATTGTTAGCATTTCAAAATTTTAATTAATTCCAATCTAATATTTGAGAATCATTAAAATTTCAATAATAGAGTTTTCAACTCCAATGTCATTTTGTTGCTTGCGGATTTCAAGGTGATTGTTTGCTTTTTTTCTCTAGGAGCCTGTTAGTAGTTTTTAATTTTTAGGGAGTTGTTTTTAATTCTTATTTTTTCAAAAGTTCATTTATAATTTTTAATTATTTTATAGGGTTTTCCTAACTTCAAACTTTTGGGGGCATTGTAATTTTAGATGTGTGGGAAGAATCGACATTTTAGAATTTTAGAGTATTTTTTGTAATATTTGAATTTTCGCATGCTTGTTTACACTTTTAAGTACATTTTGGAGGTTAATTGTAATTTTTGAATATTCAATGGTTGTTTATAGTTTTAGATTGCTCAAATTGAAGATTTTAATTAGGGTGTTTTTTATTTTTACTTTTTCCAAAGTGCTTTTTGTAACATAGGATTTGTAAAAACTTAGTTATAATTTTTAAATTTTTGGGGTGTTGTACGTAATTATAAACTGTTCATGGGACTATTCAAAAAAATTAATTTTCAAGGTATTTATTTGTAATTTTTAGATTTTTAGGATGTTTTTATAATGTTTAGATTTTTCAAGGGGGTTGTTTGTATTTTTTCAACTTTTAGGGTGTTGTCTATAATTCAATGTTTCTTAAGAGACTATACAAAGTTCTCATATTTTATGGTGAATTTTATAATTTTTGAAATTTTGGATGAGGAGGTTGTTATTAATTTTCAAATTTCATTGTTGTGCCTTTAATTTCACATTATACAAAAGGTTATTTAAATTTTTTTAGGGTTTTGTGTAAATATGCATGCAAACTCTTATTTAATAAATTTATTAGCTTTTTTAAAGCATATATTTTTCTATCTCCCACTTGCACTCAAAGCCAAGCCAATAAAAATTTTGAACCCATCTTGTCAATATATTTCTCAAACATCTTTTGACTCAAAGGTTTAGTCAATAATTTTCCCACATTATTGATAGAAGCAACCTTGGTAATGTCTATGTCTCTTCTCTTGTCAAATTTTACCAAGTGATACATTCTTAATTTTGATGTGTTTTAATTTATAATGAACCCTAATCTCTCTAGCTTGTGTAATTGCTCCACTATTGTCGCAATGTAAAGTGATGAGAGATTCAATAGTAGGAACACCAACTAACTGTTCCACAAATTTTTTAATCAAAATGTTGATAGGTCTCATGTTTATGAGACTACTATCTAATTTAGTTTTGATGATTATCAAATATTTTCTAACATCATTTATCGAGTGTTTATATTTATTTGTTACTATTGCTACACAAATATCCTAGTTGGAGTTTGGCTGGATTGCGCCTTCACGATGATATTCAAAGGAGCTTGGAAGGAAACTGGAATGAAGCCATTTGTATTTCAAGTTAAAGAACACTATTGTGTTTCATCCATGTTACAAAAATCAAACGTTACGAAGAGATCATTTGCTTGGGTACATAATTTTGTAGTTTACACTTTGTTTTATGTGTTTATACTTTAAAGTTCAAACTAGACACAAACACGTTTCGTTTCATCGTATTATACATTTTTGGGAAAATAACATATTTACGGATTAAAGACTTAATAATACTATTTTATATCTTTTATCAAGTCTAGTAATCTATTTTAAAGTGTTCCAAAACTTATTTGAAGAAATTTTATCAAAATTAAGTTTTAACATTTTTGCATGTTGAACAGTTTGTAGAATACATGAGTTTTTATAAATGGGAAATACAATTTGAAAACTTCTTTTTCTAACATGTTCAATATAATGTTTTATAAATATTTCCCTAAGTTATCATTTTTGGAGTTGATTTACTATGTTAAATAGATTTTACAAAATCAAGTGTTTAGCAGTTTTTAAAATCTGGAATATCTATTTTAAAATAGTGAGTTCTCACAAATAGGAAATGATATTTCAAAAAAATTTTAAACATGTTTATCTTCATGTTTATAAATGTTTCCCAAAATTTTATGGTTTTTGGAGTTGATTTGATATTTTTAATTGATTTTAGAAAATTAGCTGTGTAAAATTTCAGAATCTGCCAGTTCAGCCAACGGTCTCATTATCGGTTGACCAACACATATTATTAGTCTATCGATCAAATTTTTTTAGCATAACGGCTAGTTTTGGCTGCTTAGTTTTTAAGGGTATAAATACCCCTCTTGCTTTGGTTTTTCTCAAAGGGGTTTTGCACAAGTTTTGGGTTGTTTGTTTCTGGATTTCAAGAGAGAAAAAGTTTATTTTTGTTAATGTGAAGAAGTTTTCACAAAGAGAAGAAGCTTTTAGTTTCAGTTTTGAGGAGTTCACCCTCAATTATCATCTACTTCTCTTTGTGCCTCTTTAGAAAAGTTTTTCTAACTCTTTAATCTATCTTATTCTCCTTTTGATTCCTATACATATTTGCTAGATTAATTTAATTTTAATTTTGTTTTTACTCATTGATTACACACACAACCACTTGAGCCTTAAGTATTTTCACATATTGTATTTTTGGGTTGTGGGGTTGTGTTATTGAGAAAGAGCTTACTATTTTGTTCTCATTCTTGTTGTAGAACAAATCATTAATTTCAGCACTAATTATTGAGAACAAATTGTAATACACAAGGACACTTAGAAGAGTGGTTATGAGAGATAGTGGTCAATTCCAAGAGGAGTGACGTTGGTTGTAAAGCCTAGGGAGATGTACTAAATCCAAACACTTGAGGAAGGTAACACAGGTAGACCAATACTTAGATGAGTATCTTTGGGTATTGACAATCGTGTGATTTGTAAACATTATTGGTTAGTGTTAAAAACTGATTGTGTATTTGTTAGTGTTTTGATAGTACAGAATCTCCTCGAGGTTGAGGAACAGAGACGTAGGTCGAGGGTGACTGAACTCTGTGAACATATTCTTGTGCTTATGTTTGATATTGGAGCACCCTTATTGTCTCATTATATATATTGCCTATTATCCATTGTTTATCCTTGCATATAATTTCATTGTATATCATATTGTTAGGATATATTAGTTAATAATTTTAATTTGGTATTAATATCAGATTAAATTAGCAATTACCATATTCACCCCCCTCTAGGATACTTTCATTTGGTATCAGAGCTTGGTACTCTTTGATTTGTGGCTTAATCGCCTTGAGTCAAAGATCCTCACTTTGATTAATTGCTAATCTAGTTTTGTGATTATTTTTTGCTTGCATATTTATCATGGACATGCATGGTGTACCTAGTTTAGGCTATAACAATAATATTGCTCCAAAATTTAATAATTACCCTTATACTCAATGGTGTTTTAGATTTATACTATTTGTTAGATCTAAAAATATTGATTTATGGGAAGTTATTAATTGTGCTTATGTTATGCCCACATTAGATAAATCCAAGTGGACCTTAAATGATAAGAAAATATTTATTATGAACAAGTTATTGTTAGAATTTTTATGAAATGCTTTTGACTTATTAACTTCTAAAAAACTTGCTCATTTTGATAGTGCTTACACTTTATGGAAACATATAGAAGCACATCATTTCAACTTGGAGGAGATCCAATGGAATGTGGTGGATTCTACTTCAAGAGACATTTGAGCTTCATCGTGCACATGACTACTAGGCGATAGCCCTAGTGAGGTATGCTAGTCTGATTCTGATAATGAATTATTTATTGCAGCGCCCTTGTTTTCACACATGGTTGTAGTCCAAGATAAACACATAGATGTCTCACTTGCTATGCACCTACACTGTGCAACAATATGTTTTACCAATCACATCAATATCCTCTAGTGGAATCAAAATAAAGTGCAGGCACAAAACAGACAAAAGAAAGGAAATAACTACAATAGACATGATATAAAACAGACAAAAGAAAGGAAATAACTACAATAGACATGATATAGAAAAAATATCTCATAAATAAATCATATCTCAATGAACAACCTGGAATACATGTAATATCTAAAATGAATAAATATGTCTCAATAAGAAACAACTGAAAATCGTACTAAGGCACACTGCCTTTAAACTATGAAATAAACTCTAAGGTCTGAACAAAATATAACACTATGATGGAGCCTCTAATTAATCTCATGTGACGACGACTATACAAGAACTCTGTTATCATGCGACTCTCGTGTACTTTTTAAATGCAAAGTACCCTAGGTTATATATTTCAGCAGTGAGTCAAAAACATAATTGGCATCCGCCAACGACTCGGGCTATCATTTAACTATCTTAATGCAACTCCGTGCAAGATTTTGATACTTAACATTATCACGTGCAACGGACTACCCTGGTAGATATCCTAAGTGGTGTACATGACTTATTAGTCTCAGCACGATCTTAGTACGTAACATGAGTGCGGAACGCCTACCATATAAGTATCCTAGAAGTACGTCTCACAAGTCTCATCGCACCCTCATACGGACGAACTGCTTGATAAAGCATCCAAACCCGACTTAATGGCCTGTACAAATAGAATATCAATGCACATCCTCCGTAGTACTAAACTGAGCTCATCAATGATATCCAGAAGGTGTGTGTATAATATGTACTAAATTCTTTCTCAAAGTAATCGGGGTCAAAATCTATCATAATTCCTTTTAGCATACCCATGTGTGTGCTATTACACTATTTGTGAATTTACGTATAAAGAAGTGCGGCTCAAAGCCCGTAAACATATCTCAAACAGATACAAAACAAAAATTCAGGCAACAACCTTAGTAGTCGACTACTAGGCTTAGTAGTCGACTACACTGAGTCCATCAAGATTCTGTAATAACATATATTAGTATCAATAGTCGACTATTAAGAATATTAGTTGACTACTCTGCAAACACACAGTTTTTGTTATACTTAACTGGGAACGAGTAGCTGACTACTAAGCTTAGTAGTCGACTACTCTGTCAAGACATGCATTTTTTCGTGCACAAAACAGTGCTTATATCAATTGTACATATCACAACGTTAAAACAAGATTTTATACTTGGCATATGCAACAGGAATTATCTGAATCATCAAATTAAATTATTATATCTTTCAAATTAGCGTTTAACATCCTAATTAAATAATTTCTTCAAATATCTCATATGTAAACAAAGTGATTATCAACACATGATAAAAGCTACTCATGAATAGAGGTAAAATTCATTTAATCATATTTATGTTACTTAAGTATCATAAACCTAGGATTTAAGCATGACTAATTAACATAAAAACTCAAAGAAACCTTCACGTAAGATATCAATTATTTTAAATCAGCGTATCTGCAGTTTTCTGCGGAATATATCATTAGTAAATTAAGCATATCTTTTTCTAGACAAACTCTTTTTAAGAATAGTTTTCTGTTTTGGAAACTAGACAACATAGCTATCATTTAGCACTAGTTTGGTTAAGTTTGGAGTTTATATGATATCTCAAATTTCTAGTTAAAGTTACACACATGCAACCGTTTTCTACAGAATATGTCATTAGTAAATTGAGTATATCTTTCTCTATAAAAACTCTTTCTTTGAATGGTTTTTCGTTTTGGAAAATATGTTCACATAGCTTTCATTTAACACTGGTTTAGTTTAGTTTAGGTTTTATATGGTATATCAAATTTCTAGTTAAATATTATACACATGTAGTAGTTTTCTACAATATATGATGAAAACAAAAACTAAAGCTCATTATAATTTAATTAGACAACAAATTAGGGTTAGAGCACTTGTTAAACATAATTATAAAGTTAAAAAAATAAAAATTTAATCACCCCTAATGATCATGATCAGGTTACTATCATAAACAATTAGGAAAAGCTAATGATCTAGCATTGGGTTAAGATTTATCATAAAAAATCTCATCTTTTTCATATTAAGTTAAGCCTTAAGTATGAAAATATTGATTAAACACTTTTATAATCATTAAACACTATAGGAATGAGTTTGGATGCAGATGATCTTGCCTTATCACGTGTGCAAACCTTTGAAACTAATGTGAAACGACTTCTCGTCGTCAAACGTCGTAGATCTCGCCTTTTCCTCGCTTCTCGTCTCATAAGACGCTCCTAAAATCTCAACTTTAGGGCTAGGGTTTGAGATAGAGGAAGAGGGGTTGCTAGGGTTTGAAACTCTGATGAAAAGATAATAATTTTTATGAAAACACATGTATATCTATTTATATGCAAACCCGAAATAAACCCGTTTGACCTGAACCAGGAAACCTAGTCTGACTAGGAAAATAACCTTCGGTATTTTGGCTATAACTTTCTCATTCGATCTCGGAAGATTTATTGGAAAGCTGTTGAAGAGACCTAAAACTTTGGTCTTTTGAGTTTTTCTAGATTCAAACTGCATCGGTGTGTAAAATATATAAACTCTTAACTGGTCACTTTTCCAGATTTCTCTTCGTGCATGTTTTGTGCATTTGCACTCATATATTCACAAATATACATTGAATTGATCTCAAATCAATTCCTATCATACTCAAACATCAAAATATATTATATTTTTACCATATAACATATTTATTATTATTTTTCACATAATATTCAAATTTTTAGGGTTTTACATTCTTCCCCCCTTAAAAAGAATTTCGCCCCCGAAATTCTGTAATCGTATCCTAAAGATTAATAATATCTGAAAAGCACGTTGAGGGGATAATCTAGACAAGAAAATCCTCATATACACATCTTGCACCATTAATCTCCAGATATGAAATATAAAAATATTTACACTTAACAATCTAGAATGTTAATATTCCCACTCAACCCCTAACTAGACGGAACTAGTACGTTGGGCGAAAAATCCAAATAAGGAACCCCCCATATATATACCATGTGCTCCGAATGATTAGGAGTTAAGTGTTAATATCTCCATTCTAGCGTGAAGTATGAATATAACCATATAAACAATCCATAAATATCAATCAATATCAATCAAAATCAATCAATCCACCCGTTCAAACAAGTACGGGTAGTCGTGATGCATAACATATTCGTGCCCCCCGAAAATCATCTTCGATATCTATACTTAAGGGTCTAAAATACAAATACTCCCAGTTAACCCCTAACTAAACCGAACAAGTACGTCAGGAAAAAAATCAAAACAAGGAACCCCCCCCATATATATACCTAGTGTTCTGAATACTTAGGAGCTAAGTGCTAGTATCATCATTCTAGCATTAAGTATAAACATGACCATAAGGATAACCATAAATTCTAAACAAATCATACTGAATTTTTAATTTACCTGTTCAAACATGTGTGGGTAGTCGCGACGCATATCCTCCTCGAACTCCCATGAAGTCTCCTTAGTTCCTCTCCGGTTCCACTGAACTTTAACAAAGGGTATCATCTTATTTCTAAGCTTCTTGTTCTCCTCGGCAAGAATGCATACAAGAATCTCAATCATAGTCAAATCATCGTGAATCTCGACCTCCGGTGCATCCAACACTCGATTCTTCTCCTCGTCGCGTAGATGCTTCTTAAGCATAGAATCATGGAAAACATCGTGTATGCTCGATATCGAGAACGGACTAATGTACCTCAGGGCATGCTAGCCCTGTCTACGAAAATGTTGTACATCCTTCATTGGTGATACTTTTAACAAAACATAATCTCAAACCTGGAATTCTAATGGTTATCGCCTCTGGTCTACATAATTTTTCTGACAACTTTGTGCTGCAAGAATACGCTTAAGAAGCCTCTGGTCTGTGGGTGAAATATACTAGAGTAAGATAACTGGCTACCGAAAGAGTTCTGGAAGATTCTCCAGAAATGTGTTGACTTCGTCAACCGATCCACTATTACCCAAACAGAATCGTTCCCCTTCTTCGATCTCAACAATCCTACAATAAAGTCCATAGAAATATCTGCCCAATTTCTCTCCAGAATGGGTAAAAGCTATAGGATTCCTATTGGCCTCTGATGTTCTGCCTTTACTTGCTGGTAGGTGAAACACTTACCATATACTTTGCAATCCCACCACGTATGCTGCTCCACCAAAAGTATCTCTTCAGGTGCTTGTACATTTTCATTGTGCTTGGATGCGCTATGTACCTAGTACGATGTGCTTCATTGAATAAGTTCCTTCTTCAGGTATGGATTTCCGGCATCACTAGTCGGCCTTTTATTCAAAGTCCTCCATCTGTTCCAACGGTCTAATCAGCCTTGGGCTCTTTAGAAATCTTTCCCTTTCGGGTTTAAATCCAAGTGTCCTCTAGCTGAGCTCTAACCACTCTATCACTCCAAGATGGTTGCATGGAAAGAGCTCTAAAAAATGCGCTGTTCCCACCTATCTCTGGTCTAAGTCGAACTTGTTAAATGTATGGAAATCTCGATACAATGAACACCTCAAAGCCAAAATCCAATGACGATGCTTCCTGCTCAAAGTGTCTGTTACGACGTTTGCCTTTTTCGGATAGTACTAAATCACGAACTCGTAATCCTTAATAAATTGAACCCATCTCTGATTTAGTTCTTTCTGAGAGAAGAGATACTTCAAACTCTGATGATCCGTGAATAGCTCAAACTTAACTCCATATAGGTAATGTCTCCATGTCTTTAGTACAAAAACTACCGTAGCTAGTTCCAAGTCATGTGTGGGATAATTTTGCTCATGCGTCCTCAACTAAAGCGAAATATATGTTACCATTCTCTGGGTCTACATCAAAACACCTCCAAGACCCACTAATGACACATCTATGGAGACGACAAAGCTCTTATCACTACTCGGGATGGTCAAAATTGGTGTTGTAGCTAACTTAGACTTCAAAGTCTCAAAGGCCTCATGGAACTCCATGCCCTAAACAAAAGGTACACCCTTCTTTATAAGGCGTGTAAGTGGCGTGGCTATCTTTGAGAAGTCCTAAATGAACTTCCTGTAATAACCATCTAAACCCAAAAATCTAGGAATCTCTGTAACTATCGTCGGCAGCTCCCAATCATGTATGGTCACAATCTTAGCTGGATTTACTGCGATGCCCTCTCTGCCGATGACGTGGCCGAGAAATCTAAACTCAGATAGCCAAAACTCACACTTGCTGAATTTAGCATATAGTCGATGCACCCACAAAATCTATAATGCTAGTCGAAGATGTTGCTCATTCTCTGCCTCCAATCTCAAATATATAGGGATGTCATTGATAAATACTATCATGAACTAGTCCAAATATGGATGGAAAACCCGGTTCATTAACTCCATGAGTACCGCTGATGCATTGGTCAGCCCAAACAACATGACAAGAAACTCGAAGGACCCATAACGAGTCAGAAAGGCGGTCTTGGAAATATCTATCTCCCGAACCCATAACTGATGATAGCTAGAACGAAGATCAATCTTCAAGAAGTGCTCCACTCCCTACAGCTGGTCAAACAAGTCATCAATCCTCGGTAATGGATACCTATTCCGGATAGTGATCTTGTTTAACTCCCGATAATCTATACAAAGACGCATATTGCCGTCCTTCTTCTTCATGAAAAGGGTCGACGCTCCCCACGGAGAATGACTTCAACAAATAAAACCCTAAAATAACAACTCGTCCAGTTGAGTCTGTAGCTCCCTCATCTTAGCAGGTGCCATACGATAGAAAGCTCGAGATATCGGTGTTGTGCCTGGCTGCAACTCGATGCAGAACTCAACCTCTCATATAGGAGGTAACTCTGGTATGTCCTAAAAGACATCTTGAAAATCTGAGACGACTCTAGTCTTACACAACTCAGTGTTCCGATCTCTCAGCATCACATCCTCAATATATGCTAGAAATGACTTCACAAACGGGCTTCCCTGTGAGGTCGTTACAATCAACTCAGACTAATCGGACGCTCGCAAACTGACTGTTTTCGTACAATAGTCGATGCTAACATGGTAGGATGATAACCAATACATACCAAGAATGACATCGAAATCTGACATCCACAAAACGATTAGATCTACAATAAACTTGGACTCATCTAAGCTGATGACACATCTCCTACAGATGCTCCCTAATAGAGATATCTCCCCTAAAGGAGTAGAAATGGATAGCGGTACATCTAAGAGATGTGCGACTGTGACGCCCCTGGGTTCACACAAGGCTGCAGTCCTCGGTGAAACCAAGAATGTCAAACCTGCCATGCACCACACCGTGCAATAACATGTTTCACCATCACAATTAACATCTCTCTAGTAGAGTTAACAACATGTGTAGGTACAAAAGCAAGTAAAAGATAATACAAGAGATACTGATGAAATGAAAGAGATCAAAATAATATTTCATCATCCAACATATAGAAATACAAAGTCAATATCTGAAATGAATAAACTGGAGTTCTTATCAAATCTCAAATACAACAAGTCTGAGTAAAGGAAATAAGGCACACAGCCTTTACAACATCTAGAATAAAGTCCTCAAATATCTAAACAAAGTCTACAGTGGAGCTCCATAAATAAAATAAAACTATGAAGGAAAGATGGATGCTAATGTACATCGCCATCAACCTGCGACTCTCCGTGCACCTGACTCGTTACCTGAAATGGGAGGGACAACGAGCGTCAAAGCGCTAGCGAGCAACATCACAACCAACCCCAAGGGAACAGGGCTCGTTGTATATGAAAATACAGATAATACATAATAAATCTAAAATCATTGATCTTACTAAAGAGGATTTTTAGTATTTAGAAATTTACAACACGAGCATAGGTACGCCGAGCGAAATAATCCAAACAAGGAAACCCTCATATATATACCTTGTATCTCAAATTGTAAATCCCTAAACACCAAACCCGAGGTCCTAGTACAGAAACAATAATAATGAAATACAATAAAATCTCAGAGCATGAATACCGTGTCATATCATAGCCTACACAAGTATCATGTAATCATGGTATAGTCTACATAAGTGTCTTGTCATAAACTCCTATGAGCAAGTCGTATACAGGGTTAAGAAATATGTCCGATACAGGAACTAAGTACCATGGTTTCCAAACACATGGAATAAGAGGCAAATGTCCAACACGAGGAATGAAATGGATTATAGTCCAACACGAGGACTGTGTAAAATGAACGTCCAACACGAGGACTGAGTGAAAAGAAAGTCCAACACGATGACTTAACAGTGCGGCGGTCGACCGCAGAGACCCCTCCGGTCGACCGCTCACTGAGCCGAAACTCACTGGGCTCAAAATTGAGCGGCGGTCGACCGCAGAGGTCATGCCGGTCGACCGCTCAAAGAGCAGAAGCGATTCTGCTAGCCAAAATCTCGCGACGGTCGACCGCTGAGTCCACTGCGGTCGACCGCTGAGCGGACAGAACCCCAGTCTGGGTTTCTGTCAGCTTCGAAACTCATTAAATCTTTGGGTATTTCTATACCCAACTAATATTAACATTTCAAAGGTGATATATGGCAGTAGACAACAAGTTTAAAATCATTAAAACCTCATTACCAAAAATCCCAAACTTTAATCAACGAAATTTTAAAAGTTCTTAAACAATTAAGAATAGGTTTAAACTCTCATATGAAACGTTTCAGGTCAAGATCTCATCAACTAAAATCATTAGTGAACTTTTTAAGACTGAAATATATGATTTTCACATCTTATGCCATAAAGATCTACTTTATCTACGTAAAATACAGTTTAGGCTCAATAAAACCGAATTTAAAACTCAAATCTAAGCATAAACATGAAAAGGGATGAAGTTGGGTGAGATGTTACTCGCCTATGATGAAAACGAAGCCCTAGATCTGAAGGAAGATGATCCCCTACGCTGAATCCACCAAGAGTTCGCTGGAAATCCCTTCAAGGCTTCTCCCAAATCACCAAGAAGTGAGAACTAGGGTTTGAGGGGGAGAGAGGGGGCTAGGGTTCTGATTTCAGATGAGAAAATGGGGCTCTTTAGGGTATGATAGTATATATATACTAACCCCACAACCTCAGAAAAACTCTCTGTCTGCTGTGCGGTCGACCGCCGCGCCTTGCGCGGTCGACCGCACAGTAGGAGAAAAGTCTCCTGTGTGCCCGACTGCTGTGCGGTCGACCGCCGCGCACATCGCGGTCGACCGCGCAGCAGAACAACTGCCTGCTATGCCTTCTATCACATGCTGATCATTCCCCTTGATTTCTCTAACATAGAAATTCTTGCTAGGCTCCCAAACACTATTTATCACATTTATTTAACATATATATGGTTATTCATCTCAAAAGAAATGTTTACCACTAATAACTCAATATATTCATTATTCATCTCAAAAGAAATGTTTACCACTAATAACTCAATATATTCATTAATAAATTTACGGGGTTCTATAGCGACTAACTGAAGCCTATTCATAAAGACATAAGATATAAAAGAATGAGAAGCTCTAGAAGTGAACAGGATCCGAGCTGGAAAGAGTTTACTAAGAAAGTACCTTCTACTATAGCTCCGCTTGCACCGTGATCATGTAGAATGACTGCATAGACTCTGCCTGTGGTTGGCGACTGCTGAACTGCTGGGGTAGAAATACGAGACTATCTATCTCTTAGGAATCTCCTGAATGGTACGAATCTGGCCTACTAGTCCTTTAGTTCTCAAAACGGTTGGCGGTGTCTTAATCATCTGCTCTTGAATGTAATAGCGACCATGCGACTGCTGACCCTGACCACGGTTCTGTTGCTGACTGTGTCCTAGTCTCTGTTGCTGGCGTTGAAAATTCTTACCCTGATGTTAGGGTCTTCTAAGTCCTGCAAACTATTTCTTATCCTTGCCCTTGTCTCTGGACAGTCCTGCTACCATAATTAACTATCGGTATGTCTCCCTGCTCCAATCGGGCTAATTCTAGCTGCTTATCGAAGTAGTAGGTGAAATCCTCCTATGAAATTAACATTCACTGCTTTGGAGTGAACTAAAGTTGGTGCTATCCTCCAATGATATCCTCTATGCTGAATATATCTAACTTTTACTTTGGTAATGAGTCGATGTTAAGAAATTTTCACATATTCCTTCCATTTATAGGTTGCACATGAATCCAGTGTGTCTTAAAACTATGGTGCTCTCAATATCTGATATTTTTCTTATTTTTATAGAGCCAATTCTCCTACTCTACGGATCTATCAATACTTGGTTGTGGCGATGGTGAAATCATCAGTATTACCTCTCCAATAGGTACGATTGGTAAACCTGGTGGTGGAACTTTAGAAAGTAAAATCTGGCTCGTTACTCGTTCATCGAGTGTGCTAGTCTCTACTTCTGTAATCGGCGTTACCAAGTCAATCAGATGTTGTGGAGCCTGCTACGGCTCGAGCACTGCTTGCCCAGCTTTCTGGGTATAAGTTTTACCTCAACCACGTCCTCGTCTCGATATTTATAATATCAAGAGGAAAGCTTAATTGACACAGTAATGAATAATAAGTATTCGCACAAATACTTTTCAATCAAAATAAGATAGTCATAAAAAACTTCATAATTTTTGAACATATGTGTATAACATCCTCACTCTTTCTAGGAATTCCTAGCGGACTCTATACATGAATCCTAAAAAATTCTATTCTAGCTCCACTACTCGACACAGGATGATCCAAAGGATACTGGAACAAGAGTTCTGATACCAACTGTGATGCCCCTGTTTTTACACATGGCTGCAGTCCAAGATGAACTCAGAGATGTCAAACCTGTCATGCACCCACACTATGTAACAACAAGTTTTACCAATCACAGCAATATCCTCTAGTGGAATTAAAATAAAGTGTAGGTATAAAACAGGCAAAAGAAAGGAAATAACTACAATAGACATGATATAGAAAGAAGTATCTCATAAATAAATCATATCTTAATGAATAATCCGGAATACATCTGATATCCAAAATGAATAAATATGTCTCGACAAGAAACAACAAAAAATCGTACTAAGGCACACAGCCTTTACACTATGAAATAAACTCTAAGGTATGAACAAAAGTATAAAACTATAATGGAGCCTCTAATATATCTCATGTGACAGCGACTATGTAAGAATTTCGTCATCCTGCGACTCTTCGGTACTACGAATTACCTAAAAGAATATTAGAAGAAAAAGAGCAACAATAAGAGCGTCAGAGCGCTATAGCAAGATCACCTCCATGCGCCCCCAGGGGAAAGACTGCTAGATGGAGTGGAGGCTCTATCTTTAAAGCATAGTCTATTTAGATTATTTTTCCTTGTATCTAATGGAATTAATATTTAGACACTTACAATAGAGACGTAGTATGTCGAGTGAAATAATCTAAACAAGGAAACACTCATGTATATACCATATGTCCCAAATTGTAAACATCTAAACATTAATACCGAACTAAAAATAAACAAACTAAATGAAATTAATAATTAGAAATCCACAACACGAGACTGGTACGTCGAGCAAAATAACCCAAACAAGAAAACCATCATGTATATACCATATGTCTCAAATTATGAATCTCTAATTATTGATCTCAGCGAAGAAAATAAATAAAGGCAGTAAAAGAAAGTACGGGCTATCACTAAACTATCTCAATGCAACTCTGTGTAAGATTTTGATACTTAGTATTATCATGTGCAATGGACTATCCTGTAGGTATCCTAATCAGTGTACATGGCTCATTAGTCTCAGCGCGATCCCAGTACTTAATATGAGTGTGGAACAACCTATCATATAGGTATCCTAGAAGTATGGCTCACAAGCCTCATCGCACCCTCGTGCGGATGGGCTACTAGATAAAGCATCCAAACCTAACTCAATGGCTTGTACAAATAGAATATCGACACACTACCTCTGTAGTACTAAACTCAGCTCATCAACGATATCCAGAAGATGCGTGTATAATATGTACTAAACTCTTTCTTAAAGCAATCGGGTCAAAACCCATCATAATTCCTTTCAGATACCCATATGTGTGTTACTACACTATTCATGAATTTACGTATAAAGAAAAGCAAATCGAAACCCGCAAACATATCTCAAACAGATACAAAACAAAAATTCATGCAACAACCTTAGTAGTCGACTACTAGGCTTAGTAGTCGACTACACTGAGTCTATCTAGACTCTGTAATAACATATATCAGTATCAGTAGTCGACTATTAAGAACATTAGTTGACTACTCTACAAACATACAGTTTTTGTTATACTCAACTTGGCATTAGTAGCCGACTACTAAGCTTAGTAGTCGACAACTTTGTCAAGACAAACATTCTTTCATACACAAACAGTGCTTATGTCAATTGTACATATCATGACGTTAAAATGGGATTTTATACTTAGCATATACAACAGAAATTATCTTAATTATCAAATTAAATTATTATATCTTCTAAATTAGGATTTAACATCCTAATTAAAATTTCTTTAATTATCTTATATGTAAACAAAGTGATTATCAATATATGATAAAAACTACTCATCAACAGAGGTAAAATTTATTTAAACATGTTTAATCTTACTTAGGTATCACAATCCTAGGGTTTAAGCATGATTAATTAACATGAAAACTCAAAGAAACCTTCATGTAATATATTAATTATTTTAAATCAACATATCTGCAGTTTTCTACAAAATATATCATAAGTAAATTGAGCATATCTTTCTCTACACAAACTCTTTTTAAGAATAGTTTTCTGTTTTGAAAACTAGATCCACATAACTATCATTAGGCACTAGATTGGTCCAGTTTGGAGTTTATATGTTATCTTAAATGTCCAATTAAAGGCTACACACGTGCAACAGTTTTCTGCAAAGAAATGTTATTAGTAAATTGAGTATATCATTTTCTATAAAAACTCTTTCTTAGAATGGTTATCTATTTTGGAAATTGGTTCACATAGCTTTCACTTGATACTGGTTTTGTTCAGTTTGGAGTTTATATGATATCTTAAATTTCTGGTTTTGCTTAGTAGTTTTCTGTAATCTATGATGAAAATAAAAACTAAACCTCTTTATAATTAAATTAGACAACAAATTAGGATTAACACACTAGCTAAACATAATTATAAAGTTTTAAAAAATAAAAATTTAATCACCCATAATGATCATGATCACGTTACTTTTATAAACAATTAGGAAAACCTAATGATCTAGCATTGAGTTAAAATTTATCATAAAAAATCTCATCTTTTTCATATAAGGTTAGGCCTTAAGCATGAAAACATTAATTAAATACTTTTATAATCATTAAACACTATTAGGATGGGTTTGAATGCAAATGATCTTGCCTTATCACGTGTGTAAGCCTCTGAAACTGATGTGAAACGACTCCTCAACACCAAACGTCGTAGATCTCGCATTTTCCTCACTTCTCGCCTCACAAGACACTCCCAAAATCTCAACTTTAGGCATATGTTCTAAGTCACGAGCTACTATTTCAAAATCACACACTCACTATGTACATATGTAGAGCAAAATTTATAAGTGCTCTATTTGGGGCCGAAATGACCATATTGCTAAATTTTGCTATAATGCACTAAAATCTAGAAAATCTAATACTAATTCTTTTTGTGCATCCCATAAAATTTTCTCATAGCACACACATACACATGCACCTATTATTCATCATAAGCATGCTCATGTGTATGATTGTGATTTTTGTGGTAGAGTTAGCCACTTGGCCAAATTTTATTTTTATTTAAAAAGATTTTCACATTTACAAAATGATTCAAAAGGACCATTTTCATTTGCAAATTTTCACATGCACAATCTCGTGGTCAACAAAAATAAATGAGTCTATTCCATTGCACTTATTACAATAGGAATGGTCATTTGTATAATTATTGTTATGACCGATCCCGTGCACTGAATCCGTCCAAATGGGGTCATAACCCATGGACATTAAACTATGATGATAGGGGTTATATCCATAAATTCTTTAGTACCAAAAGTGTTTGGGTACCAAAACATGTTTGATTTCAAAGATTAAATTTTTCCTTTTTGTTTTCATGCTTCTAAAAGATGGTTTTTTTTTGTACATGTATTGTTTCATATTGTGTGTTTTTATATTATAGATTAAACAATACTATTTACATCGTTTCCAAAGTCTATTAATCTATTAAAAAGGATTCCAAAACTTGATTGAAAGTGTTTTGTCAAAATCAAGTGTTATAAACGAACTCGTATTTTTGAGATTTTATAAAATGATAAGTTTTCATAAACAAGAAATGATATTTTAAGAATTTCTTTTCCATCATATTTGTTGTCATAAGAATAATCATTTTCCTTAGTTTCATAATTTTTTGAATTTATTTGCTATTTTTAAACATACTTCGAAAATCAGATTTTCTATTCATTTAAAGGCTGTGCACGTTTATCAGTCGAGCAACTATTCATCATTAGTCGACCGATAAACTCCTCTGTAATTTTATTTTTGTTTCTGCTTAGTCGATCGATCTTTATCAGTTGACTGAATAGTACCATCAGTGGACCGACTGTTTATATCAGTCGACTGATAAACCACCCTGCAATATCGATTTTTATTTCTACTTAGTAGATCGATCTTTATCAGTCGACTGAATAGTGTATCAGTCGACTGATGATAAAAATCAGTCGAATGACAGTGAGGTATTTTTACTGGGTTATTTGTTTTGGATTTTTGTTTTCAAACCCATATTTTTGGAAATGTGCTTTGTTAATCATTACATATTATGAGTTTATTGTTATATTGAGAAACCCCCCAGATTTATTGATTCTCCTTCAGCATGTTTACCGGGTGTAAAAAGCATTTATATGGAATGAACCAAGTTCAAATAGCTTGGTATGCTCGCCTTTCGAATTTTCTTGTCGAAAATGCTATGACAGATCTTAGTTTCTTTTATCCTAAGCATAATTCTTTTGATCTTTTATGGATGAAACACATAAATGTTTGGATATTATTCTTTGCGCGATCATATAGATAGGAAAGATGTGTTCCTTATTTATATTGATTCAAAATCTCTATTAATGGACATATTTACCTAACCTCTTTGTGAAAAATTATTTTGACGTATAAGAGGTGGATTAGGCATGTACTTCTAATGATTCATTCTTTTTGCTTAATCACTTTTTTTGCACTCTTCAAAAATGATGTTTTTACGGATTTATTGATCAATCATGTTTTAAATATTATTGTATTCTTAATAAATCATTATTTATGTTTGATAATTTATGAATTTTTGGATTTATTGATTAAACATTCGATTTTTAATTTTTAAATCCTTTTCATTTTTGAAATATTTTTGTTTTTAATCAATCATTATTTATGTTTGATAATTTATGAATTTTTGGATTTATTGATTAAACATTCGATTTTTAATTTTTAAATCCTTTTCATTTTTAAAATATTTTTGTTTTTATATATACCTTTTTGATATATTTATGTTTAAGACCCTTGTAACACTTTTTCTTATCCATACATATATATATATATTATAATTATATTATATATAATATATATTATATATATATATATATACTATATATAATAAATATAATATATATAATATTTATATATTGTGATAAGAAAACACCAGTTCATCAATGTATTGTAATCCAGAACCCGACTAGCAGTCGCCATAACATACGTGGATTTCGGGAGTAGGGGGAAATCTCATATTTTGAAGGCAAAAAAGGCATATCCTAAAGAGAGGAAAGATTCTTGAGAAAGGTAATGCCGACGCCGAATGGGTCATAACAACGATACCCTTTGGTTATATATTATATATATATATATTATAATATATATACTATTATATATATATATATATAATATTATATTATATATATAATATATATATATATATATATATTATATATATATATATATATATTATAGTATATATATATATATATATATATTTATATATACTTGTCTCTTTGTATGTGAGTTGAGATTAGCACGTTTCTATATATATGTTTTTTCTCACATATATCCGCCTTGTTTTTTTTCTTCTTGATATATGCTTTTAGGTTTTTTGATAGGGGAGCCTTCCCTATATCTTTTCTTATTTATACTCATCGTGCCTTATTGATAGGGGGAGCTTTCGCTCTCTTCATTCTTATTGTTTTTCCATTTTAATGTTGACAAAGGGGGACAAACAAGTGGATTATGAGTATTTCTCTTTCTCATGCATTTAGATTATAATTTGTATATTCATTTGGTATTATGCATATTTTTATATACTCTTTGTAGATTGTTCGTCATCATCAAAAATAGGGAGATTGTTAGGTCTCATATTTGTGAGCCTACTATCTAATCTAGTTTTGATGATTAACAAATAATACCTAACATCGTTTGTCGAGTGCTTATATTTACTTGTTAAGAATCCTACACAAAGATCCTAGTTGGAGGTTGGTTGGATTGTGCCTTCACGATGATATTTAAAGGTGGTTGCAGGGAAATCAGAATGAAGCCATTTGCATTTCAAGTCAAAGTACAGTATTGTGCTTCATCCATGTTACCAAGATCAAACGTCACGATGAGATCATTTGCTTGGGTACATAGTTTTGTACTTAAGCCTTTATTTTATGTATTTATACTTTAAAGCTCAAACTACACACATACACGTTTCATTTTATCGTATTATACATTTTTGGGAAAATGATGTATTTATGGATTAAAGACTTGATTACACTATTTTATATCTTTCCTCAAGTCTATTATTCTATTTTAAAGTTTTCAAAACTTGTTTGAAGAAATTTTATCATAATCAAGTTTTAATGTTTTTCGCATTTTTGATTGGTTTGCAAAATACATAAGCTTTCACAAATGGGAAATGAAATTTGAAAAATTATTTTTCTAACATGTTCAATATCATGTTTATAAACATTTCCCAAAGTTCTATTATTTTTAGAGTTGATTTACTATATTAAATCGATTTTACAAAATTAAGTGTTCAGTAGTTTTTAGAATCTGAAATATCTGTTTTAAAATAGTAAGTTCTCACAAATGGGAAATGATACTTCATAACTTCTTTCTCTAACATGTTTATCTTCATGTTTATTTATAAATATTTCTAAAAATTTTACGATTTTTTAGTATTGGACCCTAGAGGGGGGGTGATTAGGGTCTTAAGGCAATAATTATGCAATAAAAATTAAGACAAGGAAACACCACAAAATATAATGCTAAAAATAAAGAGAGATAAGATAGAAATCGTCATCCAAATAAAGCGCGATGTGTTCACGAGGTTCGGCTCTTTAGCCTATATCCTCGCTCTCCACTCTCGAGGAGAATCCACTACACAACCCGGTTTGGAAGTCGGAACTTCTTCTACACAGCGATCTCCACGATATCTCATGACATAGTTGATCTCCACGAGATCTCACGACACAGTTAATCTCCACGAGATCACCACACAATCAATGATAGCAAATAGAGAATTGCTCTCTCTTACAACAGCCCTATGGAAAGAGGAGAGATTGCACTTGAAGCTTAGGGATGTGGGATGTGCAAGTATAAAATAAGGAATTGGATTTTGAAAGTTAAGGCTTTTGAACTCAAGAATTAAACACAATTGATTTTTCTCCTACAAAGTTGGTTGGAAAAATAAATAAGGTAGTTGAGTATTTATAGTGAAAAATACCAGCAGTCAAAACCCTAAAGAAATCATCAAAATCCCCCAAAATCCGGTTTTCTGAAACTAGCCGTTACTGTGCAACGACTCTTTGAGAAGTCGACTTATGAGTCGACTCATGAGTCGACTTATGAGTCGGCTTATATGAGTCGACTCAGCAGAAGAAAAATCATAATTAGGCTAGACTTCGTGAGTCGACTTATAAGTCGACTTATGAGTCGACTAAACATGCACAGACCAGATTTGCACAGGAAAACTAAACTTAAAAGCATGTTAAAAATATCAGATAAATTCTAAAAAATATGAAACTTTAGGAATAGTTTATAATCATTTTGACAAACTTGTTTGAAAAGAAATTTTGCAAAAAGGTCCTCGTATTTATGAAAGACAACATTTTGACAAAAATACCAAAAATACAAGTTTTGAAAGTGTGCAAGTGTGTGTGATATCCCGAAAGGCTTCAAATGAAATTTACAACTACTTGCATACAATCTAGCACTAGAGAGAAAAGAAAAACTAGCAAATATCCTCACATAGAATAACATTTCTTTGAGTCTTGATATTGCTTTGATTTGATGAAGCTTTCACTTATATATGTTGTTCTTGATTAACATTTGCTCCATCACATTGCCTCCACCTCCTATAGATATTGACGTTGTAGATCATATTCCATCCAATCCTCCATGTATGGTACTAACAAGCTTGATATACATATTAACTATAATATCACTCAACAAGCAATTAGTACTGATAATGGTGGTTGTAAATTATCATTAAAACAAAAAGGGCTAACATTTAGTTTATTTAATATTTTTAATAGATTTTAGAAAATTAGCTGTGTAAAATTTTAGAATCTGCCAATTTAGCCAATGGTCACATTATAGGTTGACCGACACACATTATCAATCAACTGATCGAAGATTTTTCAGCATAACAGCTAGTTTTGGCTGCTTGGTTTTTGAGGGTATAAATACCCCTCTTGTTTTGTTTTTTCTCAAGGGGTTTTACACAAGTTTTGGGCTGTTTGTTTCTGGGTTTGAAGAGAGAAAAAGTTTGTTTTTGTTAATGTGATGAGTTTTCATAAAGAGAAGAAGCTTTCAATTTTGATTTTAAGGAGTTCAACCTCAATTCTTATCTACATCTCTTTGTGCCTTTTTAGAGAAGTTTTTCTAACTCTTTAATCTAGCTTATTCTTATTTTGATTCTTATATATATTTTCTAGATTAATTTGAATTTAGATTCATTTTTGCTTATTGATTACACACACAACTACTTGAGCCTTAAGTATTTTCATATATTGTATTTTTAGGTTGTGGGGTTGTGTCATTGAGAGAGCTTACTATTTCATTCTCATTCTTGTTGGAGAACAAATCATTTATTTGAGCACTAATTGTTGAGAACACGTTGTAATATACAAGGACACTTAGAGGAGTGGTTGGGAGAGACCGTGATCAATTTCTAGAGGATTGACGTTGGTTGTAAAGCCTAGGAAGAGGTAGTAAATTGTAAAACCCCGCAAAAATTGAGATAATATGTGATAAACTGTAGTAAGTGAATTTTATTGTGATAAATACCATTAAATGATGAATGAGTATAGTAGAAAGTTATTTGAGATAAAACAAGCTCGTATGCATGAGAAAAATGAGTTAAAAACATGCACGAACACAAAACATGCACAACAGGATATAGGCAATAAAAATTGCCTTAATTCCTAAGCAAAGAAGCTCAAAACTGATAAAAAACGCTAATATCTCTCAAACCGTAAGGAATTTAGCGAAACGGACAGGAGTAAATCAAACCCTTAGGGGTCGGTTTGGTTGGCTTAGACTCATCGAGATAGTCGATTTTCATATATAATTCGTCCAATTCCGACTTAGAGTTTAAAAGTTATGACCCATTTTTCACAACATGTTCTGAAACCTACCTGCAAGACTAGACTTTGCCTGAACATTAAAGTTTGCCTACAATGCTAAGTTCGCTTGACAACTTAGGTTACCTGAAATGATTGAAGCTCATCTGACAGCTTCGCCTATGAGGTTTGCCACGCAGCGAGGCTCGACATCGGAAGACGAGGTTCTCTACGTAGTAAGGCTCGACATCAGAAGACGAGGTTCGCTATGCAACAAGGCTCAATATCAAAAGACGAGGTTCGCCATGCAGCGAGGCTCGACATAAAAAGACGAGGTTCACCACGCAACGAAGCTCGACATCAAAAAACAAGGTTTGCCACGCAGCGAGGCTCGACATCAAAGTTCATCACTAGGGACAAAACTCTTCTAGGAAATGAAGCTCTTTCAGGAGACGAACCTCATCCATAGACAAACCTCGTCAAACTGCACCATACCCCTCAAAAGACGAACTTCGTCATTGAAGATGATGTTCACCCAGAAACGAAGTTCATCATTGAAGACGAAGTTCGCCAGAAACGAAGTTCATCATTGAAGACGAAGTTCGTCGTTGCCGTTATTGACGAACCTCATTTGTCACTATTTCTAGAGGCTATATTTAAGGAGGCTTATTAACCCATACTCACCCAATTAAGGAGAGTTAGTGACAATTAACTCACTCATTTAAATGAGAGTTAATAACCATAACTTCCTCATTATAAGGGGAGTTAAAGCCCATTAACTCACTCCATAATAGTCCTAAGCCTATAAATAGGCGTGCTCAATATGAAAGGGGGGAGGAGATTGAGAGGCTAGTCAAAAAATCCTATCTCTCCTCCACTCTCATGGATCTTCATAGATTATCGGCTAATCATTTGGCCTTAGAGCGTCGAAGCTCATAACAAGCATGACGAGGGTCATTACAATGACAAACCTCGTCTTAAACAATAAAGCTTGTCATTGGAAACAAGATTTGAAGCGCGTCAATGAAGATGAAGCTCATCAGTGAAGATGAGGCTCGTCAGTGAAGACGAAGCTTGTCTAACGAACCTCGCCATGCAACAAGGCTCATCATCCACACGAAGTTCGGCTGTAACGGCCATAAGGACGAAGTCAGCCTACGTGGGCTAAATCTAAGGAGTACGTTACGCTCCATTAATCAATATAGGCTAAATCTCAGGAGTCGGTTACGCCCACGATCCCACGATTGTAGCACGTCAATTACGTGCTAAAGCTGGGCAGTTCAGACTTCTAGACTTTTGGTAATCATCAGAGATCAGAGCTTTTACGTGTAAATCCGGAGCTCAAATTTCGATTCCAGCCGGCTAACGAACGTTAGAAGCTCTAGCAATCTTGTTCTGATCATCAACGGGAGGCAATCTCAACTCAAGCATCGAGGGAAGCATCTTTTCGTCACCAAGAACCCACGTTAAACAAAGAGAAGCTGAATTAATCTTCTCTTCATCTGTAATCGAAAGAGAGCATGAGTGATTGTAAGGGTTTCGTACCAAGCGATCAAACCCATTTCTTAAAACAAGAGAATTAATTTAACATCAATTTTTGACCCTACATAGGAAAACCCTTTGGCCGTTCGACCGACGACCAATGCCCGGTCGACCGACGGGCAAAATGCTAGTTTCCCAGTTACAGTTGGTTTCGGGTCTTTTGAGGCCCACGTTCACATGGATGCTTATATATCTCTTTTTCACAAAAAATTTACATATTTTATTATTACTTCTGAATCCTTGCAGTCACCATCTCCCATCATAAACCCTAGATCTAAGCCTTGTGAGTTCGAGTGCTTTGAGAAGGAAATTTCAACATAAGGGCGAGATCGTTGGCGTGTGGCTGAGGGATCTGGTTTGGATTTGCACCTTTAGGCTTTTCAACAGAGTTTTCATGCGAGTTTAATCTATACCAACCTATACCCCTTTTTAAATTGGTTTTTAAGAGTTTCGATGTGGCTTCAATGTGCCTATAATACTATTTTGTGTATTAAAATAGTTCCTTTATAATATATGATATAAAGATCTAATCTTGTTGTGTTTAAAATATTTCAAACGAATTCTCTGAGATAGAATAAGATCTGGAAGTAATTAAACATGAGATTTAACTGAGGTTTGATGGTTTTCATTACGTTTTTGATGCTTTTGAACATGTTTAGGGTTTGTTCATAGCTTTTAATATGAAAATTCTTGTTCATGTGGTTAGATGAACTTCACTAATGTTAAATAAGGGTTGATAATGTTATCTACATGTTTTACATCAATTTAAATGAGTTTGAAATGAAAACACGACACCCGAGCAAACCTGCAAGAGGCAGACGAATTGCCTTTTGCCGGTCGACCGCCGCATAGGCGCCGGTCGATTGACCAATAGTTTTGTGCATGTGCATCTTTTTGCACAACAGTTGTTTGACCGAGAGACTTTCTCGGTTGGCTGACGTTGTTTACATGTTGTTTGTTATTTGTTTAATACCTGAGGTGTTTGTGAACACGAGACTTGGATCCGCACATCGAGATACGTGTACGAACATTTGATATATGTTTCTATTTGAGTTTACATGAATCGTTGAGATGCGTAACACATATGTAAGATGATAGTGTTGGAATAATACATGAAATGCATATTACATCAGTTGTGGATGCTTAGTGGGTTAGTTGGTATATGTAACGCCCCGCCCCGGAATCCCGGAGTCGGTACGCTATTAGGTCTGATGGACTGGCCTCACAAACCATCACATGTCTTTTCAGCACGTTTTGTCCTCACTCACGCGCTCCCTTGAAAACTTCCCAGGGGGTCACCCATCCTAGAATTTCTCCAGGCCAAGCACGCTTAACTTTGGAGTTTCTAAGAGTTAGGTTCCCGAAAAGAAGATGCATCTTGGTGGTATGAGTATTCCAATCAAATCTATCAATACTAATCACATCACCCGCTCAAGGGTTGGGGTATTACATACTCCCCCACTTAAACACACAACGTCCTCGTTGTGCCAAATCATATCATCCAAGACCGTACCATCCGTGTGAGATTCTAGAGGTGGCTCCTACGGCCTCAAGAGGTAGCTCCCGCCCTCTCGACGTAGCACTTTGCGCAGCATAGCACTTAGCTCTCACAATTCTGGTTGGCTTTGTTCTGATACCATTTGTAACGCCCTGCCCCGGAATCCCGGAGTCGGTACGCTATTAGGTCTGATGGACTGGCCTCACAAACCACCAAATGTCTTTTCAGCACGTTTTGTCCTCACTCACGCGCTCCCTGGAAAACTTCCCAGAGGGTCACCCATCCTAGAATTTCTCCAGGCCAAGCACGCTTAACTTTGGAGTTTCTAAGAGTTAGGTTCCCGAAAAGAATATGCATCTTGGTGGTATGAGTATTCCAATCAAATCTATCAATACTAATCACATCACCCTCTCAAGGGTTAGGGTATTACAGTATACCACAATTAGACCGCGGATGGACTACACTTAGAGTTGGTTAGTTTACCATAAATAAGACCGCATATGGACCACACTCCAGGATGAACGTGGTATTTTCGGATTGGATGGATATGTTTGTGCTTTGCTTGGTGATCATCTATTATGTATCATACGGAATAGGGTGATTTACCTATTTCTGTAGAGTGATTGAGCAAGATGGTAGACACAGGATATTGTGATGACCTTACAATAGTATCGTTATTTCATGTAGAGGTATATACATAGTTTGCATTATTGTTTCCATGCTAGATTTTTTGAGAGTAGGGTATAATTTAGAGACTTGGTATATATGACATGTTCTATGGAGATGGTTATGTTGGATGATATTCTTTATGATTGCGCAACTACCTGAGGGTAGTTCGAGATTTTGACATTAGTTTATCATGATTGAGGTTAGGAATTATAGTATTTCTGATATGTGTTGTTTTTCATTCATAGAATTGGAATTGATATTTAGCGATTCACAATTTGAGATATGGTATAAATATGAGGATTTTCTTATTTGGATTATTTCGCTCGACGTACTAATTCTCGTGTTGTGGATTTCTAAATACTTATTTCCACTTAGTGTAGAATGAATGATTTTACATCTATATGTACTAACCTGTATTTTCTTATATACTCCTACCCCTTTGTGACGCCCTTGGGTTCACACAAGGCTGCAGTCCAAGGTGAAACCAAGAATGTCAAACCTGTCATGCACCACACCGTGCAATAACATGTTTCACCATCACAATTAACATCTATCTAGTAGAGTCAACAATAGGTATAGGTACAAAAGCAAGTAAAAGATAATACAAGAAATAACTGATGAAGTGATAGTGATCACATTAATATCTCATCATCCAACATACAGAAATACATAGTCAATATTTGAATAGATAACTGGAATACTCAACAAGTCTCAAATACAAATATCTGACAAGAGGAAATAAGGCACACAGCCTTTACAACTTCTAGAATAAGACTCTCAAATGTCTAAACAAAAGTCTATTGTGGAACTCCAAAAGAAAATATAACTAAGTAGACAGCTGAAGCTAAAATGCATCGCCATCAACCTACGACTCTCCGGGCTCCTGGATCGTTACCTGAAAGGGGGAGGGACAACAAGCGTCAAAGCGCTAGCGAGCAACATCACAACCAACCCCAAGGGAACATGGCTCGTTGTATAAGAAAATACAGATAATACATAATAGATCTAAAATCATTGATCTTACTAAAGAGGATTTTACTATTTAGAAATTTACAACACGAGCATAGGTACGTCGAGCAAAATAATCCAAACAAGGAAACCCTCATGTATATACCTTGTATCTCAATTTGTAAATTCCTAAACACCAAACACGAGGTTTTAGTACAGGAACAATAATAAAAGAAATACTACTAATCTCAGAGCATAAGTACAGTGCCATGTCATATCCTACATGAATATCATGTTATTACTTACATGAATATCATGTCATAATCTACATAAGTGTCATATCATAAACTCCTGTGAGAAAGTCATATACAGGGTTAAGAAATATGTCCGATACAGGAACTAGATACTGTGGTTTCCAAACACATGGAATAAGTGGCAAATGTCCAACACGAGGACTGAAATGGATTATAGTCCAACACGAGGACTTCTATGGATTATAGTCCAACACGAGGACTGTGTAACTGTGAAAAGCATATGTGGGCAGATATACATAATCTAAAATCATCCGCATCTCGGTGTACATGTCTAAACTTGTGTCAAAAGTCAACCCACATGCACAGATAAATCATTAACATGGTGAACTAGTGTCAGGTCATCGAGGCGAACCCGAAAAGCAACTCAAACAGATCAAGAATTTGTAAAACATCTCATCAGTCGACTGACGTGTCGACTGATGACGTCAGTCGACTTATATGTCGACCGATAAGCTCAGGCAGCACAGCCTCAGCTCACCAGTCGACTGATCTGTCGACTGAGGAGCTGAGAAAACATAATCAGCCCGTTAGTCGACTGATCAGTCGACTGATGACTGAAATTTTAGCATGTCGGTCGACTGATCAGTCGACCGATGGACTGCAGAAACTCTGCACAGGTTGTTATTTACCCAAAATTTGATCTAAACTCATCCCCATCACTCCCAAGCATGAAAATACTGATATTAACATGTATGAACTAAACTGAAACAAAAATTTCATGTGTGATTACATAAACAAAACCCTAAACATGTGCATTCATGCTTTTAAAACATTTTGAAAACAAAACTCATGTTAAATCCCTCATTAAAACATTTCAGATCCAGATCTATGATTTGCAAAACGTTGATGAGTTTTTAAACATTCTGAAATAACATATCTTCCCATTATATGCTATAAAAATAAATCCTTTGTACAAAAATTACGTTTTTGGCTCATCAAAACTCATAAAAACCATTTGAAAACGTTTAGAAAATAGGAAAAGATTGGGCGAGATGTTACTCGCCTCTGGGGTGATGAGAAACTCCTGGATCTGAGAGAGATGGTTCCCCTTCGCTGCAACGAGAAGATTTCGACGAAAATCTTTCAAGTTCTTCCCCAAATCACCAAGAGCAAAACTAGGGTTTTAGATAGGGGAGAGGGGCTAGGGTTTTCTCTGATCTAAAGATGAGAGGGGATGATTTCAGGTGAAGGAGAATATATATGAACAGCTAAACCCGACCCAAACCCGAACCAAATCAAAACAGACACGAAACCTGTAAAAACTGGAAATCAGCATATCAGTCGACTGATGTGTCAACTGATACAGTCAGTCGACTGATGTGTCGACCGATCTGGAAAATTTTAGTTTTTTGTGTATGTTTTGCTTATTTGCAAAACCAACGCACTAAATTCTACACACATATTCTCATATCATCTCAAATAACTTTTTATCATGTACATCAATGACCTCAAGATATTTATCATAAAGAATTATTTATTTACTAATAATTCATGTATATTCATATAAAAATTATGGGGTTCTACACCCTTCCCCCTAGGGGCGGTGGAGATGATCTCGCTAGCGCATTGACACTCATTGATTTCCCCCCTCTTTAGGCAGCGAGTGAGATGCATGGAGAGTCACAGGTTGATGGAGATGCATAGTAGCTTCCACCTATTCTATTATATTTGTAGTTATTTTAAGAGCTTCACAGTAGATGTTTATCTTCTGACATTAGAGTTTTTATTTTTATTTTGTAAAGGCTGAGTACCTTAGTAGGATTTCACTTGACTCTTTGTGTTCAGATATATTATATTTTTTCATTCAGAGATATTTTATTCTATTTCAGTTGTTCCCTAAGGACGTCTATTCATACATTTCTTTTGTACTTATCTTGCTCATTGTACTACTTTATTTTACTTGTGCATGTTCTGTACCTACACATGTTGTTTATTTCTACTAGAGAGATAGTAACTGTGATGGTAAAACGTGTTTTTACACGGTGTTGGTGCATGATAGGTTTGACATTCTTGGATTCACCTTGGACTACAGCCTTGTGTGAACCTAGGGGCGTCACATAAATCCATGCACTTGAGGGAGGTGATACGGGTAGGCCAATACTTAGAGTAGTGTCATGTGATATTAACAATCGTGTGATTTGTAAACGTTATCGGTGAGCGTTAAAACCCAATTTTGTATTTGTTAGTGTGTTGATTACTGGAGAATCTCCTCAAGGGTGAGGAGCGGAGACGTAGGTCGAGGGTGACCAAACTCCGTGAATATTTTCTTCTGTTTGATATTGGCGCACCCTTATTTGTCTTATTATATATATCACGTATTATCCATTGTTTATCATTGCACATAATTTCATTGTATATCACATTGTTAGGATATATTAGTTAATAAGTTTTAATTTGGCATTAATATCGGATTAGATTAGCAATTACCCTATTCACCCTCCCTCTAGAGTACTTTCAAATGTGTCTTTTACTGTTTCACAAGCTGCAATATATTCTATTTCAGTTGTAAAATCGACTATAGTTTCTTAGTTGCTATATAGTTTCTTATTTACAACTCTTTAAAGTAATAGATCGATTAAGGTAAGTGCAATCCCTAATGTAGACTTTCTATCATTAGGATCTAACTGCAAATTAGAATTAGTGTATCCTTTTAACTTTTAAAGGGACACCACTAAATACTAAACAATAATGTTTTGTTTAGTTGAGAAATTTAAGAATATGATTCTAATGTTCCTCTCAAGGATTGGACTGTTATCTACTAACTCTACTTACTCTTGAGCAATATCTAGCCTAGTATACAATTTTGCATACATAATACTACCTATAGTAGAAGCATATGAATATTACTTTATTCTTTCCAACTCTTTATCTGTACGAGTTGCCATTTTCTTAGAAAGAACGGCTCTACGTCCAAAAGGAATAAGCCTCTTCTTTTAAATGTACACGATATAGTATTTGAGCAATAATGTTTTGTCGGAAGAAAAATTTTCTTAAACTCCCACTTTCAAAGGGAATATGACTAGAATGAACAATTTGGATATTCCCTTTGAATCTGATAAGATGAAACAAATATACACGATATAGTATTTGAGCAAAAATCGGGAATAAAATTCCGCGCAAATTTTGAAAATTTTTACAGTTGAAAGAGATGGGCCGGGCCGGCTTCTACGCCTCTTAATTCCTTCAGAATCTATCTGTGAGATCATCTAGCCGAGGACCAATTAAAACAATAATGCCACTCTGATTTAATCCACACAGTTGGGCCTAAACGTTTTTGATAGACTTCATTAAAGCAATATTAATAATTGAAAAAAAAAATTTCAGAGCAACCCCATAAAGAACAAAGCTAGGATAATGGATAACTTTCCACTAATTTAATTGATTCTCATGACACATTAAGCTACTCACGCCACTTCTATTAGTAATAGCTAACTTAGTAGATTAAATTTCTCTGGACATGCTGATAGTATCTTAAAGTAGGGACTTTTATCGTACCCACCAAATACTTCTTCAACAACTCTTTATGTTTCTTTTCACATTCGAATAATATTTCTGTATTTTCTATTATCGAATCCATTGTGTGGAAATAAAGAAGGTGAGGCGGCGCAATTAGTTTATTTCGTATGGATGAGTTAATTAATCCTACAAGGATTAGAGGAGATAAGCTTTACGATATTCCTTTGTTTAATGGTAAAGAAAGATACTAGTGGATGCATGCATGCTGACCTTGGACCAGTTTCCTTATTGGAAGCAGAAGGAATATGTTCATATCTTAATCCCCTTTGGATCTTCTCTACTATTTCTTTATTGATATCAAACTAGAGAGGGAAGTATCCTTTACATAACAATGTGTAAAGGTTTGAAACTACCAATGTAAGCATGACCTCAAAAGCTCAAAGATCCTTAACTTCAACTTGTAACACTGATTATTCTAATCACCAAGGGTAAATTAACAAAAGATATTGCATTAAGAAAACACGGAGATTTTGTCGAGTAGGCTTAGAATATATTATCTCTATACTATGCCTCTAGATTCCTAATCAGCAATGTCATCACCACGTTGTGCATCCAGATACCTTAAACTAATGAAGCTTATCTCATGCATAATCAGATTCCTACCTTTGTAATTTCTTAATAGAGAACTTGAGTCATAGGTCATTAGTCATCAAACCTCGATAACCTCCAAGATGAAGGTTGACTACTGACCTAAAACTTTTGTTAAGAGATAAAAAATAGAGAGTATGAGAAACACAGCTTAAATTAAGTTATGATGAGAGTTAAGGTTTATATTTTCATGTCTAACTTATGCCCCCGCAAGTTAAGCATCCTTTTAATGGACTGAAACTTAGACTCATGCAGCAATACTATTTTTTTTTTAATCTACATTAACACTATGGCTAGTAAGATTCGAACATGGCCGGGTTGCTTTGATACAATCTAAGATTAAGTCCCTCTAATCATTACACCAAAACTCTAAAATTATGGTGAGAGTTGATGTTTATATTTTCATATTCTAACATAACTTTGATACCATGAGAAAATCCCTCTAACTGCTATATCAAAACTCTAAGAGGATTATAGTTTTATATTAATTTTAATAGAACATACATCAAGACTCACACTTTTGCTAAATAATGGTAGGAAAATTGACCATATTCTTCTTTTATTGCGAATGATTGGAGTCAATTACATGGTATGCTTGCATTTGAATAAATTTTCTCCCAAACCATAGAAATTTTTTTGGGTAAGCTAATTTGATGCAATTTCACCTTAGCAAATAATGCTATGTTCACCTTCGTGCCAATGGAGGGGGATTAAACAAGGATGGAATACCTTATGTATTTTTTTTGGGATCCTTATTTATAAGGAGAAATCGATCCTCCCTCGATTACTAGCTGTGTGAAGAGGCAAAAAAAGAATAATAGATAGAACAAAAGAACAAAATAATACTAGATCACACAAGCAATGTTCAATGACGAATCTTATGTACAATTTTATTTTATTTAAATAATGACAAATATATATTTATGACTAATTTGTATTTGAGATGACTTGTGCATATTTATACAACATATAATTGATACGGGTGTATCTCTTCGGAACTTAGCGATCCTCATGGGAGCTTGAGGATAGATGATTCTCATGATAGCATGAGAATAGGGGTGTAAAACAGTACAGTGGAACGCAGGTGGAAGCGTAGAACGAGACGGCGAGCAGCAGATTCGAAGAATCCAGTTTTCAGCTTGTGAGTCAACTCATACATGTACATGAGTCGACTCATCAGGTTGAGTCGACTCATGACTGTAATGAGTCAACTCACGAAATCAAGCCATGTTAGCAAAAGTCTCTGACTAGTTAACTCATCAGTTATGAGTCGACTCATATGAGGTCATGAGTCAACTCATCTCAGTCATGAGTCGACTTATCGACAGTTTCCTGATTCGTTTGGGTTTCTGTTCACACGAATTCTTGTTGGTTTTGGGCTTGGTTGTTTACTAAATTGCCATCCACATTTGTACACTTATATAAAGGGTTGTTTAGGGTTTCTAAACATGAGATCTATCATCAGCTTAGATCTTAGAGAAGAGATATAAGATCAGAGAGAGATTCTAATTATTGTATTAGGGTTTAGAGAGGATTGAGAGGTTGTTCTCAATTCTAGTGAGATTGTGAGGGAGAGATTTGTTATAGTTGATTCTTCATAATCTAGAGAAGGTATTTTCCTTCGCCATACTGAATTATTCTGTGTTTTAGTTGTCTTCTTCTCAACCCATCTTTTGGTAATTCCGCGACCAAAGAGTGCTCGCACGGCAACTCGTATCAAGTTGGTATCAGAGCATCAGATCCGGTGAAGGGGCATCCTGTGTATGGTCCTGACTCGATCGCAATACAAGAAGCTAGGCGAGATCCTTATTTCATTTGAAGGAGTCCAGGTTTTAAGGAAGAAGAAGATGGTTGAAGGAGACAATTCAGCAAGGATTGATGCATTGGAAAAGCAGATCGAGACGATAGGTTCGACTCTCACACAACTCGTCGGTCTTATCCATGGAGGTGGAAAAAAAGGTGAATCTTCTTCGAAGAAAATTGTTGAGTCTGATGTGGAGAGAGTAGATTCAGATTCCGATGAGGAGGAGGAGACTGTTAAGGCTGCGTTCCATCAAGAGGGTAAGAATCCTTACCAGAATCTGAAGATTGATTTCAGAGTAGAGATTCTTATTTATGATAGGAGTGTTAACGTCGAGAGGCTTGATGATTGGATCGAGTGGATGGAGATGTATTTTACTCTTTATGGATATTCGTCAAAAGAGAAGATTGTGTTCGCGACTTTGAATCTTTCTGGGTACGCAATGACGTGGTCGAAATCCTACTACAAGTAGGAAAAGAAGGCGGTGTCGTGGAATAAGTTCAATGATATACTGAGGAAGCAGTTCTACCCGGTGGGATTCCATGAAGAGTGTTGGTACAAGTGGTACGGCTTGCGCCAAAGGGTCAATCAAACCGTTCAAGAATACACCACAGAGTTCTAGCAGCAGGCGATGGTCCTCAACATTACGACAGAGGAATATTCCGTATTTATAAAGTATATGACGGGATTGAGTGATTACATCTGAATGGAAATGAAGCTATTCACGGTGGAATCAATTGCAGAGGCGAGCGTGAAGGCTATTGCCCTCGAGGGCAAGCAAAAGAAGGGCAACGAGGCTAAGGGAGACTTCAAACAGATGGGAAGCGAGTCTAGTGGTTCTCAATCTAAGGAGGAGAAGAAGAAGGGTGATCCAGGAAAGGCAGGACTGATTTGTAGTCACTGTGAGAAGACAGGGCATAGAGCTGATCGGTGCTAGAAGAAGTATCTTCATCTCAAGCCAAGAGGGTTGAAGAAGAAGGAGGAGAAAAAGGCATACATTATAGCTCAAGGTCCGAAAGAAGTCCCGGGGATGATATAGCCCAACAGCAGTCTCAACCTTATGGCGGGGAAACAGACCACGAAAGAGGACGACGACCCGAGAGAGCAACTTTTTGTTCTTAAGTTGCAAGTGAAGACCAGTTTGGTTGATGTCATTGTTGATTCGGGCAGCAAGAAGAATTTGATATCCGAGGTATTGGTTCAGAAGCTAGGTCTAAAGACGGTCAAGCATCCGAAGCCCTATCCATTAGGGTGGATTAAGAAGGAGGAGAAACTGAGTGTAGTTGATCAATACACTGTCAGATTTTTGCTCCACGAGTTGTATATTGACGAGGTCACGTGTGACGTCGTTCTGGATGTTTGTCAGATTATACTGGGCAATCCGTACTTATAGGATAGATATGCGATCTACGAGAGGTGGGCTCAGAAGTATACCTTCACTAAGGATGGTGGAAAGTTCATATTTCGTTCGGCATCTCTTCCGAGGGAGACAAGCTTAGGGACGGTGACGCGAGCGAAGAGACTAGTGAATGTAAGCAAGAAGTTTGTCTCACTGTGTATTAGACTTCTAGAAAAGCCATCGATAAAGGATTACAACTTGGGGTGCACGGTGACTATGATGAGACGCGGGACGAATGAGTTGTTTTCGATCGGACGTCGAGACCAGATTCCTAACAAGGCCAGGTGGTACAGAAAAGATGGTGGAGCTCAAGAGTTTCCTCAGCAAAAGTTCTAACTTGAACGAGACTTCAACTTCCTAAAGAGGGGACCTATGATACATGTGTATCTTCTCTTCGGAACTTAGCGATCCTCATGGGAGCTTGAGAATAGATGATTCTCATGATAGCATAAGAATAGAGTTGTAAAACAGTATAGTGGAATGTAGGT
Source organism: Asparagus officinalis (assembly GCF_001876935.1). Classification (NCBI taxonomy): domain Eukaryota; kingdom Viridiplantae; phylum Streptophyta; class Magnoliopsida; order Asparagales; family Asparagaceae; genus Asparagus; species Asparagus officinalis. The sequence continues at coordinate 63,170,629 of NC_033795.1, forward strand.
GGAAGCGTGGAATAAGACGGCGAGCAGCAGATTCGAAGAATCCAGTTTTCAGCTCGTGAGTCGACTCATACATGTACATGAGTCGACTCATCAGGTTGAGTAGACTAATGACTGTAATGAGTCGACTCATGAAATCAAGCCCTGTTAGCAAAAGTCTCTGACTAGTCGACTCTTCAGTTATGAGTCGACTCATCTCAGCTATGAGTCGACTCATCGGCAATTTTCTGATTCGTTTGGGTTTCTGTTCACACGAATTCCTATTGGTTTTCGGCTTGGTTATTTACTAAATTACCATCCATGTTTGTACACCTATATAAAGGGTTGTTTAGGGTTTCTAAACAGGAGATCTATCATCAGCTTAGATCTTAGAGAAGAGATCTTAGATCAGAGAGAGATTCTAATCATTGTATTAGGGTTTAGAGAGGATTGAGAGGTTGTTCTCGATTCTAGTAAGATTGTGAGCAAGAGATTTGTAATAGTTGATTCTTCATAATCTAGAGAAGGTATTTTCCTTTGTCATACTGAATTGTTCTGTGTTTTAGTTGTCTTCTTCTCAACCCATATTTTGGTAATTCTGCGTCAAAGGGTGCTCGCATGGCAACTCGTATCAATAATTGATAGCAAGATCAAACAAAATGAAAATCAACTCAAAACGATGACTCTGCTAGCAGATTCATCAATTATCCCTATGCTCATTGATGAGCAAGTGATTATCGATGGGCTTAGTTCCTTATCGATGAACCCGCTGCTGATTCTATTGATTTCTTAACCTCTTATCAATGAAAAGTTTTACAGAGATTGTTCACCCATTGATGAGTAAGTTACCCATCAATGAGCAAAGTCATTGACAATCGATTTGAAGCCCCTTATTGATCCAAAAAATTACAAAAGCATGTTGTCCATCGATGAGTACTTGACCCATCGATGAGCATATTACTCATTGATGAGCAAGTAGCCTATTCTTGAGCCTGAATCAAATTATAGCTTTCTGAGATATAATCTCATCCTTTCATTGTAGCATCTATACCCTCTCTCCTATCTCATTTTTCATTAACGCCTGTGACCTAATTAAGAGAAAATAAGAGAGCAAGAAAGAGAAAAGATAGGCTTTGAAGATTAAAGTTTGTTCATCACCTGGATCATCCCGTAGCCTTCTCGATAAAGTTGTCATCACATTCTTCATCCCTGGATCCATATTCATCGATGAGTGCTACCCTAGGATACCTGCCTTCACCTCCGTTCTTCCAGATCTAGATCTCAACATTTTCGGAGAACAGTTTGATCAATAAAGGGCTATGAGATTTTTATCATTTGCACTTTAATTGATATTTGTTGATAGTAAATATTACTCTCTTCTACGATTGTTCGATGGGTTTATATCATACTCAAGGTGGTGATAATTGATGGTGAGGTTTACCAGCGGAGAGCTAGGTTTACTAATGTGCGAGAGTGTGATTGATGTAGACGACTAGTTTAGGGCTAGACTAGGAAGTGCTCTTGTAACATGTTACTAGATTGGGGTTTGTAATCCACGAATCTCTGATATACCGTGGAAGCCCCTTTTGTTGAGGAGGAAAAGTGAAGTAACATTTATCCGTTGTAGGCATATAAAATTGCTTATAGGTCCCCTAGCATAGCTCGGCACAAACCGACGAACCAACGAGGCGACGAGATCGACGAATCGCACGGAAGCGACGGAATGCATCCATACGCGTTCGGAATCAAGCCTAGTGTTAAGGAATCAACGAGTCATCCAACCGAGAACAGACTCGGACGAATCACGATCGAATCAAGATCAGTTTCGGACTCGAACTCAGAAGCGGATTTACTGCCAAATCAGGAATCCGACTTACTGCCAAATCAGATCAACCAATCAGAGTCTCAATCAACCGAATCACGGACAAAACCGAAAAACGGACAACACAAAACGACAGAACAACACACCCGAAAAGAGGCTCGGAAACCAAGTCACCGAGGCGGCTCACCGAGCCACCAAGTGGTGGGCTCGGCGAGCCACCTAAGTAGCTCGGTGGCCGAGCCACCTTGCGGGGCTCGGCCACCTCCGACCACACAATGGTGGCTCGGAGGCCGAGCCACCTCTAGGTGGCTCGGCACCTCCGAGCCACCATTTGGTGGTCTGGAGGCCGAGCCACCTCTTGGTGGCTCGGTGGGCCGAAGCCACCAAGGTGGCTCGGCCAGTTCGGCCACCTCGAGGTGGCCGACAGTTGTTCTTTCGCGGGCACTGTTCTGGGTGCCTATAAATAGGCAAGGGGTTGTTCATTTGAAGGGTCGAACTTTTAAGAGCCGAAACTCTTGCCGGATTGAAGAGTGAACTCGGAGCTTTGAAGACCTGAAGACTTGCACATTCGGATCTGATCCTCGACGAGCATCCACGTCAGAAAACGGCAGGATTTCGAGAGGAAGAAAGACAGATCTGAGATCTACACGAGACCACACTCCAGATCAAGCTTGGTCTTAGATCTCGAGATCCGAGCGATATTCCCTTGGTGGACTAATCCCTCCCGGCTATTATTCCCTTCGTGGAATAATACCCGTATAATCGTGTAAGATCCGACGGATCTAGATCGCGCGGTGGTCCACGGATTTAACCCCGGCGCAGGCAAAGAACCCACCAAAGCGAGCGAACCGCAAAACAGAGCTCGTGATTTGTTCACAGAGGAAAGTTGTAATTTTTCTTTATTTTCTTTGATTTAGTTGTAACCGGATCTATAAAAGACCGGATCTTGTAATCAAGATGACAATGGAATCAATGAAAAAGACAACAGTTTTCCCGCGAACAATCTTGGGACCACAGTGGGAGCCGACGATCTCGCCAACGAGATCGATGCGTCGCAGCCGCGGATTGCAATCCGGTCGTGGAGGAGGTCGAGTACGAGTTCGACCAAGGCAAGTTCGAGGAGTACGTGTCCTTGTCCGGATCTACTCCTCCGCAAGTCCAAGAAGTTTCTCCACGGAGAAAAGCTCGTTGGTTTGACTGCTCGGAAGCCACGGAGCTCTCAACCAACTGACGCCGAAGTTGCGTCAAATGAAATTCCACCGACTTCCAAACCAGGTCAACTCTACTCCGCAACCCTCCACTATTTCAGGGGTTCGTGGACTCTCTCAAAGAGAGCCCGCCAGAGGCGTCGTCAACGCCTTGCGCGGCAATTCGCTAAGGCGATGGAGTCTACGGACGGATTCCGCTACCACGCGGAGTTGAAGAACAGAAGAGGCAAACAGCCTCAACCACCAATGAATGGCGACTCTTCCAAGCCGCCAAAGAAAGAATGGGTCCGCGTCAAACGGAACCGTTCGACACTCGAGGAGCGCATTCGCAAGCGCCGCGCGATGTCAGCGCAGGCACGGGCTCAAGCTCAGGAAGCCCGTAGAAAGCTGCAAAAGGAGGTGGAGAAGAAGCCACCACCAACACGACAAGTCTGGAAGCCTAAGTCTGAAGTGGCGACTCAGGCCAAAAAGCAACCAGTGCAGCCTTCTAAGGAAGGTCAAACTCCGGCGAGTCAACCAAAGTCGCCGTCAATCCCAATAACTTCTCCGGGAGATCATGCAGAGTCATCCCGCAAGAAGAAACCAATTTTGGAGCGCCTCGGTCCAATTCCTGACGTGAGAGGCAAAGCTCCAATTCACGAGCGTTTGGGCCCGATGAAGAAGCCCAGAACGACTCAACATACTGGGGGTCGCCATCACCTCCAGCATGACAAAGACCTCAAGGCAGCTGCGCGCACCAATTTGCGCATTGAAGTCCAAGATCACGCCGAAAATTCACGCCCAAAAAGGCATGTTTTGAGGCGGGTAACCTTTGAAAGCCCAAAGAAGGCAAGTCAACCTCAGATGGAAACATTATCATCTGATAATGATTGTGTTGTACCTGAGAAGGCGTGCCCGCACACGATAGGTTACTCTGACTGTCAAAATGACGAGTTGTACTATCGTGCTGGGGGTACGAATAGAACCAGGAAGAGGAGTCCCCGAGAACGGGAAATTCAATGTCCCTGTTCCAAACTCATTCGGGCGGTATTGTCGGAATGCAATTGCATTAAGGCGGTCCCCGAAAGAGTTTCAGTTTTTGAAAGACTTAATGCGGAAACGCCAAAACCAAGGCCTAGGCGCTTCCAACGAAGAAGAAGGGTGATTGAAGACGGAGAATTTCCGAGGGTCACCACCAACATGACGAGCAAAGGGACATCGGCACGAGAAGATTTCGAGTCGATTCTGAAAGCTTCCCGACCTAGAACCCGTCTGCAGTCCGGAACCATAGAGCGAGCAACTTATGGTAGGATTCGGACAAGACGCCCTTCAGAAGATGAAGAATCTGATGCCGGCTCCGCGGTGGCATCAGATAATACAGTATCCAGCGAGGGACAACCCCGCGAGGCCCTGATGATAAGTGCGGAGCAGATGGCCAAGATGCTTGAAGACGCTTTGGCTAAGCAGAAAGAAAGTTTCAAATTTGAGATGGAGATGGCCATGCAGCAGATGAGAGAAATGCATGACCAACAGATCCAAGCATTGGCGAACCAACAAGGCGAGCAGAATCATCGTAACCCGATTAATGTGGAAGATGAGGATACAAATGCTCGTAACACCAATGATCCTCCCGTCAACGCAGGGGGTGGTAATGAGAATGCTGGCGAAGAAACCGGCGAAAACCTGAAGATCAAGAACCTCGAGAGCAAAATCAACACACTAATTTCCGCTCAAGAGACGAAGAAAACAGGCATTCCTTGCCCATACCCAAGAGAATGGGAATCGATCCCATATCCGGCGAAGTTTAATCTAATTAACTTCACGCCGTTTAATGGGATGGGTTCACCTACCCAGCATTTGATTTACTTCAAATCGCATTTGGGGGTGATCTCTGGTAATGAGCCTCTGATGGTGCGGTCATTCGTCGGCACTCTTCGCGGAGCCGCCTTCGATTGGTATCGCCGCCTCAAGCCAGGCAGCGTAAACAGCTGGGATGACATGGAGACCAAGTTCCTGGCCAACTTCTTCGACGACGACACCGAGATATCTATCGGATCGTTGCTCGATGAGAAGCAGAAGGACGGAGAGTTAGTCGATACCTTCGTCAAAAGATTCCGGAACAAGGCGATGAATTGCCGGGACCCGATCACCGAGGAATTCATCCTCCAGACCTGCCACAACAACCTCGCGTTGGACGTGCTAGAAGCAATGGGGACAGCACCATCCAATACATGGAAGGACTTGAAAGTCCGGGGAGAGCAAGCTGAGCGATTCCTCAAGAGGAAGAAGGCGGAAAGAGGCCAACCGGCGACGAGTGTTCCAAAGCAAAACTTCGTCCCACGGGGGAAAGGTAAGGCACAAGCTAATGCAGTTGATGCTAATCAAACCTTTCAATTGCAACCACAGCAACAGCAGCCACAGCAACAAGCACCCCAACAATCTCGAGGACAATGGCAACAACGGCCTCAGAAGCAGAAATCTGCGGAGCCGAGGTTTCCTAAAGTGTACTCCTTCAAGGATGATGAAGTTCCCGGCATCTTCAAATACCTGTTGGAGAACAACAAGATCCAGTTGCCGGCGATCGTGGATCAAGAAGGGGCCAGCAAAGTGACGGATCCAAAGTACTGCGCGTACCACAGAGCGGTCCACCACCCTACGAGATCATGCTACCACCTCAAGGACAAGATCCAGGCGTTAATCGACGTAGGAGTCATAACCCCGAAACCAGCCAAGAATGTGGGGGCCAACGCAGTGTCAATCAGTTTTGGGTCAGTGCCTACAACTTGGTTCGAGCCAAAACGCGTCACCAAAGTCGGGATGAAGACGGTGAATGACGATCCGCACGGACAGCGCCAAAAGGGACTTGTGCCGCACACAACCCCAAATGGCGAAATCCTTTGGGTTCATCCAGATCTGATTGGAGATGAACAATGGGCCGGTTCGTCATCCGGGAGGAAGTCTAAAGGAAAAGGGAAGTCTTGTTATGGAGTCTCTGCTATCCCAGGGGAAGATGACGAAAGAATCTCCACTTTCCTGCTCTCTGAAGAAGAACAAGAAGCTTTTGCGACACGGAGCGGAAATGAATACCACTACAATTATCCGCCACCTAGTGAGCAGGGGGTGAACAAGCGGGGACCAGCCAAAACTCTCACGGAGATGGGAGTGATTGCAAGTCCCACACCGGGTAAAGAAGCTCTACGACAACCGGTGAATAAACCAAAAGAGAAGAATCCCCAAGAGGTACAGAATCCGAAGCAGTCTCGTTTCAGTCGTCCAATTGGAAGAGACAAACCGGAAAGCTCGAAGACTCCGCATAGCTTCGACATTATGGCGCAATTAGCCAACATTCCTGCACGGATAACGCTGTATGAGTTGCTGCGATTATCCAAAGAAACCAGGGAGGCCCTACAAGAAGCTTTGGCCAATGCAGAGGTATTTCTGACTCAAGTCAAGCCGATACCTGAACAGCCAGAACCGCTGAGTCAACAGTGCAACATAGCGACTAAGAACCTTCCCTGCATTACTTTCACCAAAGAAGATATGCAGACGAAGAATTCGAACCACGATCGGCCGTTATATTTCGTCGGATACATTGGCTCCAGCCAAGTCAACCGAATCCAAGTGGATCCGGGTTCTGCTGTGAGTATTATGCCGCTTCGATTGATGCATTTCCTCGGCATCCCAGTAAGCAAGTTGGCGTCCACAGGCACTGTTATTTATGGATTCAACACTAGTGGGTCAAGACCCTTGGGTAAGATCCGGGTGAAGTGCCAGATGGGAGATCTGAAGACAGAAGTCACGTGTTATGTGATCGATGCGGAGACTTCGTACAACTTACTATTGGGTCGGCCTTGGATCCATAGTAATGTGATAATTCCCTCTACTCTCCATCAGTGTTTGAAGTATGTCGACACTGACAATGAGGTTAGGACGGTGGTCGCGGATAAGCAACCATTCAAGGGGTATGAGAATTATTTCACCGATTCTCTCCTTTATGGTAACGAATCCGATACTGAACCATCGGCCCAGGGCACAGACAGCGGAGAAGAAGCTGATTCTGAAGCCGGATTCGATTACAATGGCGGTTTTGTTTTAAATGACATTGTACCCTTTGTAATCAATCTTGACGATGAACAATCGTCAGATGGAGGTTGTAACTGGCAACTTGCCGATATTGCAATAAAAGATGATTTAGAGTACTCCTTGTCTCTTGATGATGTGATGAAAGGGCTGTATGATAATCCTGAGTTGTATATGCCGATCCGATCATCCTATGTAACGAAGGAACACCTCCAGCATTCTTTCGGAACAACCATGGTCATCCCGAACAAAGTAAGAGGTGCTAAAGAAGTGATTTACGGTAAAGGAAAAAGCTCTCCGTTACCAGATCATTTCCTAAGTGAAGACGAAGATGATGACAAACCTGGTCGACATCTATCCAAGTATAGTCCAGAAGCGCGCAAGCTCATGGAAAAGCAGGGGTACGATTTCACACTCGGAGAAGGTTTATACTTCGATCGAGGTCCTCGTAATCCAGCCAAAGCGGTATATGTACCAAAAGGGAAACCTGAGGATTATTATAAATATGGGCGAGGCTTAGGTTATGTTTCATTAGATGACGAATGTAGTTGGCTGATCATCGATCAAATTGCTAACAAAGCCAAGAAGGGATACTCTCCTGATGCTTCAGAGTGGGACTCCGATACAAGTCTGGGAGAAGTTTTCAAAGCCCTAATGGCAAATATGGCTACAGCTGATCCATCCACCATGGAAGACGACGATCAAATGCCACCATGGGAAGACCCGTGGGTTCACCATCTGAATATGCAGTATGGCGATAGGTTCGAGCAAAGAGAACCACCCACTGAAGATAAAATAGTCCAGATTAACATGGGTGATGAGGCCAACCCAAAGCCTATATTCATCAGCGACAGTCTTCCCCCAGATGAGAAGGAGGAATTGATTGCTCTCATCAGGGAATATATCGACGTCTTCGCATGGAATTATGAAGACATGCCAGGGCTCGACCCCAATGTCGCAATGCACCGCCTCGATATCAAGCCGGATGCCAAACCTGTCAAGCAACAGCAAAGACGGTTTCGTCCGCAGATTATGGAAGCCATTGAGGCAGAGGTTAAGAAGTTGATCGAATCAGGATTTATCCGAGAGGAACAACATCCAGACTGGTTAGCTAATATCGTTCCAGTTATGAAGAAGAACGGTAAAATCAGAATCTGTATTGACTTCAGGGACCTGAACACGGCATGTCCGAAAGACGACTTTCCTCTCCCAATCACAGATGTCATCATCGACAATACATGTGGATTAGAGAGGATGTCTTTTATGGATGGTTTCTCGGGTTATAACCAAATCAAGATGTACCCAGATGATGAGAAGCATACAGCGTTCAGAACGCCCCTCGGTGTCTTTTGCTACACCGTAATGCCTTTGGGATCTCCGCCTGAAGCCTCTCCAGCAGAACTAAAGGCCCTGTGACCTTTTGCATCAAGTCGGCGGGTTTTGCCCTGAGCCCTATGTGACCGAGCACCATCCCAGATCGCACGAGAATCAATCTGAGAGGCTTCTTCGGCCACCAACTCTTCGATAGACTTCACAGGGACAGTCTTATTAGCTGCTAGCAACCACTTGCAGCTTAAGAAAGTGAGATTCAACTGCCGCTCAGTACCTGGGAGACTGAACCTAGCACCAGTGCAACCAGTCACGGTCCACAACCATGCACGAAGACCGTCCACCAAACCTCCATGAGCCCGAAGCTGCTGGCGTGGGTTCCCAACATAAAGCTGGTCATAACCGAACTGGCGGGCGAATCGACAAGGTAGATACGGCTCTATGAAGCACTGATTCCCCACCCGGAAAGTCAGGTAACCCGGCCTAATGTTCACTAGCCAATTAAAGCAGCCCATATCCAGATAAGTCCTATACTCCCTCGGCTTCTCCTCATCAATCAAACACTCGCCGTACCGGCTGGGGAACTGTGGAAAGCAAGTGGAGAATGCCCAGCACTTGTGGACTTGTAGCTGACGCCTGATATCGGGGAATCCTCGGCCCTCCCACTCACCATTCTCAAGCAGCTGTAGAAAGGGGACAGACTGGTCTATGGCATTCGGTACCGACATCACATCGGAACGATGAAGGACGAACCAAGCCATCAAATAAATATACGGAAGCTCCACCTTAATGGTAGGAATCTGAGTCGGTTTATCATCATCTCTCCGTGTAAAAGCACCAGAAATCTGCCGAAGCCCTCGATGAATGTTAGCCACCATCACCGACTGCTTCTTAATACTCTGAAAAGTATACGAGTATAAACTGCTTCTTAATACTCTGAAAAGTATACGAGTATAAACTGCTTCTTAATACTCCGAAAAGTATACGAGTATAAACTGCTTCTTAATACTCCGAAAAGTATACGAGTATAAACTGCTTCTTAATACTCCGAAAAGTATACGAGTATAAACTGCTTCTTAATACTCCGAAAAGTATACGAGTATAAACTGCTTCTTAATACTCCGAAAAGTATACGAGTATAAACTGCTTCTTAATACTCCGAAAAGTATACGAGTATAAACTGCTTCTTAATACTCCGAAAAGTATACGAGTATAAACTGCTTCTTAATACTCCGAAAAGTATACGAGTATAAACTGCTTCTTAATACTCTGAAAAGTATACGAGTATAAACTGCTTCTTAATACTCTGAAAAGTATACGAGTATAAACTGCTTCTTAATACTCTGAAAAGTATACGAGTATAAACTGCTTCTTAATACTCCGAAAAGTATACGAGTATAAACTGCTTCTTAATACTCCGAAAAGTATACGAGTATAAACTGCTTCTTAATACTCCGAAAAGTATACGAGTATAAACTGCTTCTTAATACTCCGAAAAGTATACGAGTATAAACTGCTTCTTAATACTCCGAAAAGTATACGAGTATAAACTGCTTCTTAATACTCCGAAAAGTATACGAGTATAAACTGCTTCTTAATACTCCGAAAAGTATACGAGTATAAACTGCTTCTTAATACTCCGAAAAGTATACGAGTATAAACTGCTTCTTAATACTCTGAAAAGTATACGAGTATAAACTGCTTCTTAATACTCTGAAAAGTATACGAGTATAAACTGCTTCTTAATACTCTGAAAAGTATACGAGTATAAACTGCTTCTTAATACTCCGAAAAGTATACGAGTATAAACTGCTTCTTAATACTCCGAAAAGTATACGAGTATAAACTGCTTCTTAATACTCCGAAAAGTATACGAGTATAAACTGCTTCTTAATACTCCGAAAAGTATACGAGTATAAACTGCTTCTTAATACTCCGAAAAGTATACGAGTATAAACTGCTTCTTAATACTCCGAAAAGTATACGAGTATAAACTGCTTCTTAATACTCCGAAAAGTATACGAGTATAAACTGCTTCTTAATACTCCGAAAAGTATACGAGTATAAACTGCTTCTTAATACTCTGAAAAGTATACGAGTATAAACTGCTTCTTAATACTCTGAAAAGTATACGAGTATAAACTGCTTCTTAATACTCTGAAAAGTATACGAGTATAAACTGCTTCTTAATACTCCGAAAAGTATACGAGTATAAACTGCTTCTTAATACTCCGAAAAGTATACGAGTATAAACTGCTTCTTAATACTCCGAAAAGTATACGAGTATAAACTGCTTCTTAATACTCCGAAAAGTATACGAGTATAAACTGCTTCTTAATACTCCGAAAAGTATACGAGTATAAACTGCTTCTTAATACTCCGAAAAGTATACGAGTATAAACTGCTTCTTAATACTCCGAAAAGTATACGAGTATAAACTGCTTCTTAATACTCCGAAAAGTATACGAGTATAAACTGCTTCTTAATACTCTGAAAAGTATACGAGTATAAACTGCTTCTTAATACTCTGAAAAGTATACGAGTATAAACTGCTTCTTAATACTCTGAAAAGTATACGAGTATAAACTGCTTCTTAATACTCCGAAAAGTATACGAGTATAAACTGCTTCTTAATACTCCGAAAAGTATACGAGTATAAACTGCTTCTTAATACTCCGAAAAGTATACGAGTATAAACTGCTTCTTAATACTCCGAAAAGTATACGAGTATAAACTGCTTCTTAATACTCCGAAAAGTATACGAGTATAAACTGCTTCTTAATACTCCGAAAAGTATACGAGTATAAACTGCTTCTTAATACTCCGAAAAGTATACGAGTATAAACTGCTTCTTAATACTCCGAAAAGTATACGAGTATAAACTGCTTCTTAATACTCTGAAAAGTATACGAGTATAAACTGCTTCTTAATACTCTGAAAAGTATACGAGTATAAACTGCTTCTTAATACTCTGAAAAGTATACGAGTATAAACTGCTTCTTAATACTCCGAAAAGTATACGAGTATAAACTGCTTCTTAATACTCCGAAAAGTATACGAGTATAAACTGCTTCTTAATACTCCGAAAAGTATACGAGTATAAACTGCTTCTTAATACTCCGAAAAGTATACGAGTATAAACTGCTTCTTAATACTCCGAAAAGTATACGAGTATAAACTGCTTCTTAATACTCCGAAAAGTATACGAGTATAAACTGCTTCTTAATACTCCGAAAAGTATACGAGTATAAACTGCTTCTTAATACTCCGAAAAGTATACGAGTATAAACTGCTTCTTAATACTCTGAAAAGTATACGAGTATAAACTGCTTCTTAATACTCTGAAAAGTATACGAGTATAAACTGCTTCTTAATACTCTGAAAAGTATACGAGTATAAACTGCTTCTTAATACTCCGAAAAGTATACGAGTATAAACTGCTTCTTAATACTCCGAAAAGTATACGAGTATAAACTGCTTCTTAATACTCCGAAAAGTATACGAGTATAAACTGCTTCTTAATACTCCGAAAAGTATACGAGTATAAACTGCTTCTTAATACTCTGAAAAGTATACGAGTATAAACTGCTTCTTAATACTCCGAAAAGTATACGAGTATAAACTGCTTCTTAATACTCCGAAAAGTATACGAGTATAAACTGCTTCTTAATACTCCGAAAAGTATACGAGTATAAACTGCTTCTTAATACTCCGAAAAGTATACGAGTATAAACTGCTTCTTAATACTCTGAAAAGTATACGAGTATAAACTGCTTCTTAATACTCTGAAAAGTATACGAGTATAAACTGCTTCTTAATACTCCGAAAAGTATACGAGTATAAACTGCTTCTTAATACTCCGAAAAGTATACGAGTATAAACTGCTTCTTAATACTCCGAAAAGTATACGAGTATAAACTGCTTCTTAATACTCCGAAAAGTATACGAGTATAAACTGCTTCTTAATACTCTGAAAAGTATACGAGTATAAACTGCTTCTTAATACTCCGAAAAGTATACGAGTATAAACTGCTTCTTAATACTCCGAAAAGTATACGAGTATAAACTGCTTCTTAATACTCCGAAAAGTATACGAGTATAAACTGCTTCTTAATACTCCGAAAAGTATACGAGTATAAACTGCTTCTTAATACTCCGAAAAGTATACGAGTATAAACTGCTTCTTAATACTCCGAAAAGTATACGAGTATAAACTGCTTCTTAATACTCCAATAAGGTATATGAGTATAAACTATTCCCTATTTTTGGTTTGAGAAGTTCCTGGAGAATATTGTTTATAAATATTCTTAAGGATAACTCAACCACACTACGCCGGACAACGCGTTGTACATAAAGACTCGACGCCACAATCGATGGTCAGCTAAAAATTAGAAATCAGGAATCGACTTCAAAGTTCAAAATTCCGACAAACGGTCAGACAATAAATGCAGCACCGGAACTCTTACAGACTTTCGACAAAGCACCGAAAAGCCTGGAGAATTGAAGGAGTCAAGAACGGGAATCATTCCAAGATCCCATTACACCGACTAAAGGTGGGGGCAATCATATCCAAAGTATTCTAGACTCTTCTATAAAAGAACGAGACTGAAATACTTTGGAGGGGGTATCTGTAGGCATATAAAATTGCTTATAGGTCCCCTAGCATAGCTCGGCACAAACCGACGAACCAACGAGGCGACGAGATCGACGAATCGCACGGAAGCGACGGAATGCATCCATACGCGTTCGGAATCAAGCCTAGTGTTAAGGAATCAACGAGTCATCCAACCGAGAACAGACTAGGACGAATCATGATCGAATCAAGATCAGTTTCGGACTCAAACTCAGAAGCGGATTTACTGCCAAATCAGGAATCCGACTTACTGCCAAATCAGATCAACCAATCAGAGTCTCAATCAACCGAATCACGGACAAAACCGGAAAACGGACAACACAAAACGACAGAACAACACACCCGAAAAGAGGCTCGGAAACCAAGTCACCGAGGCGGCTCACCGAGCCACCAAGGTGGCTCGGTGGCCGAGCCACCAAGTGGTGGCTCGGCCGAGCCACCTAGGTGGCTCGGTGGCCGAGCCACCTTGGGGTGGCTCGGCCACCTCCGAGCCACCAAATGGTGGCTCGGAGGCCGAGCCACCTCCTTGGTGGCTCGGCGGCCACCAGAGCCACCAAGGTGGCTCGGCCAGTGCCGGCCACCTCGAGGTGGCCGACAGTTGTTCTTTCGCGGGCACTGTTCTGGGTGCCTATAAATAGGCCAAGGGGTTGTTCATTTGAAGGGTCGAACTTTCAAGAGCCGAAACTCTGCCGGATTGAAGAGTGAACTCGGAGCTTTGAAGACCTGAAGACTTGCACATTCGGATCTGATCCTCGGCGAGCATCCACGTCAGAAAAGGCAGGATTTCGAGAGGAAGAAAGAACAGATCTGAGATCTACACGAGACCACACTCCAGATCTAAGCTTGGTCTTAGATCTCGAGATCCGAGCGATTATTCCCTTGGTGGACTAATCCCTCCCGGCTATTATTCCCTTCGTGGAATAATACCCGTATAATCGTGTAGATCCGACCGGATCTAGATCGCGCGGTGGTCCACGGATTAACCCCGGCGCAGGCAAAGAACCCACCAAAGCGAGCGACCGCAAAACAGGAGCTCGTGATTTGTTCACAGAAGGAAAGTTGTAATTTTTCTTTATTTTCTTTGATTTAGTTGTAACCGGATCTATAAAAGACCGGATCTTTGTAATCCAAGATGACAATGGAATCAATGAAAAAGACAACAGTTTTCCCCGCGAACATCCGTACCACTACAAAAATCCTTGTATTTTCTACTTGTGGTTGCTTGTTATCTATTTTTAATTTATTTCCACTACATAGTTGTCACTATTTTTTAAATAGTAAAAGTATTTGTGCAACCCTATTCACCATCTCTCTAGGCTTGTATCTTTGATCCAAACAATTATGCCCTTTGAAAAACTTCTACTTTGCTGAACAAATTATGATAATAGTGAATCTTACCACCCTTCGTTCACAACAAGCATATAATAACCTATAAGTCCCAAAGAAGCAAGAACTACCTAAAATTGATGAACCCATCATAAAGCATCGCGGTAGTAATATTCCTTCTCCTCTTTTCTTTCTCAATATTTTCTACATTCTTGTATTGTGCTTTGATATATTGAAAATAATAAAACATAGTATTCTTTCCATATAAATTCTTAAAAAAAACAGGAATATGAAAACAGATTCACACCCTTAAAGCTGAGCTTAAATTGTTGAATAGCAAAATACTATGCTAATATTAGCCTAACAAGTTTGTATGGTGAAAACTGAGTTAGAGAATATTTAGAGTGCTCTTCAAATTAATTACAGAACCAACATCGATCTTGTAATGCAAAAGAAATTTTGGTCAGTAAGTATTCTAAATTGCTTGAGGCTAATTTTTTTTTTAAATCAAAAAAAGTCTAGAGCACAATGGCTAACTGAAGGGAATAAGATAACTCATGCTAATATGTAAGCAAGGAGGCACAATAGTAAAGTACATGTTCTATATAAGGAAGATGGCCGGAGAATAGATGATTACGATGCTGTTGTTGAGGAGATGGTCAAATTTATAAGAAGGCTGATGAGTACTAAATTATATGGTATGCTACCAGCCAAACCTGAGGTGATTTATTCAGGACCTTGACTTGGTATTAATGCTTAAAGAGATAAGAATATATAGGTTGTGACTAGAGAGGAAAAATCAAATAAGCTATTTTTTTCTTGAAGACAAAGGCCTATGTCCTGTTGATTACTCTACAAGCTTCTACAGGAGTGCATAGGATATTATTGGCATACAAGAAATCGAGTATCTAAAGAGAAAACCGTCGTTATTTTATACCAGCGACGGAAAAAAAATTCTATTCATGGCCTCTCTTGACAGAGTCTACAACAGCGAAGCACATTACTATAGTCTGTCTAAAAATTACTATAGATAGCTGATCCTTATAAAGCACTGATGATGAAAGGTACAATTTGACGACTTTCAAATCAACCGACGAGAATTACAAATTGACGACTCTCATCATGACAACAGAAGAAAGTTAAAATCTAACGACTTTCACAACAATAGATGATGAAAGTTACAATCTGATGACCTTCACGAAAACAGACAAGAGTTACAAATTGACGACTCTTGCATTTTCTTGAGACAAATGCAAGGATTACAAGATGACGATCCTTGTAACACTCAATGATAGAGATTATAAATTGACGATCTCTTCAAGGCCAAACGAGAGTTACAAATTGACGAGCTCCGGATGTCAATAGGTGAGCTTCGTTCTTGCAGGCGAGCCAGATATTTGCAGGTGAGCTCCAAATAGTGGTAGGCGA
>NC_033795.1:63186419-63187549 GCF_001876935.1 Asparagus officinalis
TCAAGTCTATAGGTTAACTGAACTATGTAGGCGAGCTCCAGATGTCGACAGGTGAGCTTCGTTCTTGTAGGGGAGCCAGATATTTGTAGGCAAGGTCCAAATAGTGGCATGCGAGGCTCTGTGGTTGCCATCTAAGGTGGCGATGGCATGTCAGATCGCATTAAATGCGATCTAATGAGGTGGCATCATTTTTACACACTCGCTTTGAGCCATCACTTTAATGGAATCTTTGATCTTCGTCGTTGTTTCGATGAGAGATCGTGGCCGCTGAGTTCAAAATTTTTGATCTCAGCCATTGAATTGAATACGAACCGCCTCGTCGTTTGGATTTCAAAGCTGAATCATTCAATTCGAAGATTGATTGCGATCGTTCGATTCAAACTATCGAATATGAACCGTTTTAGCAAATCTGAACTGTTGGCTTTGGTTGAGATATTGAATCTCAACCGTTGAAGCATCAACTATAAATAGTTTCATGTTCCTCCTTGGGAGAGTACTGAGCACTCAAAAAATTTGCTCGAGCTTTCATAGAGAGAAAAACTCGTCTCCTTTGTCTTCTCACTTAGCTCTGATATGGCACCAAAGTCTAAGCTTCTTGCCTCAAAGGGGAAGAGGAAAGCTTCCTCTTCTGTCGCCTCTGGAACCGCTGCCTCTGGTCTATCCCCTGTACATTCTAGTAAGTTAAGAATTGTGGAACTGGTCTGAGAAGATGAAAATGAGTCGTTCATTTTATGGCGAGCTTCGTCTACTCAGGCGAAGTTCTGATATTCAGGCGAGCTTGCTTATTAGGTGAGCTCTGTTCTGGTCGGACGAGCTCTACTTTCGTTAGGCAAGCTCTGGTAGCTTACCTGTATGGTGGAACTCACCTGCGCGTTGCACTCTACATGTTTTAAAGACTTAGTAAATTTTTTAAGGACAAAATTTTAAAAACAATATTTTTTAATATTAATTGGAAAACTCGACCGTTCAAGAAAATAATTGGCAAAATGAACCCTTTTGGGTCGATTTTGCTATGAAGAAATTTTGTTGAAGTGCACGGGACTACTAGTCCCGTGCATATCTCTCCTCTCTACCTACCCCCATCCTACCTGGCCATCTCTCTCTCTCGTCACTCACCTCCCCCTCTTTCC
>NC_033795.1:63187940-63201303 GCF_001876935.1 Asparagus officinalis
AAAGAGGGGGAGGTGAGTGAGGAGAGAGAGAGATGGCCAGGTGGGATGGGGGTAGGGAGAGAGGACAGAGATGCACGGGACTAGTAGTCCCGTGCACTTCAACAAAGTTTCTTCGCAACAAAATAGACCCAAAAGGGTCAATTTTGCCAATTATTTTCTTGAACGGTCGATTTTGCCAATTAATATTAAAAAAGGTTGTTTTTAAAAATTTGTCCATGTTTTAACTTTGAGTCAAAAATTTCTAACTCCTTTTTTTTTGTTTTACAGCTGCTTTTTCTGATGAGGCTCTTTCGAGAGTCAGTGCCATTAGCCTTGCTGGTGGTACAGGCTTCTCAACCCTACCCAGGTTCCCACTGCTCAACCCTGTGCCCGTGTTCAATACTGACAAATCTGCAAAACATTATTTGACACTGTGTGAACTGACTACTGATGCAGCACTGATGGACAATCAATGCCGGGAGATGAAAAAACCCAACTTTTTATTTGGTGATGTCGTGGCTGACCCAACCGTCCTGCTTCTTGGTGAGAGTAGATGGCTGCGTATGGTGGACGGTGTTCGATATTTCCTCCCCAGCATGATGAGGGGATTTTCAAAGGTGGAGCTATGCTCACTCTTGGTCCTGAGAGTGATGAACTAGGACCTGACCCCTACCCAGAATGGAGTGATATGTGGAGTCTTCACAGGCTCAAAAGCATGATTTGGCATCGACAGATTCTACAAGTGTGTCATCACTCTGCATCCAGATCTGCTGTAGAGCGATATTTGTTGGAAAATTAAAAAGGATGATTTAGAATATGATTTATTGTATTATCTCTCTAACCGACTTAGACAAAGAATGAATACAATTCTCTTAATACAATTTCTCTCTAACTGATTTTAGAAAAAGAAATTATACTCTCCTTAATCGGAATCCCGATTCACAAAAGAGAAGAAGATCGAGAAAGATCTTACCCTTTGTTTAAGACTAGATTCTTCATGGTAACGATGAGATGCCTCCCTCAACATTTGTATCGAGTTTGCTTCTCATTAAAGATCCGATGTCTCACTTCACAAGAATGATTAACATAACATGGCAAGTATGAAAAAAAACTCTTAACAAGTTTATGAACTCAAAACGAGTTTTAAACTTTATGAAAAAAGTTGTTTGAATCGGGAATTTGGTTAATAGTCAAGTGTTCAAACTTTCTGTTGCTGGGTGATGCTCTAAGATCTGATCTCCTTGTTGCAATGATCTGATCTTCAGAAGATAACAACTCTTCCAAGACCGAACTCAATCTGTCGAAGTATGATCTCCTAGATGATCCGATCCAAAAGGCCAGCCCTTAACTCTGTTGAGTTTATTGAGATTTATAGGAAGATAAGTGGTGTAACTGACCCCTTAATCCGCTCCTAAGTGGGCGATATTCCCTCAAATCGTAGGAAAAATAGTTTTAAAACCGTTCAGCTTGTGTTTAAATGAGTCAAATGCTAAAATGGACATTTTGGGTTTTAACTCTGCGTCTTAGACTTGAGACGCAGAATTGGGCATGTGCCAAAGATTGAAAATGCAGGGGTCGCTCGTGTTTCAAAGTTGGAACGTGTTCGCGGGGAAAACTGTTTTCTTCATTGAAATAATTATCATCTTGGATTACAAAGATCCGGTCTTTTATAGATCCGGTTACAAATAAATCAAAGAAAAAAAAAGTAAAAATTACAACTTTCCTCTTGTGAACAAATCGCGAGCTCCTGTTTTGCGGTCGCTCGCTTTGGTGGGTTCTTTGCCAACGCTGGGGTTAATCCGTGGACCACCGCGCGATCTAGATCCGGTCGGATCTACACGATTATACGGGTATTAATCCACGAAGGGAATAATAGCCGGGGAGGATTGATTCACCAAGGAAACAATCGTCCAAATCTCGAGATCTAAGACCAAGCTTAGATCCGGAGTATGATCACGTGTAGATCTCAGATCTGTTCTTCCTCTCTCTCGAACACCTGCCTTTTGTGACGTTGATGCTCGCCGAGATTCAGATCTGGCCGAGCCACCAAGGAGGTGGCTCGGCCTCCGAGCCACCATTTGGTGGCTCGGAGGTGGCCGAGCCACCCCAAGGTGGCTCGGCCACCGAGCCACCTAGGTGGCTCGGCCGAGCCACCACTTGGTGGCTCGGCCACCGAGCCTCCTTGGTGGCTCGGTGAGCCGACCTCCAGGTGTTTGTCGTTTTGCCTCTTTGTGCCCGTTTTCCGGTTTTGTAGTTGATAGGTTCGGATTCGATTTGCTGATCTGATTTGGCAGTAAATCCGGATCCCGATTAGGCAGTAAATCCGCTTCTGAGTTGGAGTCCGAAACCGATCTTGATTCGATCGTCATTCGTCCGAGTATGCCTTTGGTTGGATGACTCGTTGACTCTTCGAACACTTGGCTTGATCCCGCACGCGAATGGACGTATTCCGTTGCTTGCGTGCGATTAGTCAATCTCGTCGTCTCGTTGGTTTGTCGGTTTGTGCCGAGCTGAGCTAAGGGACCTATAAGCAATTTTATATGCCTACAGATACCCCCTCCAAAGTATTTCAGTCTCGTTCTTTTATAGAAGAGTCTGGAATACTTTGGATATGATTGTCCCCACCTTCAGTCGGTGTAATGGGACCTTGGAATGACTTGTGTTCTTGATTCCTTCAATCCTTCAGGCTATTCGGTGCTTTGTCGAATGTCTGTAAGGGTTCCGGTGCTGCATTTATTGTCTGACCGTTTGTCGGAGATTTTGAACCTTGAAGTCGATTCCTGATTTTTGATCTTCAGCTCGTAGAATTGACCATCGATTGCTGGCGTCGAGTTTTTATGTGCAACGCGTTGTCCGGCGTTGTGTTGTTGAGTTATCCTTAAGAATATTTTTTAGAAAAATACTCTCCAGAAACTTCTCAACCAAAATTAGGGAACAGTTTATACTCATATACCTTATTGGAGTAAGAAGCAGTTTATACTCGTATACTTTTCGGAGTATTGATTCTTTCATTGCAACGCATTGATAGGCGTTGACCTAGGGTTACGCGTTGTCCGGCGTTGACCCTGGGGTTTTGACCGTCGTACGTTGACCTTTTTGCTTGCAACGCGTTGACTGGCGTTGACCTAGGGTTATGCGTTGACCGGCGTTAACCCTAGGGTTTCGAACGTCGTACGTTGAATTTTTGCTCGCAACGCGTTGACTGGCGTTGACCTAAGGTTACGCGTTGTCCGGCGTTGACCCTGGGGTTTTGACCGTCGTACGTTGACCTTTTGATCGCAACGCGTTGACTGGCGTTGACCTAAGGTTACGCGTTGTCTGGCGTAGACCTTAGGGTTTTGAACGTCGTATGTTGCTCAGGTCACGAGACCAACTAAAGAAGCTGATGCGTCAGTGACTTTCGTATTTATAGGATTTTTGGCAAATCCTCAGCCATCAACGGGTTTGATGCGCCTTTACCGACTACCGTTTGAGTCGGGCTAGCATGCGGATTGTTTTAAGTCCGTTCCGCATGTGACGTTATGCTAAAAGAGTTAACTCTTTTAGTGCTACGATATTGAATACGTAGACTTCGTCTTTCTCCTGTGAAAAGACTAAACAGCAACGTGTATCAGACGTTGACTTAGGATTTTTGGCAAATCCTCAGCCCTCAACGGATTTGTCATGCTTTTACCGATTACCGTTTGAATCGGGCTTACATGCGGATTGTCTTAAGTCCGTTCCGCATGTGACGTTGTGCTAAAGGAATGAACTCCCTTAGACTTGATGCTACGACTTCGAATACGTAGACTTCGTCTTTCTCACGGGAATAGACTACCCGGCGACGCGTGTTAGGCGTTGACTTTAGGATTTTTGGCTAACCCCAAGCCTTTAACGGATTTGATTAGCCTTTACCGACTACCGTTTGAGTCGGGCTAGCATGCGGATTGTCTAAATCCGTTCCGCATGTAACGTTGTGCTAAGAGAGTGAATTCTCTTAGACTTTGTGCTATGATGTTGAATACATAGGCTTTACCATTGTTATGGGAATAGGCTACCCAGCAACGTGTATTAGACGTTGACTTATCCCTACTTAGGCTTCGGGATAAAAATACCCCAGACTGGTATTCTGGTGTCTTTTTCAATCGGTAAAAGACTAAACCGGCGACGCGTGTTAGGCGTCGGCATATCCTTTCTTAGGATTCAGGATGAAATTCCCCATGCGTGTAAGGCATGGATTTTGGTGTTATTAATAACAACCTGCCACAATGTTGAATATGTGGACGGATGTTCTTTTCAACGGTTAAGAACTAACCGGCAGCGCGGGTTAGGCGCAGACTTATCCTTGCTTAGGTTTCAGGATAGAATACCCCAGAATCGAACTCTGGTGTCTTTTTGTGCGGAAAAAGACTAAACCGGCAGCGCGTGTTAGGCGCAGACTTATCCCTGCTTAGGATTCGGGATAAACTTCCTAGTACCTGTGAGGCACAAATTTTGGGATTTGAAAAAGGTGGTGTCTTCTCTTGGGGCAAAGACGAACCCGAAATGGGGGAAGAATTTTTATATTCTATCTCCCGACAATGAAGAAGAAGAATTTTATATTCCATCTTCAACTGGAAAGGAGACTCGAGGTGGGATCTCCACCTCCAGAATCCGGAAAGGTGAAACTGAGAGTGGGATCTCCACTCCGAGAATCGAAAAGATTCGGATAACCCTAACTGTCGGAAGGTTTGATTACCGAACTAAAGATGAATTTCTCGTTTATCGAGAGTGAATTGCGGTTTTGGTCCTAACTGTAGGAAGGTTTGACCAAGCAGGAGTTTGAGATGACCCTAACTGTAGGAAGGTTTGATCACTCGATTTGAAAGTGGACCTCTCGTTCATTGGAGGAATCGAGAGGGGATTTTGACTGTGGTCCTAACTGTAAGAAGGTTTGACCAAGTGGGTGTTTTGAGACAATCCTAACTGTAGGAAGGTTTGATCGCTCAATTTGTGGACCTCTCGTTCATTGGGGGAATCGAGAGGGGATTTTGACTGTGGTCCTAACTGTAAGAAGGTTTGACCAAGTGGGTGTTTTGAGACAATCCTAACTGTAGGAAGGTTTGATCGCTCAATTTGTGGACCTCTCGTTCATTGGGGGAATCGAGAGGGGGAGAGTGTTGAGTGCACAGACGCGGTGAGAATTTGAATGGGAGTTTCTTATTCATCATCTTGCTGTGGTGACCGGATTATCCCTAAGAATACACTATATGGATTTCTTTTGGGAACTTCCCGTTATATGAATCATCCACCCCCAGCTTCCTTTGCAAAACTGGGTATGGTATTGTACTCAGTTGGGTGTCCGGGTTATCCTTAAGAATATCAAGCATGGTATTCTCCAGGAACTTCCCGTGAAAGAAAGGAAACAGTTTAGACTCATATACCTGTTGGAGTATGTAAGGAAGCAGTTTAACCTCATGCACTTGTTGGAGGATTGAGAAACAGTTTATACTCGTATACTCTTTGGAGTGTTAGGAAGCAGTTTATGCTCTTATACCGGTCGGAGTTGTGCCATTCTCAATTGGCTTACCTCAGCGTTATGACGCCGGCTTCAACCAAGGTCTGAATGCTATTCTTGAGAGCAAAGCAATCCTTGGTGGGATGAACGACCCTCCTGTGGTATGCACAGTACTTTGGGTCCGTAGTGTTGTCAGCTTCCTCCTGATTTGTGATAGGTGGTAGCTTGATCTTGTTACTTTCAAGGAGGGATTCGAAGATGGCTGGAACGTCTTCGTCCTTGAAGGAATACTCTCTTTGGAGTCTCGGACCCGAAGCCTTCTGCTGTCTCCGGGATTGCTGTTGTGACGTTTGATTAGCATCAACAGCCGCTGCAGGTGATTTGCCTTTACCACGAGAGGCAAAGTTCGAGTTTGGAGGATTAGCCGTCGGTCGGTTCCTCTCGGCCTTCTTCCTTCGGAGGAAGCGTTCAGCTTGTTCACCGCGCACCTTCAAATCTTTCCAAGTGTCAGACGGTGCTGTTCCCATTGCTTCCAACATGTCCAGTGCTAGGTTGTTGTGGCAAGTCTGGAGGATGAATTCCTCGGTGATCGGGTCCCGGCAGTTCATCGTCTTGTTCCGAAACCTTTTGACGAAGGTGTCGACTAACTCCCCGTCCTTCTGCTTCTCATCAAGCAATGATCCGATAGATATCTCGGTGTCGTCGTCGAAGAAATTGGTGAGGAACATAGTCTCCATATCGTCCCAGCTGTTCACGCTACTTGGCTTGAGGCGGCGATACCAATCGAAGGCGGCTCCGCGAAGAGTGCCGACGAATGACCGCACCATCAGAGGCTCATTGCCGGAAATAATACCCAGGTGCGATTTGAAATAAATCAAATGCTGAGTGGGGGAACCCTTCCCATCAAACGGCGTAAAGTTAATCAGACTGAACTTCGCCGGATAGGGGATCGATTCCCACTCTCTTGGGTATGGACAGGGAATGCCTGTTTTCTTCGTCTCTTGAGCGGAGATCAATGTGTTGATTTTGCTCTCGAGATCTTTGATCTTCAAGTCTTCACTTGTATCCTCGTTGGCATCCTCGTTACCACCCCCTGCATTGACGGGAGGGTTATTGGCATTGTGAGCTCCATCCCTATCCGTGTGCTCCTCTTCCTGAACAACCTGGTTACGGCGGCTTGGTTCACCTCGCTGGTTCGTCAGTGCCTGAATTTGTTGCTCATGCATCTCTCTCATAGTCTGCATGGCCATCTGCATCTCAAACTTGAAACTTTCTTTCTGTTTAGCCAAAGCGTCTTCAAGCATCTTGGCCATTTCTTCCGCGCTTATCATAAATGACTCGCGGGGTTGTCCTTCGCTGGACACTGTATTGTCCGATGCGACAGCAGAGCAGGAATCCGATTCTTCATCTTCCGAAGGCAATCTTGTCCGAACCCTACCATAAGTTCCTCGTGCGATGGCTCCGGACTGCAGACGGGTTACACGCCGAGATGCTTCCAGAAACGACTTGAGATCAATCTGTGTCGATGTCTCTTTGCTGGTCATGTTGGCGGTGACCCTCGGAAATTCTCCGTCTTTAACCACCGTTCTTCTTTGCCGGAAACGCCTATACCTTGGTTTTAGCGTTTCGATGCCGAGCCTTTCGAACACTGAAATTCTCTCGGGGACTACCTTGATGCAGTTGCATTGAGACAGTACCGCCCGAATGAGCTTTGAACAAGGGCACTGAGTTTCTAGCCTTCGAGGACTTCTCTTTCTGGCTTTGCTCGTACCCCCAGCACGATAGTACAGCTCGTCAGTTTGAAAGTCAGAGCAACCTATCGTGTGTTGGCACGATTTCTCAGGTATAACGTAATCATCATCAGATGATAACGTTTCCTTCTGAGGGAGAATTGCCTTCCTTGGACTTTCAAGAGTCACGCGCCTTGAGACATGCCTTTTTGGGCGTGAATTCTCAGCGGGCTCGCGACTTAGCTTGGTTCGCCGGAGGTTGAATTTTGGTTGGAGGCTGCGGTTGCTGCTTTTTGGTCTGAACCGCCGCTTCAGACTTCGGCCTCCAAACTTTGCTGGTTGATGGCGGCTTCTTGGCCACCTCTTTCTGCAACTTCCTACGGGCTTCTTCAGCTTGAGCCCGTGCCTGCGCTGATAGTGCGCGGCGCTTGCGAATGCGCTCCTCCAGCGTAGAACGATTCCGTTTGACACGGACCCATTCCATTGTTGGCGACTTGGAAGAGGTGCCGTTCATCTGTTATTGAGGCTGTTTGCCTCTCTTGTTCTTCAGATCCGCGTTGTAGCGGATCCCGTCAACAGACTCCATGGCCTTTGCGAATTGTTTCGCAAGGCGTTGACGTTGCCTTTGGCGGGCTCTCTTCGAGAGAGTCACCACGCCCTCTGCGGCAGAAAGGTTGGCCAGAGCAGATCTGCCTTGGTTGTGAATTGGAGGAATCTCACCCGATGCGACTTTGGCATCAAACGGGGCGAGATCTTCGTTGGTGTTTTCAACGTCTTCATACCAACGAGTTTTTCTCCTGGAGGAAAACTTGGACTTCTTGGACTTGCGGGGGGAGGTTGATCCGGACGAGGACGACAAGTACTCCTCGAACTTCTGCTGGTCGAACTCGTATTCGACTTCCTCCACGACCGGGATTGAGATCCGCGGCTGCGACGTCACGATCTCGGCAACGAGATCGGCGGCTCCCACTGTGGTCGCCAGATTGTTCGCGGGAAAAATTATTGCTTTCTTCATTGATTCCATCGATTACAAAGATCCGGTCTTTTTATAAGATCCGGTTACAACCAGGTCAGATCTCCTGGAGGAGAACTTGGACTTCTTGGACTTGCGGGGGGAGGTTGATCCGGACGAGGACGACAAGTACTCCTCGAACTTCTGCTGGTCGAACTCGTATTCGACCTCCTCCACGACCGGGATTGAGATCCGCGGCTGCGACGCTCCGATCTCGGCAGCGAGATCGGCTCGCTCGCTTTGGTGGGTTCTTTGCCAACGCCGGGGTTAATCCGTGGACCACCGCGCGATCTAGATCCGGTCGGATCTACACGATTATACGGGTATTATTCCACCAAGGAAATAATAGCCGGGGAGGATTAGTTCACCAAGGAAATAATCGTCCAAATCTCGGGATCAAAGGCCAAGCTTTGATCCGGAGTGTAGTTTCGTGTAGATCTCAGATCTGTTCTTTCTTCCTCTCGAGATCCTGCCTTTTCTGACGTGGATGGTCGCCGAGTGTTAGTACTTTAAGCTCAATCATATACACACATACACGTTTTGGTTTTTGTATATATATAGTTATATATATACATATATGTTTTGGTTTGATAGTTTTCAAGTTTTACTATGAAACAAATGAATAGAATTGGAAAATACTATTTTGTTTCATGTTTATATGCCTATATATGATTTCACCTTTAACAAGCTTATATTTAATGAAATCATATTTAGTGTTTTTGAATATATTGCATAGAATATGCAATTTTATGAAAATATTGTTTTTCTAGGTTATAGACTTCATAACAACATGTTATATCTTTTATCAAGTCTATACAATCATTTCATAAGGTTTCAAAATGTTGTTTAAGTCAAAATATCAAAATATAAATTTTCAGGTTTTCATGTTTTTGAACATATTTGCAAAATGATGATATCTTTCATTTGGGAAGTCCTTTTTCGAAACCAGTCATTGTAGCATGTTTATTATCATGTCTACAATCATTCCCCAAAGTTTTACATTTTTCTGAATTTATTTGATATTTTTAAACAGGGTTTTAAAATCAGCTCTAAAACCGATTTTTTCTTGAATGTCAGTTTTCGGTCGACCGGTACGAAGCCTGTCGGTCGACCGGTCTGGTCGACCGATGAAAATTTTCGGTCGACCGACGAATTTTCCGGTCGACCGACGAGTGTTCCTTCAGCTTCCAACGGCTAGTTTTTTGACCGTTGCCTTGGGGCTGTTTTGTCTTTTGCTCTGGTTTCTTGGCTGAGTTGTGAGAGGGTATAAATACCCCATTATCTTCAACTCTCAAGCCAACTAAGAAATGTTTTAAAAAGAAAAGAAAAGTTTAAGCAAGGGTTTAGGGTTTTACTGTTTGTTTTGAGTTTGATGAGCCTATATATACCCCATGCCCTCATACCTCTAAGGTAACTCAAGAAATGTTTTAAACAAGTTTAAAGAGTTTTAAACAAGGGTTTAAGTGAGTTTTAGTGTTTGTTTGGTTTGAAGATTATTTTCACAAGTGGAGGAGATCATCTTCTTGTTTGGGCTTCATATCTCCATCTCTCCATCTTGATCTAGAGAAGTTTTCCTAAACTCAAGTCTAGCTTTTATTTATAATTATTTGTTGATTATCATTTCTATTAAAGCTAGTTTTATATTGAGTTTAGTTTGATTTGATTTACTCTTTGTTTGCACACACAACCATTGAGCTTATTGTATTTGCATACATTATATAATTGGGTTGTGGGATAGTGTGACATTGAGTTGAGCCTAATTGAGTTCTCACCTTGTTAGAGAGAACAATCATTTGCTATATTGTGCTTAATTGTGAAATCACTTTGTAATACACTTGTACACCGAGTGAGGAGTGTGTGGTGAGAGTCGGGGATCGTCCCAAGAGGAGTGGCGTCGGTTGACGTGCCTAGGGAGAGGTTGTAACCGAGCACTTGAGGGAGACACGGCTAGGTCCAACACTTAGTGGGTGTAGAGTGTGATTGCAAGAGTGTGAGTTGTAGAGTTTTCGGTTAGCTAGAAAACCGAGTGTGTAGAAGAAGTTCCGGCTTCCAAACCGGATTGTGTTAGTGGATTTCTCCCCGGGAGTGGGGAGCGGAGACGTAGGACGGAAGGTCCGAACTCCGTGATCATATTGCTTGTTTGAGTGTGCTTTGGCGTTCATTCATATTTATGTTCATATCTTATATCGCCATTGTCATTAGCTCATTATCTATATCATCCACTATCTAGTTCATATTGTTTACCCTTGTGTCAGTTTATATATCCTTGCATATATATATATTTCATCATATAGGATATATCTTATTGTTTACATTGCTTATCCTAGCTTACAAATATTGTTGTATTTCATACTTGCTAGGATAACGTATTAATTATTTTTAATTGGCATTTAAATCGGATTAGATTAGCATAAGACCCTAATCACCCCCCTCTAGGGTCTAACAATTGGTATCAGAGCTTGGTGCTCTTTGATTTAAGGTCTAATCGCCTTGAGTTAAAGATCCAAGTTATCCTTTTTGTGCTAATCTTGTTTTGATTGCATTTGTATCTTGCTTGCATATTTTTACAAATTATGGATATGAATGATGCATCTTGTTTAGGCTATGATTCTAGTATTGCTCCTAAATTCAATGCTTTCCCTTATGCTCAATGGTGTTTTAGATTCAAAATATTTGTTCAATCTAAAAATATCGATTTATGGGAAATCATTGATTGTGCTTATATTGTGCCCACGTTGGAGAAATCCAAGTGGAGCAAACATGATAAAAAGATGTTTATTATGAACAAGCTTATGTTAGAATTTTTATTAAATGCATTTGATTCATTTATGTCTAACAAGCTTGATTCTTTTGATAGCGCTTATACATTATGGAAATTCATAGAAGCGCATCAAGGAGACTTGGAGGCGATCCGACAAGCTTTGGAGGATCCCGCTTCAAGTTCATATGGAGCTTCATGCACACGTGCACTAGGCGATAGCCCTAGTGAGGTTTGCGAGTTCGAATCTATTAATGATTTACATAATGATGAACTTGCTTATGCTAGTGATAAATTATTGCATGCCTACAAGAAATTGCAAAATGATTTCATTAATCTTAAAAGCAAGCATGAAATTTTAAAATCCGATCATGAGTCTTTAGCTTCTAA
This sequence comes from Asparagus officinalis, assembly GCF_001876935.1. NCBI lineage: Eukaryota > Viridiplantae > Streptophyta > Magnoliopsida > Asparagales > Asparagaceae > Asparagus > Asparagus officinalis. The sequence continues at coordinate 63,199,286 of NC_033795.1, forward strand.
GTTTGATACTATTTCTAATGAGAATATGATCCTTAAAGAAAATAATGAAAAATTAAAATTGGATCATGATTCTTTAATTTCAAACTTTGGTAAGTTAACTCATGAGAAAGATAATGCCATGTTAGAAGTAGAGAACATAAAAAATAATACAGCTTCTTTTATAAATAACTATTTATGTTCTACTTCTAAAGGTGCATATGTGCCAAAAAATGAAAACTTGAATCTTATGAAAAAATGCATTTCATCCTTAGATTCAACTTTGAAAACATGCATCAATAATCATAAGAAGCTTATGGATATGTGTGCCAAGTCTAAATCATCATCTACTCATCATGCACACATATATAGCAAAGTTTATAAGTGTTCAATTTGCGGCCGTAAAGGCCATCTAGCTAAATTTTGCTATGATGCACAAAAACATAAGAATATTAATCTTTCTTGTGCATCTCATGTAGCTTCTTCATCACATACACATGCATATGCTTATCATGCACATCATAAACATGCTAATGTGTTCAAATGTGATCTTTGTGGACGTTTTGGCCATTTGGCAAAATTTTGCTATGATTTGAAAAAGACTTCACTTTTGCCAAATGATTTTAAAAGACCACAAAAGTTTAAATGTGATGTTTGTGGTAGATATGGCCACTTAGGAAAGTTTTGTTTTGATAAGGTTTCGCATTTGCAAAATAATTTTAAAAGACCATCCATGTTTGCAAATGTTTCTAATGTTTCCCGTGCACAACCGTTTGGTCAACATAAGCAAATGCTTCCTTTCCATTGTACATATTGCAATCGGAAGGGTCATTTGAGTAATTATTGCTATGACCAATCCCGTGCACCATATGTGCCTAAGAGGGTTCATAACCCTAGGGCTTTGAGCTTTATTGATAGGGGTCATGTCCCTAAACAATCCGGCACCAAGAATGCTTGGGTGCCAAAATAATTTTTAAACCAAGAATTTTAGTGTTTTTATTTTTCTCTTTCTTGGTTTTGAAAAATGCATTTTAAACTTTTATGAAAACAATTCCTTTTATTGGCTAAATTCTTTTGTTTTCATGATCATTGGTTTTGCTTTAATGAGAGGTTTGCATTTATATAACCCTCCGGGTTTATTGGGTGTTTATTCCCAAATCAAGTTTACCGGATGCTAAAATGATTATATGGGTTGGAACAAGCTCAAGAGCTTGATATAATTGTTGCCTCTCTTAAAAATTGTGTTTTGATTTGTTGCTTTTGAATTCATTATAATTCACTTATATGATGATATTTATGTGTTTGTGCTAATGGATCATCTATTCGTGCTTTATAATGTATTCTATGAGTGGTTTGATCAAGTTATGTAAAGAAAATTTTTCTTTATTGATCAAACATTGTTTTTGAATATAAACTTTGATTTATGAATTCTTTTGGTTGATTTGTTTTCATTTAAAAACTTTTTGCATGATTCTCATGTTCCTCTTCTTTTGATTTCATAAATCTATTCTTTTATATGGTTTTTATATTTTTTTGTGTTAATGAGACACTAATTTCATTTTGACATATTTATGTGTGTTCTCATTATCTTCATGTATGTGAGTAAATTTTTAGCATATTCATGTATGCTTGCTCACATATGTTTTGCCATGATCTTCATCGCATATATTCTATATGGCTTTTTGATAGGGGGAGCAATCCCTATACTTGTTAGATACTCACCTATGCTTATTTGTAGGGGGAGCTTTCGCTCTCTTAATTCTTTTGTCCCCTTTTTGATGTTGTCAAAGGGGGAGAAATATTGTGAGTATATCTATCTTGGTTGTTTATATGCATGTGAGTTATTATCTTGTATATGTTCATTTACTTCATGCATATACTTCTTTTTGTAAATTGTTTGTCATCATCAAAAAGGGGGAGATTGTTGGCCTTCTTGTTTTGATGATGTTTAACAAACAATTTACCACTAATGTTGTTTGTCTAGTATTTGTGTTTTCTTATTTATTAATAGACAAACAATGTTGTTGGAGGATGGATGGAAT
>NC_033795.1:63211144-63215509 GCF_001876935.1 Asparagus officinalis
ATGGCCGGCCACCTCAAGGTGGCTCGGCTCATGCCGAGCCACCAAGAGGTGGCTCGGCCGGCCACCTTGGTGGCTCGGCCACCGAGCCACCTCTTGGTGGCTCGGTGGTGGCCGAGCCACCTTGGTGGCCGCCGAGCCACCAAGGAGGTGGCTCGGCCTCCGAGCCACCATTTGGTGGCTCGGAGGTGGCCGAGCCACCCCAAGGTGGCTCGGCCACCGAGCCACCTAGGTGGCTCGGCCGAGCCACCACTTGGTGGCTCGGCCACCGAGCCTCCTTGGTGGCTCGGTGAGCCGACCTCCAGGTGTTTGTCGTTTTGCCTCTTTGTGCCCGTTTTCCGGTTTTGTAGTTGATAGGTTCGGATTCGATTTGCTGATCTGATTTGGCAGTAAATCCGGATCCCGATTAGGCAGTAAATCCGCTTCTGAGTTGGAGTCCGAAACCGATCTTGATTCGATCGTCATTCGTCCGAGTATGCCTTTGGTTGGATGACTCGTTGACTCTTCGAACACTTGGCTTGATCCCGCACGCGAATGGACGTATTCCGTTGCTTGCGTGCGATTAGTCAATCTCGTCGTCTCGTTGGTTTGTCGGTTTGTGCCGAGCTGAGCTAAGGGACCTATAAGCAATTTTATATGCCTACAGATACCCCCTCCAAAGTATTTCAGTCTCGTTCTTTTATAGAAGAGTCTGGAATACTTTGGATATGATTGTCCCCACCTTCAGTCGGTGTAATGGGACCTTGGAATGACTTGTGTTCTTGATTCCTTCAATCCTTCAGGCTATTCGGTGCTTTGTCGAATGTCTGTAAGGGTTCCGGTGCTGCATTTATTGTCTGACCGTTTGTCGGAAATTTTGAACCTTGAAGTCGATTCCTGATTTTTGATCTTCAGCTCGTAGAATTGACCATCGATTGCTGGCGTCGAGTTTTTATGTGCAACGCGTTGTCCGGCGTTGTGTTGTTGAGTTATCCTTAAGAATATTTTTTAGAAAAATACTCTCCAGAAACTTCTCAACCAAAATTAGGGAACAGTTTATACTCATATACCTTATTGGAGTAAGAAGCAGTTTATACTCGTATACTTTTCGGAGTATTGATTCTTTCATTGCAACGCATTGATAGGCGTTGACCTAGGGTTACGCGTTGTCCGGCGTTGACCCTGGGGTTTTGACCGTCGTACGTTGACCTTTTTGCTTGCAACGCGTTGACTGGCGTTGACCTAGGGTTATGCGTTGACCGGCGTTAACCCTAGGGTTTCGAACGTCGTACGTTGAATTTTTGCTCGCAACGCGTTGACTGGCGTTGACCTAAGGTTACGCGTTGTCCGGCGTTGACCCTGGGGTTTTGACCGTCGTACGTTGACCTTTTGATCGCAACGCGTTGACTGGCGTTGACCTAAGGTTACGCGTTGTCTGGCGTAGACCTTAGGGTTTTGAACGTCGTATGTTGCTCAGGTCACGAGACCAACTAAAGAAGCTGATGCGTCAGTGACTTTCGTATTTATAGGATTTTTGGCAAATCCTCAGCCATCAACGGGTTTGATGCGCCTTTACCGACTACCGTTTGAGTCGGGCTAGCATGCGGATTGTTTTAAGTCCGTTCCGCATGTGACGTTATGCTAAAAGAGTTAACTCTTTTAGTGCTACGATATTGAATACGTAGACTTCGTCTTTCTCCTGTGAAAAGACTAAACAGCAACGTGTATCAGACGTTGACTTAGGATTTTTGGCAAATCCTCAGCCCTCAACGGATTTGTCATGCTTTTACCGATTACCGTTTGAATCGGGCTTACATGCGGATTGTCTTAAGTCCGTTCCGCATGTGACGTTGTGCTAAAGGAATGAACTCCCTTAGACTTGATGCTACGACTTCGAATACGTAGACTTCGTCTTTCTCACGGGAATAGACTACCCGGCGACGCGTGTTAGGCGTTGACTTTAGGATTTTTGGCTAACCCCAAGCCTTTAACGGATTTGATTAGCCTTTACCGACTACCGTTTGAGTCGGGCTAGCATGCGGATTGTCTAAATCCGTTCCGCATGTAACGTTGTGCTAAGAGAGTGAATTCTCTTAGACTTTGTGCTATGATGTTGAATACATAGGCTTTACCATTGTTATGGGAATAGGCTACCCAGCAACGTGTATTAGACGTTGACTTATCCCTACTTAGGCTTCGGGATAAAAATACCCCAGACTGGTATTCTGGTGTCTTTTTCAATCGGTAAAAGACTAAACCGGCGACGCGTGTTAGGCGTCGGCATATCCTTTCTTAGGATTCAGGATGAAATTCCCCATGCGTGTAAGGCATGGATTTTGGTGTTATTAATAACAACCTGCCACAATGTTGAATATGTGGACGGATGTTCTTTTCAACGGTTAAGAACTAACCGGCAGCGCGGGTTAGGCGCAGACTTATCCTTGCTTAGGTTTCAGGATAGAATACCCCAGAATCGAACTCTGGTGTCTTTTTGTGCGGAAAAAGACTAAACCGGCAGCGCGTGTTAGGCGCAGACTTATCCCTGCTTAGGATTCGGGATAAACTTCCTAGTACCTGTGAGGCACAAATTTTGGGATTTGAAAAAGGTGGTGTCTTCTCTTGGGGCAAAGACGAACCCGAAATGGGGGAAGAATTTTTATATTCTATCTCCCGACAATGAAGAAGAAGAATTTTATATTCCATCTTCAACTGGAAAGGAGACTCGAGGTGGGATCTCCACCTCCAGAATCCGGAAAGGTGAAACTGAGAGTGGGATCTCCACTCCGAGAATCGAAAAGATTCGGATAACCCTAACTGTCGGAAGGTTTGATTACCGAACTAAAGATGAATTTCTCGTTTATCGAGAGTGAATTGCGGTTTTGGTCCTAACTGTAGGAAGGTTTGACCAAGCAGGAGTTTGAGATGACCCTAACTGTAGGAAGGTTTGATCACTCGATTTGAAAGTGGACCTCTCGTTCATTGGAGGAATCGAGAGGGGATTTTGACTGTGGTCCTAACTGTAAGAAGGTTTGACCAAGTGGGTGTTTTGAGACAATCCTAACTGTAGGAAGGTTTGATCGCTCAATTTGTGGACCTCTCGTTCATTGGGGGAATCGAGAGGGGATTTTGACTGTGGTCCTAACTGTAAGAAGGTTTGACCAAGTGGGTGTTTTGAGACAATCCTAACTGTAGGAAGGTTTGATCGCTCAATTTGTGGACCTCTCGTTCATTGGGGGAATCGAGAGGGGATTTTGACTGTGGTCCTAACTGTAAGAAGGTTTGACCAAGTGGGTGTTTTGAGACAATCCTAACTGTAGGAAGGTTTGATCGCTCAATTTGTGGACCTCTCGTTCATTGGGGGAATCGAGAGGGGATTTTGACTGTGGTCCTAACTGTAAGAAGGTTTGACCAAGTGGGTACTTTACGTCCAGACTCTAACAGAGAGAGTGTTGAGTGCACAGACACGGTGAGAATTTGAATGGGAGTTCTTATTCATTACATTGCTGTGGTTTTGGGAACTTCCCGTTACATAAATCGTCCACCCCCAGTTTCCTCTGCGGAACTGGTTCGGACATTATTATCAGTTAACTAACCGGGTTATCCTTAAGAATATTAGCTTAATATTCTCCAGGAACTTCCCGTCAAAAGTGGGGAAACAGTTTAGACTCATATACCTATTGGAGTATCAGGGAACAGTTTAACCTCTTGTACCGGTCGGAGGATTGAGAAACAGTTTATACTCGTATACTCTTTGGAGTTTTGAGAAGCAGTTTATACTCTTATACTTATCGGAGTCGTGCCATTCTCAATTGGCTTACCTCAGCGTTATGACGCCGGCTTCAACCAAGGTCTGAATGCTATTCTTGAGAGCAAAGCAATCCTTGGTGGGATGAACGACCCTCCTGTGGTATGCACAGTACTTTGGGTCCGTAGTGTTGTCAGCTTCCTCCTGATTTGTGATAGGTGGTAGCTTGATCTTGTTACCTTCAAGGAGGGATTCGAAGATGGCTGGAACGTCTTCGTCCTTGAAAGAGTACTCTTTTTGGAGTCTCGGACCCGAAGTCTTTTGCTGCCTTCGAGATTGCTGTTGCGACGCTTGATTAGCACCACCAGCAGGTGCAGGTGCCTTGCCCTTATTACGAGAGGCGAAGTTTGAGTTCAGCGGATTAGCCGTCGGTCGGTTCCTCTCGGCCTTCTTCCTTCGGAGGAAGCGTTCAGCTTGTTCACCGCGCACCTTCAAATCTTTCCAAGTGTCAGACGGTGCTGTTCCCATTGCTTCCAACATGTCCAGTGCTAGGTTGTTGTGGCAAGTCTGGGGAATGAATTCCTCGGTGATCGGGTCACGACAGTTCATCGCCTTGTTCCGGAACCTTTTGACGAATGTGTCAA
>NC_033795.1:63215613-63217258 GCF_001876935.1 Asparagus officinalis
GCTACCTGGCTTGAGGCGGCGATACCAATCGAAGGCGGCTCCGCGAAGAGTGCCGACGAATGACCGCACCATCAGAGGCTCATTGCCAGAGATTACTCCCAGGTGTGATTTGAAATAAATCACATGCTGAGTGGGTGAACCCTTCCTATCAAACCATTAGCCCCACTTAGGAGCGAATTAAGGAGGTGGTTACACCCCTTAATCCCCTATAAATAACTGAAAATCAATTCAGTTCGGGGGGCGGTCTGTTGGATTTTCTTAGCAGCGAAAAGAGGATCCTTCATCCTTCGGTTGGAGCTTTGGAGATCGGCAACAAGATCTTCTTTATCCTTGGCTTATAACCGACTTTCGGTTAAATCAACTCTTTCATAGAGTTTTAAACTCGTTCAGAGTTCTCCACAGCGTCAAATTGTGAGGAGAAGACCACGTTCCAGTGAAACAAGACATCGGATCGTCAACGAGAAATTACCACCCCCTGCATTGACGGGAGGATTATTGGCATTGTGAGCTTCATCCGTATCCGTGTGCTCCTCTTCCTGAACGACCTGGTTACGACGGCTTGGTTCACCTTCCTGGTTCGTCAGTGCCTGAATTTGTTGCTCATGCATTTCTCTCATACTCTGCATGGCCATCTGCATTTCGAACCTGAAGCTCTCCTGTTGTTTAGCCATGGCTTCTTCGAGCATCTTGGCCACTTGTTCCGCGCTTATCATGAATGACTCGCGGGGTTGTCCTTCGCTGGACACCGTATTGTCTGATGCGACAGCCGAGCAGGAATCCGATTCTTCATCTTCTGACGGTAATCTTGTCCGAACCCTACCCTAAGGCAGAGCAGGCATCTGATTCTTCATCTTCTGAAGGTGTTCTTGTCCGAACCCTACCATAAGTTCCTCGTGTAATGGCTCCAGACTGCAGACGAGTTAGATACCAGGGTACTTCCGGAATTGACTCGGGATTATCCCTTGTCGATGCCCTTTTGCTGGTCATATTGGTAGTGACCCTCGGAAATTCTCCATCTTCAACCACCGTTCTTCTTTGCCGGAAACGCCTATGCCTTGGTTTTGGCGCTTCGGTACTAAGCCTTTTGAACACTGAAATTCTCTCGGGGACTGCCTTAATGCAGTTGCACTCAGATATCTGTTTGAAAGTCGGAGCAACCTATCGTGTGTTGGCACGATTTCTCAGGTATAACGCAATCATCATCAGATGATAACGTTTCCTTCTGAGAGCGAATTACCTTCTTCGGACTTTCGAGAGTCACGCGCCTCGAAACGCGCCTTTGTGGGCGTGAATTCTCAACGGGCTCCTGAACTTCGATGCGCAAAGTAGTGCGCTTGGGTGCCACGATTTCTTTGTCATGTTGAGGGTTGCGGCGACCCCTATCATGTTGATTTGTTCGGGGTTTTCTTAGCTGGCCCAAACGTCCTTGGATTGGAGTTTTGCTTCGCTCCTCGGGAAGTGGACCGAGGCGCTCCAAGACTGACTTCCTTTTCTGGGATGGTCCTGCGGGATCTCCCGGAGCAGTTGTGGAAATCATCGGCGGTCTGGATTGATTCGCCGGAAGTTGAACTTTCGATGGAGGCTGCTTCGGTCTCCATACTTGGCGGGTTGGTAATGGCTTTTTGGCCACTCTTTCTTCCTCCAA
>NC_033795.1:63217729-63220992 GCF_001876935.1 Asparagus officinalis
CTTTCTACGGGCTTCTTCGGCTTGAACCCGTGCCTGCGCTGATAGTGCGCGGCGTTTGCGGATGCGTTCTTCCAGCGTCGAACGATTCCGTTTGACACGGATCCATTCCATTGTTGGCGGCTTGGAAGAGGTGCCGTTCATCTGTTGTTGAGGCTGTTTGCCTCTCTTGTTCTTTAGATCCACGTTGTAGCGGATCCCGTCAACTGACTCCATGGCCTTTGCGAATTGTTTCGCAAGGTGTTGACGTTGCCTTTGGCGGGCTCTCTTCGAGAGAGTCACCACGCCCTCTGTGGCAGAAGGGTTGGCCAGAGCAGATCTGACCTGGTTGGAAACTGGAGGAATCTCACCCGATGCGACTTTGGCATCAAACGGGGCGAGATCTTCGTTGGTGTTTTCAACGTCTTCATACCAACGAGTTTTTCTCCTGGAGGAAAACTTGGACTTCTTGGACTTGCGGGGGGAGGTTGATCCGGACGAGGACGACAAGTACTCCTCGAACTTCTGCTGGTCGAACTCGTATTCGACTTCCTCCACGACCGGGATCGAGATCCGCGGCCGCGACGCTCCGATCTCGGCAGCGAGATCGGCCTCTCCCACTGTGGTCGCCAGATTGTTCGCGGGGAAAACTGTTTTCTTCATTGAAATAATTGTCATCTTGGTGCGGTCGCTCGCTTTGGTGGGTTCTTTGCCAACGCCGGGGTTAATCCGTGGACCACCGCGCGATCTAGATCCGGTCGGATCTACACGATTATACGGGTATTATTCCACGAAGGGAATAATAGTCGGGGAGGATTGATTCACCAAGGAAACAATCGTCCAAATCTCGAGATCTAAGACTAAGCTTAGATCCGGAGTATGATCACGTGTAGATCTCAGATCTGTTCTTCCTCTCTCTCGAACACCTGCCTTTTGTGACGTTGATGCTCGCCGAGATTCAGATCTGAATGTCCAAGTCTTCATGTCTTCAAAACTCCAAGCTCGATCTTCAATTCGGCAGAGTTTCGGCTCTCAAAGTTCCAACCTTTTCAAATGAACTACCCTTGGCCTATTTATAGGGCACCCAGATCTGTGCCTAGGCACAGATCTGGGCCGGCCACCTCAGGGTGGCTCGGCTCTGGGCCGAGCCACCTGAAGGTGGCTCGGCTTCGGCCGAGCCCCTCTAGGTGGTGGGTTTGGTTGTTTTCCGTTGTTTCCGGTTCTTTCTGTGATTCGGTTCTATTTCGATTTGTTGACTTGATTTGGCAGTAAGTCTGATTCCTGATTTGGCAGTAAATCCACTTTTGAGTTCGAGTCCGAAACTAATCTTGATTCGATCGTGATTCGTCCAAGTCTGTTCCCGGTTGGATGACTCGTTGATTCTTTGACACTTGGCTTGATTCTGAACGCGTATGGATGCATTCTGTCGCTTGCGTGCGATTCGTCGATCTCATCGCCTCGTTGGTTCGTCGGTTTATGCCGAACTGTGCTAAGGGACCTATAAGCAATTTTATATGCCTACAGAACGCAGATGTGAGCTCTGCATTTAGAAGAAATTGTTGACTTGTAATCTCTTTTGTAGAGCGTTACAAAGACCATTATTCTGTAATCTTTGCTTTAGCTATTTGAGATGCGAGAGTCATCATATTGTAACTCTCATAGTTGATTGTGAAGGCTATTGAATCAGAACTTTCGTTAGTCATCGTGAAGGTTATTGAATTGTAACCTTTCTCGACCTACATGAAAATCCTTGGATTGTAGCTTTCATTTGTTGACGTGAAAGTCGTCTGATTGTAACTTTCATTGTCGAGATGTTGATATAAAAGTCGTCAGATTGTTACTTCCATCATCGAAGCTTGATGGGGATTAGTTATCTATTATGATTTTTAGACAACCTACAGAACCCCCTAAAAGTTTTTGAAAGTTCGCAGTTGACTGGGACGAAATTTTTGGAATACTTTGGATCCTAAAATTTTGTTGAATGATCGTTCACTCCATCTGCTTTGAGGACATTGTAAACTTGGTTGTCGAAATTTACTATACGTTGCAATTCTGCTTCCTGTATTGACGATTCCTTGCAATCTATTTTGGTAACATTTAACCTTATACTCCCGATGAACGTGTAGAAGTAGTCAAGGAAATCTTGATCACCTTAAACCAAACAAGATAACTTTTGTATCTTGATGATAATAAACTTAGTCAAACTAGCTAAAGTCTAAGTCATCAACGTTAGATCCATTAGTTGGATTAACTTTTTCCTTTTTCTTCGATAACAGGAATAACAACATTCTCAGCCGATACAAGAGAAGAGGAAACTTTTGAAGCTAATCTTCTTGGATCCTTGAGATGTTCCTTCAACTTGTATGAAGGTGTATTCAGTGTCAACAACAACAGTAAAAAGATTCTTGTAAGTATTGATGAGCACCCAAGGCGCAACTACAAGAGTTAGATAATAAAGAGCTAGTGACAACGAAGCAACCATAGAAACACCAGTTATAAACTTGCCAACGAGATCATCCTCAGTGGAGTTGAGCACTTTTGGGTTGAAGACAGATCCATTGTCATAGACAAAGAGAACCACAAGCCCGTACGAGAATGATCTTATCCCAAGTTTGGCTAGGAGGGCAACCTCAGAAGACAAATCCTTTCTTGATCAACTAAACTAGGGTAATGATTTCAACAATATCCTTGTTAATCTTGGTTGGAATGTTAAGCCATTTGGAAGGATTAGTTGCGTAATGGATCGAGCTCGATAGTATCAACATTATTGATTATAACCTGTCTGTACTCATCCACGAGGTTGCATAACTTCTTGTCGAAGGCTAGTTTCTTTTCAGCTTTCATCACCTTGATGACAATTGTTAGCTTCATTCTAATTATTTGAAACTGTACGACAACCCCGGTCATCGAAATGTTTGTATTGTGACGTTGAAACGCACGAGTGAATCCTGTGCTTGAGATTTGGGACGCAGAGGTAAACTTTGCGTCAGAAGTTCAACCAACTCCAATGCAGATACAGAGATTACATTTAGGCGGGATTCTTATCTAAAATCTTGTTCAGATTTGATAGCTCATAGCTGTCTATAAATAGAGCGTTGTGGTCTAATCAAGAGTCATTCGACTCTTCTTCATTCTTCCCCGAACCGTATAACGAACAACTCTTCATTTTAACCTTCGGTGAATCATGTTCATCTTCTCTGACCGTCCTCATCAATGGCATACAAGAAGAAGACCGTCTCCTGACCTAGGTCTGCTGTCGTCACAGTTTAGAATTCGCTATCAGCTTC
>NC_033795.1:63221002-63244223 GCF_001876935.1 Asparagus officinalis
GCCGCCGCCACAGTTCCCATTCGTCAATGGTAAGTGTGGCATTTGTGACTGTAAAATTTGCTTCCACAAGTTTTGATCTTAGAATAACGAGGAAACTTGTTTTAATGGCATAACACAGAGTTGGGGCTCTGTTGTTTGGAATTTAAAGCGTGGGGGTTCGACCTTTGCGCTTTGATTTTGCAATGCAGGGTTTGGACTCTACGCTTAATTTTTACAACACAGGGTTTGGACTCTACGTTTAACTTTTACAATGTAGGATTTGGACTCTGCGTTTAACTTTTATAACCCAGGGTCTGACCTCTGCATTTAAGTGTTTTAATGTTGGGTCTGACTTATGAGTTTGAATAGTTTAACATAGGGTCTGACCTCTATGTTTGAATAGTTTAACGCAGGGTCTGACCTATGCGTTTGAATGTTTTAACACAAGACCTAACCTCTGTGTTTGAATGTTTTAACGTAGGGCCTGACCTCTGCGTTTGAATGGTTTAACGTAGGGCCTGACCCATGTGTTTGAATGTTTTAAAGCAGGGTCTAACATCTGCGTTTGAATGTTTTAACACAGGGCTTGACCTCTATGTTTGAATGGTTTAACACAGGGCCTGACCTCTGTGTTGAAATGTTTTAACGCAAGCCCTGACCTCTGCGTTTGAATGGTTTAACGCAGGGCTTGACCTTTGCATTTGAATGGTTTAACACAAGGCCTAACCTCTACGTTTGAATGTTTTAACGCAGGTCCTGACCTCTGCGTTTGAATGGTTTAATGCAGGGTCTGACCTCTATGTTTGAATATTCTAACAAGGGGTCCGTCTTTTGCAACTGGGTTAAGTCTTTTGTTGTTTCATCTTCATGCTAACTGATTGCTCTTCTTTTTTGTAGTGCCTTATGTCAATGAACCCCTCACTTTTCGCCATCACTTTTGTCATAAAGGTGATGTAGATTTAAATATGCAATTCAATTTGCATTAAGAACTTCCAAGATGCTGACGGGGAACGTGCTGCTTTGATCACCCCAGCTAGTCCGTCCATACTCCAGATTTTGGATATAGATGGCAAGTTTGAAACGAAGTCTCGTAAGAAATTCGTTAAGCCGGCCTTTCTGTTTGGAGAAAACGTTGTCATTCAGAATGAAATCTCATTTGGTGGGGGTTACAAATGGTTAAGGCAGATAGGAGATCACTGCTTCTTCTTTCCTGATATGCAGAGGATGTTCCCTAGCTCATATTACCAATGCGCCTCCATTTCCCGATATATGTATTAGGATCTTGTTAGAGGTAGGATGGAGTGGCCATTTTGGCTTTGACTTTTTACTAGCGTGCAAACTGTGGGCTACAACTGACGGGTGTCAGCTTTAGAGCCATGCTTATTCTTAAGAGGATACCCTATGGGGGAAACATCTAATCCAGCCAACACCTTCATGTGGAGATTTCTGGCTGTGAAAGGGGATTTACCTTATTCAGTGTTTAGAACTACCGGATGGGTGCATTCCACCAGAGCAGGGTGGTGGACGAGAATGATGAAATTTGTGTTGAAAGAGTTAGAGTGACCGTTAGCTCGATCTGGGCTTGGCTATCCTATAATGGCTACCAGATATGGCATTGATCATGAAAGGCCCTAGAGGGGGGTGAATAGAGTTTATGGATAAATAATATGCAATTAAAAGATATTCTAACAAATCACACATAAATATAAAATGCAATGACAATAAAAAAGAGTAGGGATAGAGATAGTTAGCCAATTGATGACACACGGTATGTTCATGGTCTGCTGACCTACATCCCCGTTTCCTACTCTCGGGGAGAAATCCACTATACACCTCGTTTGAAAGCTGGAACTTCTTCTACACAATGGTCTCCACCGAGATCTCACAACCACATAATAGGTCTCCAAGAGATCAAGCTCACAACAGTAGAAAATCGAAGAGAAACTCTCTCTTTATAGTAGCCCTATTGTAAGAGAGAAGATTGCAATTGAAGCTTGGGATGTAGGTTTTAAAATAGTGAAAGCAAATAAAAGTTGAAGCTCTTTGAAAATAATAAACTCAAACACAAGAGATTTGTAATAAAATCTTTGTTACTGAAGTAGTTGGGGTTGTTATGTATTTTTAGGAAGAGAATACAACAGCAAAAACCCAAAAGAATTAGCAGAAAAACCACAGAAATCGAGAAACAAATTCTGTAAAAAACTAGTCGTTACTGTGCTTATCAGTTGACTGATGGGAAGCATCAGTCCACTGATGATCTGAGTGTTGTATTCAAATATCAGCTTATCGGTCGACTGACGATCACTTTCAGTCGACTGATAACTCGTCAGTCGACTGATCAGTCGACCAAAACAAAACAAAAACATTTTAATGATTCTAGGCATTTTCATCGGTTGACACATCAGTCGACTGATTTCATCAGTCGACTGATCAGTCGACTGATAATAGGTTATTAGCTTGAAATGATTTTGAAATTGTGTTTTAAAGTTCTGTTAAAAATAGTAAATAAATTCCAAAAATTGTAAAACTTTGTAAATAGTTTATAAACATTTTATCAAACTTGTTTGAAAAGGAATTTTGCAAAAAGGTCCTCGTATTTGTGAAAATCAATGTTTTAGCAAAAGTACCAAAATACGAGTTTTTGAAAGTGTGCAAGTGTGCTATCCCATGATCTTCAAATGTAATCAACAAACTACTTGCCTACATTAAGTACTAGAGAGAAAACAAAATAGCAAATATCCCTCACATATGAGTACATGACTTGAGTCTTGATATTCGCTCTTGACTTGATGAAGCTTCTCATGAATATAGTGCTCTTGAAAGCTTTGCTTCATCACTTTGCTTCCACCTCCTTGGATATTGTCGTTATAGCTCATTTTCCATCCAATCCTCCATAAAAGGTGCTAATGATATGTGATCTACAATATAGCTCAATAAACAATTAGCACCAATAATGGTGTTTGTAAATCATCATCAAAACAAAGGATCTAACTGATCATAGCCATTACAATTTTTATGCTATCCTAGAGAGATAAAACCTAGAGACGTGTACATTCTTTACTCCAGTTGGGAAATTAGGGTTTGCTATCCATGAAACGTATGACATTTTCGGCCATCCCTTTGGAGATCTATGACACCATATGGGAGGTGATGTGTTATTTGCAAATTTGTACCCAACTGACGGGGACACACGGAGGTAGTGTAAAGCAGCTATCTTGGGCCGAATATCTCTTCCAGAACTTATCTCACAAAGTTGCTGCTGTGTCTCATCGAGATGTGAGTATCCCTGAAACTATTCAAACTTTGATGAATGACGCCATAATTCATTATGTCAATGAGGGAAGAGAAGACGACTTCCATGCTCAGACTGAGTTCGAAAGCTTTCATCACCAAGCAACCACTCCCATTTCTGACATGGCTTTGATGGCGAGGTTTCTCATATTATGGCTAAAATGATGCGTCATCCCTACCAGACCGATAGATGTCGTGATAACAGAAGTAGTCTATCCGGCTTTTCTCTTGGCCTATGGGAGGCCTATGAATTTACTTTCAGTTATGATGTGCTATTTGTAGCATGGTCTAAGGGAACTGTGCCTCAAATTCATTCAGGTGAAAGAGATAAGCTCCGGAGAGAAGAAATGTTTGATAACTCCTAATCCTCGAGTACCATTGCCATATACCTATCTGATGGCATGGTTCGTATCTCATTGTCCTCACTTAATGAGTTCACCATCTTCCTCAGGCGATGTATTCGTCCCCTTCGTACAGAGGTTAGAAAAAGCTACATGGGAAGGAATGTATGTAGTTAAGGTTCATTAAATCTTATTGAGAGATCTCAACTATCATATATTCCTCTTCTTCCCGGACTTTGAAGGTGGGGGATATGGACATGTGTTTCAAGATGTAGCTGACTCGAACGGTTTTGCTCGATTGAATAGAGAAGTGTAAGGTTCGCAAAATTTTGATATTAATTAAAATAATTTTCTAGTACTTTAAAATATCTAATTATGATTTTTAAAAGGGTATTTGTATTTTTCTTGATTTTCTAGATTTTCCTATGATTTAAAGTCCAAGTTTTATATTTATTTAAATGATATTAATATTTATAAATTAATTTTGTATGGGTAAAATTTCTAGAATTAATCTGTTGTATTATCGATACTATTACGTATTATTTTTAAATAATATATTGTATTATTATTATTATTACATATTATTTTGTATAATACGTTATATTATTAATTACGTATTATTTATATAATTTGTTGTATTATTTCTTCTATTACATATTATCTGTTATATTAGTATAGCTGGTATGTTTTACTATATGGATAATTATCCCATAATTATTTAATTTTAAATATAAGTAATTATATTTTTTATTAATTAATCTTGTTTAAATATGCAATTTCTTATATTATTTTTACTGTTGCATATTGTCGGTTGTAATACTACAACTGGTATGTTTTGATGTGTAAATAATTTTCACGTAATTATTTAATTTTTTCGTAATACTACAACTGGTATGTTTTTGATGTGTAAATAATTTTTTCGTGATTATTCTTATATATATATATTCGTGTTCCTTTCTACTTCCTATTCACGAAACCACAGTCCGACACCCCATCTCTCTTCTCTCTCCTCTCTCTCTCTTCCCTTGCGCCTGACCTCCAAACCCACCGCTGGCCCTCCTCACCTCCACGCCGCGTCCTCCCCTTGGCGTTCCCATCACCCTCGTTGACCACTAGCGCCTTCCCCATTTACTCCACCATGAGCATCCAACCCCACCTCCTTCTTCCCCGCCTCTCGCCTTCTCCTTGACAGACATGCGCCTCCCCCCACACTACAGCTTCCTCTCCCTCTAGACCTCCTTCTTCCACTTGCCCTCAGCCCTCCGCAGCCCCACACCCGCCGCACCGCGAGCTCTCGCCGGCCCTATTCGCGCCAAGCCCCATCTGTACGGCCTCCCTCCCGCCCACCGCCTTCAAAGCCGCTCCCTATGTTGCCCAGCGGCCGCTCTAGCCTCAGACCCGACGATGACATCCACCAGATCCGTCGCCTACCCCTTCGCCGTCGCTCCAACATCGCGACCTCTGAGCTCATCCGCCTCTCCTCTTTCCCCGCTGCCGTCGAGCCACCCAGTGCTGCTGATTTAAAACCCTATATTTTATTAGAAGTATATATAAATTATTAATGAAAAATAATTCTATTTGTGGTAAATGACTTGAGCTTATGGATATACTTGATGGTAAGTTATTAGACATGTATGAGTGTGGTTTCATAGAGTTTCATGCATTGGTTTTGGCTGAATAACAAAACATGCACGAATCTGGAAATTTGCATCTGCTCAGTCAACTTATGAGTCGACTCATGAGTCGACTAATGAGTCGACTGATGAGTCGACCAATGAGTCGACTGACGGGCTGATTTTAAGTTTTTCTTTTCTTTTGCGGGTTTGGTTTGGTTGTTTCGGGTTTGACTGCTTTCATAAGAAACTCTCCTACTCGAAACCAACCCCAAGACTCATCAGACCCTAGAGAAAACCCTAGCCTCCCTCTCCCCTTAAACCCTAGATTCGTTCTTGGTAATTTTGGAGGAGTTTCCAAGGAATTTTCAGTGGGATTTTGTGGTTCTGTCGAAGAGGGATAGTCCTCTCATCGGAGTCAAGAGTTTACAGCACATCAAAGGCGAGTAACATCCCGCCCAATCCTACACCCACTATTTGTATAGCTTTTCTTGAGCTTTTATTTTGGATTTTTGAGCCTAAAACGTATTTTGTGCATAAAATAGATACTTTAAATTATGAGATGCAAGATCTATATTTTTCAATTATAAAAAGCTCACAAACTAATTTGTAAACTAAGATCCAGATCTGGAAATTTGTTTAAACATGAGTTTCAATATGATTTACTGTTTTTAATACATTTTTAAACATGTTTATATGATTAAGGTTTTTATGTAAGTGATCACATGCAAATCCCTTTAGTTTCTGTTGTTACACATGAGTTAGAATCGGAAATATATTGTTGGACATGATTAAAGAGAACTTTAGTTAACATTTTTGTAGATAATCATCGAAAGCAGAAAACTGGAGATTTTCTGCTCAGTCGACCAATGAGTCGACTCATGAATCGACTTATGAGTCGACTGATGAGTCGACTGATGAGTCGACTGATGGGGAAAACTTTAGTTTTGTGTTTTGTCTGGTTGACTTATGAGTCGACTGATGAGTTGACCAATGAGTCGACTAATGATGAGTTTTTTTCTTTTGTATTTCTTCAGTTTTGAATCTGTTTGAGTTATTTTAGTGTAACTGAAATTGTTTGTGTTTATTTATTGTTGCTGCGTGCTTAAATATGAACGAGGAGTCCCCTCGAATAACGGGTATTAGAAATTTATGTATAACCTGTATTACATGTGAGATGACATGCGGACACGAGTTTATGTTTGCGCACCGAGACACGTGAGAAATTAGGGTATATGCACCTATTCCTATAACTCATCTAGTCCATGTGTTGGGCAATTATGATGTGTAGTCCATGTGTTCCATGTGTTGGGCAATTATGATGTGTAGTCCATGTGTTGGACATTTATCACTTTCAGTCCATGTGTTGGATAGTTTTCATATGCAGTCCATGTGTTAGTCCATGTGTTGGACATTTATCACTTTCAGTCCATGTGTTGGATAGTTTTCATATGCAGTCCATGTGTTAGACATCCACTACATCAGTTTAGACCTTGAGAGTTAACACTTATACTTGCATAGGCTGGACATAACATTTATATGAGTTGTGACACGGCACCGTAATTAAGTTTGAGATGATTTTGCCTTCTTTTATTAATGTTCTTGTATTAGATTTTAGGTTTGGTATTTAGGGATGTACAATTTGAGATACAAGGTATATACCTGAGGGTTTTCTTGTTTGGATTATTTCGCTTGACGTACCTATGCTCGTGTTGTAACTTCCTAAATACTAAAATCCTCTTATACATAGGTATTTACAATCTGAGCTACATGGTACATACATGAGGATTTCCTTATTTGGATTATTTCGTTCGAATCTGTATTTTCTGTATACATCGAGCCCTTTTCCTTGGGGTTGGTTGTGATACTTGCTTTTCTACCTACACCTGTTATTGACTCTACTAGAGAGATAGTAATTATGATGGTGAAACATGTTATTGCACTGTGTGGTGCATGGTAGGTTTGACATTCTTGGTTTCATCTTGGATTGCAGCCTTGTGTGAACCCAGGGGTGTCACAGTTGGTATCAGAGGTCTAGTTCTAGTATCCTTAGGATTATCCTGTGTCGAGTCGTGGAGCTAGGATAGAGTTTCTTAGGATTCATGTATAGAGTCCGTAAGGATTCCCTAGTATGAGTGAGGACGATATATGCGTATATCTCAAAAATTAAGGATATTTTTTTATGACAACTATTTTGTGTAAACTTAAAGTATTTGGGTGAATACTAAATTGTTGTGAAAATCATATTATGATATGCTAGGTATGTGTATATGTTTATTTGGACTCATAAACTCTTGTTTTCTTATGATCAGAGAGAGATGGCAGGACGTGGTAGACCTCGTACTCGGAGAGCTAGGCAGGCAGAGCTGCAGCAGACTCCACCCGAGCCACAACAAGCGAGCCACAGCAGGCACCACTTGAGCCGCAGCAGGCTCCCCAGTACCTTATTGATCTCATGGCTCCCATCGTAGCTAGGATGGCAGCAATTGAGGAGCTTGTGGCGAGTCATATCACGCCACTGACACCACCACCACTAGCAGCAGATAAGCCGCAAGGGATACCAGCAGTTCCTATCAGTGAGAGACCCCCAGAGGCGTCTTGATGCAGACTCAAAGGATGGTAGCATATATCTCATGACAGTTGAGGGTACATGAGCAGAACTATCCCACTAATGACTTGGAGTTAGCAGCAGTGGTATTTGCACTGAAGTCATAGAGATACTATTTGTATGTAGTGCAGTTTGAGTTGTTCATTGACCATCAGAGTCTAAAGTATCTTTTCTTTTAGAAGGAGCTCAACCAAAGACAGAGGAGGTGGATTGAGTTTATCAAGGATTACGAGTTCGCGATTCAGTATCATCCGGGGAAGGCGAACGTCGTAGCAAATGTTTTAAGAAGGAAGCGTCGACATCGGGTTTTGGCTTTGACATGCTTAGTGTATCGAGATCTTATTACTCTTAGCCATTTTGATTTTAGACCTGAGATTTGTCGAACTAGTGTATTTTTGGGAGCTGTGTTAGTGCAGCCATCTTGGAGTATCAGAGTTGTCAGAGCTCAGTTGGAAGACTATTGGATTCAAATCTGAAAGAAGGAGATTACCAAAGAGCCTAAGGCTGATTGGACCATTGGAGCAGATGGAGGTCTACGGATGAATGGTAGGCTGGTTATGCTATCCAGTGCCGAGCTGAAGAGGGAGTTACTTGATGAAGCATATCGTAATCGGTACACAGTACATCTAGGGACCACTAAGATGTATAAGGACCTGAAGAGACACTTCTGGTGGAGTGGTATACGTAGAGAGATTGTAGAGTATGTGACTAAGTGGGCAAATATTTCTATGGACTTCATTATAGGGTTGCTGAAGTCGAGGATGGGGAATGATTCTGTTTGGGTGATAGTGGACCGGTTGACGAATTCAGCACATTTCATTCCAGTGAAGACTACATACACAGCTGAGACGTATGTGAGGATATTTGTTTGGGAGATAGTTCGACTTCATAGAGTTCCAGACACGATTGTATCGGATCGAGGTTCAGTGTTCACTTCGCACTTCTGGAGGAGTTTGTAGGATTATTTTGGTAGCTGACTATCATGCAGTAGTGTATTCGACCCACAGACGGATGGTCAGACGGAGAGAGTAAATTAGGTGTTGGAAGACATGTTGCGGGCTTGTTTCATTGACTTTCAGGGTAGCTGGGAGGGTCATATTCTACTGATAGAGTTCGCTTATAACAATAGTTATCAAGTAACAATCGGTATAGCCCCGTATGAAGCATTGTACGGGAGACCTTGTTGATCACCGATATGTTGGGCAGAACAAGAGGATAGCTTGATGCTTGGGCCAGAGCTTGTGAGGCAGACCACTAAAAAGGTAGCATTGATCAAAGAGCGGATTCTAGCCACCAAAGCCGCTAGAGTCGGCAAAAGAGCTATACAGATAAGAGACGAAGACCATTGGAGTTTCAGGTTGGAGATTTAGTTATGCTGAAGGTATCGCCCATGAAAAGCGTTCAACGGTTCGGAAGGTGGGGAAAGCTTGCACCAAGGTATATTGGACCTTTCCAGATTTTAGAGCGTATTGGAGCCGTGTCATACAGACTAGATCTTCCAGCATTGATGTCTAGTATACACAATGCATTTCATGTTTCTATGCTCAAGAAGCACTTACATGATGAGGAGAAATAGCGAGTGTTGGTTGCACCAAAGATTGAGATTCAGGATGATTTGATTACTATTAAGATTTTAATCAGAGAGGACAAGAGACTTAGAAATAAGGTAATTCCTTTGGTGAAAGTTAAGTGGAACCGAAGAGGCGTTGAGGAGATTTCTTACGAGTGTGAAGAGGACATGCGTCGTGACTAACCACACATATTTGAACAGGTAAATTAAATTTTTGTATGACTCATATATGACTTATGGATTACATGTATAGTGATATTTATTCTTAACACTTAAATGTGGGTATTAACACTTAACTCCTAAATACTCGGAACACATGGTATATATATGAGGGGTTCCTTGTTTGGATATACTCGGAACACATGGTATATATATGAGGGGTTCCTTGTTTGGATTTTTCGCTCGATGTACTTGTTCCATTTAGTTAGGGGTTAAGTGGGGGTATTTACATTTTAGATGGTTAAGTGTAGACATCGAGGAAGTGGATTGATTTATGTGTGTGATTATTTGTATAGTTATATTTAGATTTAATGCTAGAATGAGGATATTTACACTTAATTCTTAATCTTTTGGAACATATGGTATATATATGGGGGTTCCTTGTTAGGATTTTTTGCTCGACATACAAGTTCCATTTGATTAAGGGTTGAGTGGGAATATAGTCATTCTGGAATGTTAAGTATAAATATCCCTCTATGCTTATCAAGAGTTTAATATTATGAGAGGTGTATGTGCAGGTTGGATTTCACCCTCGACATGCTTTCTAATACTATCTTTTAGTTAAGTACGATTTCTGAATTTCGAGGACGAAATTCTTTTAAGGGGGAAGAATGTAAAACAAAAAAAATTTGAATAATTTGTGATAAATAATTATAAATATGTTATATATTTATAAATAATATATTATGATGTTTGAGTATGCTAGGAATTGATTTGAGATCAATTCAATGTATATATGTATATATAAGAGCAAATGCACAAATCATGCTCGAGGTATAAATCTGGAAATTTATGACCAGTGGAGAGATTTTTTATTTTACACTGATACCTTGTAAATATGGAAAAAATTAAAAGATAAAAGTGGTAGATATCTTCAGCAGCTTTCCAACAAATCTTTAATCACCTCATTCCGAGGTCGGATGCGAAAGTTACAGCCAAATTACCGAAGAGTATGTTTCTAGTCAGACTGGGTTTTCCAGTTTCGGGTTTTGGGTTTTGAGCTGTAGTTTTTTGGGTTTGATGTCATATATACACATGTTTAAACACGAAAAATACCTCTTTTCTCTTGTGTTCCAAACCCTAGTAGTCCCTTTTCCCCTCTCTCAAACCATAGTTCTTTTCTTTGGCGATTTTGTGGGATTTCGGAGGATTTTTCAGTAGGTTTTGTGCAGTACTGCGAAGGGGATTGGTTCTCTTTCATGTGACAAGAGTTTTTTAGCATCTGAGATGATTAACATCTCACCCAACTCTACACCCTATTATTTTGCACGTTTTATTAAGTTTTATTTGGATTTTTCGAGCCTAAAACGTATTTTTAGTGTACAAAAGATAGATCTTTATAACTTATGAAGTGAGAATACATTATCATAATTTTCTAATTGATTACAATAGTAACCTTGACAAATTTCAGATCTAAAATTTATTAATCATGAGTTAAATCACAAGTTTTTTCTTTTAAAACATTTAAACATGTGTATATAAATGTTTAGGGTTTCGACGATATATTTACATGCTAATATTTCGTTTCATGTTGTTTCATATATATTGATATCAGTAATATTATGCTTAAAAAATAATATTGTTACTTCTAGATTTGTTTCGAAGCAGACAAATATCTGTGAAGGGTTTCTTCCTGTTTCGGTTGATCGTTGGCACAGTTTGTGCATAATTACTTTTGTTGTGTGCTTTAAAGTGAACGAGGAGTCACCTCGAATATTTGGCATTAGAAATTATTGTTTATTATATATCTTCATATGTGAGATAGCTTGCAGACATGAGTTTAGATTTTCACACCGAGACACGTATGAAATTAGTATATATGCATCCTTTTCATATATCTCATTGATATTCTACACATTTCATTCAGTCCATATGTTGGGTAATTATTATGTGTAGTCCATGTGTTGGACATTCATTATATTCAGTCCATGTGTTGGACAATTTATATATGCAGTCCATGTGTTGGGCATCCACTACACCTAGTCTTAGTCCATGTGTTAGACACCATTTTAAACCTTGAGTATGACACTTACACTTACATAGGCTGGACATTACACTTATGTGGGTTTTTTCATGACATGGTATTTGAGTTCTGAGATGGGTTAGTCTTCTTTATATTATTGTTCCTGTGTTAGATCTTAGGTTTGGTACTTAGGGATTTACAATTTAAGATACAAGGTATATACATGAGGGTTTTCTTGTTTGTATTATTTCGCTCGACGTACCTATGCTCGTGTTGTAATTTCTTAGATACTAAAATCCTCTTATTGTTAGGATCAATAATTTTATGTATATATGTATTAACTATATTTTCTATCTGTAATGAGTCCTCTCCCTTGGGGTTGGTTGTGATGTTGCTCGCTAGCGCTTTGACACTCATTGTCCCCTCCTATTTTAGGTAACGAGCCAGGTGCACGAAGAGTCGTAGGTTGATGGTGATACTTATTAGCGTCCATCTTTCATTTGTAGTTTTATTTTATTTATGGAGCTTCACTGTAGACATTTTGTTTAGACATTTAAGAGTTATGTTCTAGAAGTTGTAAAGGTTGTGTGCCTTATTTCCTTTTATCAGATATTCTATATTTGAGACTTGTTGAGATCTCCAGACTAGTTATTTCAGAGATTCACTTTATATTTTTGTATGTTGGATGATGAAATATCATTTTTATCTCTATTATTATATCACATATCTCTTGTATTATCTTTTACTTGCTTTTGTACATACACCTGTTGTTGACTCTACTAGAGAGATAGTAATTGTGATGGTGAAACATGTTATGCACGGTGTGGTGCATGGCAGGTTTGACATTCCTGGTTTTACCTTGGACTGTAACCTTGTGTGAACCCAGGGGCGTCACACTTGTGACGAATCACATCACATCACCAGTAGATCCAACACCGATAGTACCAACTATTCCTATTGCAGAGAACCTTTTGGAGGACACACCGGTACCCACCCCATTGACAGTTACTGATAGAGCCACAGAGCAGGAGGCTTGGCTCCGCCTAGTAGAGAGATACCAGAAGATGAGGGCACCGGAGTTTCAGGGACTATCAGATTCTCTTGCAGCACATAAGTGGAAGGAGGATGTAGGTAATATCCTTGAGATACTTGATATGACATCGGTTCAGAAGCAGAGGCTGGCATATTACAGTCTCAAAGGGGATACAGGGTGATGGTACCAGCTACAGTTCACTACAGAGTAGAGGATGACCCTCACCTGCAAGGATTTCATCTATTTCTTTGATGAGCAGTATATCTCTTCCACGACATTGGCCGGGAAAGAGCTTGAGTTATCCAGATTGACTCAGGGAGACATGTCAGTAGCTGATTTCAAGAGCAGGTTTATGAGCCTACTTCATTTTACGGGCATGTAGCAGACAAGGGAACGCCAGGTGCAGATGTTTCTAGCAGAACTTCGTGCTAACCTTCGTTAATTTCTCGTTTCTAGGAGGTTCTATTTAGTTTGAGAGGTAGCGGATGCTACCACATCATAGGAGAATGAATCAGCTATGTTTCAGAAGGACAAGGAAGGAAATACTAAGGATAAGGGCAAGAATAAGAGATATTTTTCAGGATCCCAGCAGCAACAACAACAGCAAGGCCCTCATAAGAGAGGACCCCAGTAGGATCAAAGAGCATCTCAGCAGCGCAAGTTCCAGGGCACTTGTTTTAAGTGTCACAATCTTGGCCATAAAGTATTAGAGTGTCACATTACACCAGTAGGAGCCCAGCAAGGGAAAGGGTAAAATCAGTAGTAAAATTGATTTTTTAGGACCGAGGTCAGGGCTAGCAGATGAGACTAGAGGCACCTCCAGTAGTTTCGCAGATTGAGGGACAGGTCCGTGTAGTTTAGGAGGTCCATCAGGGATAGGTAGTTCCATATGCTCCACCTCCAGTAGCAGAGCAGCATCCAGCCACTAGTAGAGTCTATGCGGTAGTTCCTCGTGATCATGGTGCGAGTGGGGCCATAGTGGAGGATACGTTCCCCGTGAACTCCTTTCAAGCCCATATTCTTTTCGATTCAGGAATTTTGCATTCTTTCATATCTTATGTTTTTGTAGTTAGACTTCAGCTCGTAGCTCAGACTCTAGACATTCCTTTGTCAGTTTCCACCCCTCTAGGTGAGATGTTCGATCAGCTATTGGGAGTGCAGTATTTTTTAAAGATTGATCTTCGTTCTAGTTATCATCTGCTGCGAGTTCCGAGATGGATATTCCCGAGACCACCTTTCTGACTCGATATGGGTCCTTCAAGTTTTTGGTCATGCTAATTGGGTTGACTAATGCACCCGTGGTATTCATGGATTTGATGAACCGGGTTTTCCGTCCATACTTGGACTAATTTGTGATTGTATTTATCGATGATATTCTTATCTATTTGAGGTTAGAGCCCGAGCATGAGCAACATCCACGTTTGGCTTTGAAGACTTTAAGGGACCATCAACTATATGCTAAGTTTAGAAAATATGTGTTTTGGATTTCTGAGGTCAGGTTCCTTAGCTATATTGTCAGTAGAGAGGCGTAGCAGTGAACCCAGCTAAGGTTTCAGTAGTGATTGATTGGGAACCGCCAAAGACGGTTACTGAGATTCATAGCTTTTTGAGGTTGGCCGGCTATTACAGGAAGTTCATTCAGGATTTCTTGAAGATTACGATGCCACTTACACGCCTTGCGAAGGAGGGTGTATAGTTCACTTGGAGCACGGAGTGCCAGAAGGCCTTTAATACCTTGAAGGCTAAGTTGACTACAACGCTAGTTCTTACTATTTCGAGCAGTGACAGGACATTTGTTGTATACACAGATATGTCGTTAGTAGGTTTGGGAGGTGTTCTGATGCAGACTCAGAGGGTAGTAGTATATATCTCACACAGTTGTGGGTACATGAGCAGAACTACCCCACTTATGATTTGGAGTTAGCTGCGATAGTATTCGCGCTGAAGGCGTGGAGACACTATTTGTATAGAGTTCAGTTCGAGCTATTCACAGACCACCAGAGTCTGAAGTAACTTTTCTCCCAAAATGAACTTAACTAGAGACAGCGGTGATGGATTGAGTTCATCAAGGACTATGAATTCATGATACAGTATTAGCGATATGGTAGACGGGGAATGCTTGCCCAGAGATATATTAGCCCTTTTCAGATTGTGGAGTGTATTGGGGCTGTTTTATATAGATTAGACCTTCCAGCATCGATGTCTGGTGTGCACGATGTATTTCACATTTCTATGCTCAAGAAGCACTTATATGACGAGGAGAGACAGCTAGTATTGGATGCTCCAGAGATTGAGCTTCAGGATGATTTGACTATGATTGAGATCCCAGTTTGTATACTTTCTAAAGAAGACAAAAAACTTAGAAACAAGGTTATTCCTTTGGTGAAAGTTCAATGGAATTGGAGAGGATCTGAGGAGTTTTCCTACGAGCACGAGGAGGATATGGGTCGCGACTACCCACACCTGTTTGAGCATGTAGATTGTTTAGATTTATGTTTTTTTATGTTTTATGATGATTTTGGATAGTCATATTTATCTTTATTAGGATGGAGGTATTGTCACTTAATCCTTAATCATTTGGAATACATGGTATATATATGGGGGGGGGGGTAGGATGGAGGTATTGTCACTTAATCCTTAATCATTTGGAATACATGGTATATATATGGGGGGGGGGGGGGTTCCTTGTTTGGATTTTTCGCCCGATGTACTAATTCCATTTAGTTAGTGATTAAGGCGTGAATATTTGCATTCTAGGTTGTTAACTTTAGATATTACTATGTTCATATCTGGAAATTATTGCTATGAGATGTGTATATGGGAATTTAATTACTCCCGACGTGCTTTTCTCATATTATTAATTTTTAAGATACGATTTTGGAATTCGAGGACGAAATTCTTTTAAGGGGGAAGAGTGTAAAACCCCGTAAAATACAATGTGTTGGCCTTCTTATTTTGATGATGTTTAACAAACAATTTACTTCTAATATTGTTTGTCTAGTGTTTGTGTTTTTGTATTTATTTTAGGCAAACAACGAGTTGGAGGATGGAAGGAATCGAGCCTTAACGAACATATCCAAAGGAGGTTGGCGGAATGTCGGGTTGAAGCCTATACAATTCAAGTTAAAGATTAAGTTCAAGCTTCATCCGCAAGTGTACCAAGTCAAGCTTAATTGAAGATCAAGATTGCTTGGGTAATGTAGTTTTAGATTTTATATTATGTGTGTTATATACTCTAAGCTCAATATCTATACACACACATTTATTGGTTTCTTCGTATATATATAGTTATATATATATATACATAAGTTTTGGTTTCTATGCATATATATAGTTATATATATACATACATGTGTTTTGAGTTTTTATGATTACATATATGAAATTATATATTTCATATTTTCTATTGTGTTTTTGAAAATATTGCATAGAATATGCAATTTTATGAAAATATGGTATTCATTGTTTTTGGACTTAACAATAATCATATACATATTTTATTAAGTCTATATAATCATTGTGCAAAGTTTCAAAACATGGTTTAACCAAAATATCAAATTTCACATGTTTACATTTTCGTGTTTTGAACTATTTTGCAAAATGATGATTTTTCAGAAATGGGAAATGCAATTTGGAAAATTCTATTTGTAACAAGTTCACTTACATGTTTATATACTTTTCCCAAAGTTTCATAATTTTTGGACTTCATTTGTTATTTTTAACACATCTTCAAAAGTCTCAAAAATAGCTTTAAAAACCTGTTTTAAGTGTATCAGATTTTGGTCGACCGATCCTGAATTCATGTGTTCACTGGGCGACAGAGAGTCTGTCGGTCGACCGGTCCGGTCGACCGAGAGCTCCATCGGTCGACCGATGAAATTTCCGGTCGACCGACGATAGTTTTTTCAGCTTCCAACGGCTAGTTTTATTACCGTTGCTGGGGCTGTTTCTATCTTTTGGCTTGGGTTTTTTGACTGAGTTTTTGTGTGGGTATAAATACCCCATTGCTGTTTTCTTTCAAGAAATCCAAGAGAGTTTCAAAACAAGTTTAAGAAAGTTTTAATCAAGGGTTTAAGTTTGTTTAAAGTGTGTTTATAAGCGTTTAAGCATTTGAGTTTTTTGAGTTTGTGAATTCAATTTCACAAGAGCAAGTGGAGATCATCCTTTGGTGTTTGAGCATTCACTCTTCTCCCACTCTCTTGTCATCTTTAGAGAAGTGTTTCTAAAATCATCTAGCAATTTATTATTTTGATTATAATTTCCATAAGGTAGATTTATTTTGAGTTTAGTTTAATCGCTTTATTGATACTCTTTGTTCACACACAACCTATTGAGCTTATTGTATTTATATTCATAGTATAATTTAGGGTTGTGGGTTTGTGACATTGAGAGTAAGCTTAATTGAGTTCTCACCTTGTTTAGAGAACAATCAATTGATTTATATTATGCTTTATTGTGAGGTTTCACTTGTAATACACTTGTACACCGAGAGAAGTGTGTAGTGAGAGACGGGGTCGAATCCAAGAGGAGTGGCGTCGGTTGACGTGCCTAGGGAGAGGTTGTAACCGAGCACTTGAGGAGGAGGACACGGGCTAGGAACAACACTTAGTGTGTAAAGTGTGATTGCATAGTGATTATATTGTGAGGTGTAAACGTTGTTCGGGTAAACGTAGAAAACCCGGTTGTGATAGTGGAGATCTCCTCGAGGTGAGGAGCGGAGACGTAGGTCGTGGGGACCGAACTCTGTGATCATATCGTTTTGTTTATGATTGCATTAGCGTTCCTATTCTTGTTTTCATATCTTATATTGCCTTTGTGTATTGCTCATCATATTACCCTATCACTTGTGTAGATTATTTATTTTACCCTTGTGTTAGTTTACATATCCTTGCATATATCATATGGTATATCTCTTTGGTAGGATATATCACATTGTGTTAGTTTTATATCCTTGCACATACATTGCCTATATCTCTTTGTTAGGATATTTTTATCATATAGGATATATATCTTATTGTTCATATTGCTTATCCTAGCTAATATATATTGTTGTATTTCATACTTGCTAGGATAACTTATTAATTAGTTTTAATTAGTATAAAATCGGATTAGATTAGCATAAGACCCTAATCACCCCCCCTCTAGGGTCCAACACAATGAATGAGTTTTTATTTTTGAAATATATGCTTATATCATAAATGAATGTGATAGCAAGTGTTTAGGGATCAAACAAGTTTAGTTATGCGAGAGAGAACAAGTGTAAGGCCATCACACAAACAAACATGCACAAACAGGATTTTTCCTAGTTCGGGTTGTATCGTCCAGACAGTTTTTCCAAGTTCGGGTTGTATTGGGTTCTGGGTCAGGTTTTGGGGTTCATATATATATTATTATATCTGGGAGACCCTCTTCTTCATCAGTCTAAACCCTAGGAGCCTCCTCCTCCCCTCTTGCAAACCCTAACCCCTTCTCCTTGGCGTTTCTGACGGATTTTGAGGAGTTTGAGCAAGATCCAGAGGTTTGCAGCGAAGGAAGACTTGTTACAGCATTGTTTAGAGTTGTTCATTACCCCTCAGGCGAGTATCATCTCGTCTAATCTTGCACCTACGTGTTTAAACATTTTTAATAATGTTTTTATGAGTTTTGTGAGCCTAACATGCTAGTTTATGTAGAAAAATAGATCTTTATATTGTATATTACAAAAAGGATGAGTTTTCAGTTAATAAAGATCACCCACGAATTTCTTAAATTAGATCTAGATCTGAAATTATATTCGAACAAGAGTTTTGAAAGAAAAATAATTGCTTTCAAAGGTTTCGACATGAATATGTAGGTTTAAACATATTTCGCTTTGTTTATAGTTATTAGACAGTTTCTCACATGTTTCTAGATATGATAAATCATGGATATAAGGTTGTTTGTAATTATAAATGTCACACACAAGTTTTTAGATCAAACCCCTATAGAATAGAAACCTGAAAAGGTTTTTGCTTCTACGCGGTCGACCACAGTGACGCGGCGGTCAACCGCGTAACGAGCACAGAAACAGTAAGTTTATTCTTCAGTCGCGGTCGACCGTGACGTTCGATCGCTAGGGATTTTTTTGCGTTGTCATATTGTGCATAGGTTTGTGTGGCTGACGAGATATCTGGGTTATATAGGTTTGTTATACACTGAGGGGCTGCTCGTTTCGCATAAAAGAATGGGAAATCAAAGAATAGGAAACCTATTTCCTAAAATAATTGTTTTGAGGTAGTTTGGTTGGTTTATAAAAGAAGGAAATTATAAAATAGGAGATGAGATGAGATGAGTTGTCACCTTATTATTGGATGATGTGAGTGATTTTTAAAAAAAAATTGTTTTGAGGTTGTTTGATTGGTTAAAAAAATAAGGAAATGAATTAGAGGTATATTATTGGATGATGTTTTGAGGTTGTTTGTGTTTGGTTTGTTTTTAAAAATAAGAAAATAGATGAGATGAGATGAGTTGGAGGTATATTATTGGATGATGTGACATATACTTAAGGAAATCAATTTCTTTTTTTTTTTTGAGGAAATGAATGGAAAGGAAGATTTATTGAGATGAGATGAGTTGTCACAATATTATTGGATGATGTGTGTGATTTTTAAAAATGAGATAAGATGAGATATGATGAGTTGGATGATGTGACATATTTCCTATGTTTGGTTTATTTTTAAAGGTAAGAAAGGAGATGGAATGAGATGAGTTGGATGATAAAAATAATATTTTATTGGATGTTATGGGTGAGTTTTAGGGATGGAAATTGATAAAAATATTATTTTATTGATTTCCTTGTACCGATTTCCTTTTCTTTGATTTTAGGAAACCAACCAAATGGGCCCTGAGATTTGTGTACATGAGTTGACTACGGATATGAGTCTTAGATTTATTCACAGAGACATGTGGGTGAATAGTATATATGTTGTTTCTAACACTATTTGCATGTAACAGTCCTCGTGTTGGACTATAAGCTATCAAAATCCTCGTGTTGGACTATAATCGATTGAAGTCCTCGTGTTGGACTATAAGCTATCAAAGTCCTTGTGTTGGATTATAATCCACTACAGCTCTCGTGTTGGACTTTAAGCTATTGCAAATCATGTATTGGACATTTACTTATTGCAGACCACGAGTTGGGCATGTATTTGACATATAATAGGGCATTGATATTATGGATGGAGATGGAGTTATTGCTCCATGTTGTAGCTTTTGGATTTGGTATTAGCTATTTATAATTTGAGCTATGGGAGACGTACGTATGCTCGTGTTGTAAATTTCTAAATATCAAACCTCCATTTTATTTTCTCAGTCGATGGTTGACTATCTATTATATATATATATAGCTATTTTTCTTATCTTTCTAGCCCTTCCCCCTGGGGTTGGTTGAGATGTTACTCGCTAGCGCTTGACGCTCGTTGTTTCTCCACTGCCAGATAACGAGCTAGGTGCACGGAGAGCCCTAGCTTGATGGAGTTGCTCTAGTTGTTATTTATAGGTATTGTTAGTAGTTTATGTCAGAACAACACAGTAGGTGTGTTTATGGGCATTTGAGATATTATTTCTAGTATTGTAAAAAGTGATGTCCCTTAATATCATTTCATTTGATTTCCTATGTCGAGACATTTGTATTCAGCTCAGATGTTTTCTTCTCAGAGACTTATTTATTTATATCAGTGGTGCTGATTTTCTTCAGAGTATCTATTCTTTAGTATTTATTCTGTATATTTTCTTTTGCCTATTTTGTATCTACACCTATTGTTGATTCTACTAGATAGATTGTAATTATGATGGTGAAACATGTTATTGTATGATGTACTGCATGACAGGTTTGACATTCTTGGTTTCACCTTGAACTACAGCCTTATTGAAACCAGGGGCGTCACACTTTTATTTTAATTCCGAGGACGGAATTTGTTTTAAGGAGTGTAGGATATAAGGATCGTAAAATTTTGATATTAATTAAAATATTTTCTAGTATTTTAAAATATTTAATTATAATTTTTAAAAGAGTATTTATATTTTTCTTGATTTTCTAGATTTTTCTATGATTTAATGTTCAAGTTTTATATTTATTTAAATGCTATTAATATTTATAAATTAATTTTGTATGGTGAAAATTTCTTAAATTAATATGTTGTATTATCGATACTATTACATATTATTTTTAAATAATATATTGTATTATTATTATTAATTACTTATTATTTCGTATAATACGTTATGTTATTAATTACGTATATTTGTATAATTTATTATATTATTTCTTCTGTTGTATATTATCTGTCGTATTAGTATAACTAGTACCTTTTACTATGTGGATAATTATTCCAGAATTATTTAATTTTAAATATAATTAATTATATTTTTTATTAATTATTCTTATTTAAATATATAATTTCTTGTATTATTTCTACTATTGTGTATTATCGTTTGTAATACTTTAACTGGTACGTTTTGATGTGTAGATAATTTTCACGTAATTATTTTATTTTTTCGTGATTACTTTTATTTTTAATTAATTTTTTTAGAAACCCCTGAGATTAAAGCTGCATAAGGGTAATTAGGTAAAATAAGCAGCCCACTAAAGAGAGGTCATTAATGCTTCTCTATTGAGTTCTCCATTTCTATTGAGTTCTCCATTTCCCCATGCAACTCTCTCTCTCTCCAAAATCACAGCAACTCTCTCTGTCTTCAACATCTCCTTATCCACGGTCTTCTTCAACCATCGTCTTCATGGTTTATGAAATTATTTTGACGCTTCGTCTTCACGGTCTTCTTC
Source organism: Asparagus officinalis (assembly GCF_001876935.1). Lineage (NCBI taxonomy): Eukaryota > Viridiplantae > Streptophyta > Magnoliopsida > Asparagales > Asparagaceae > Asparagus > Asparagus officinalis. The sequence goes on from NC_033795.1 coordinate 63,242,420, forward strand.
AACCTTCGTCTTCATGATTCAGTATGCTGTTAAATTATTTTGACGCTTTAATGGTAAGTTTATGAAATTTGTTTGATTTTTCGTCTAAAAGTTTTAGTTTTAATCTTAAAGATCGTAGCTTTTTGTTGTAAAATGTGAAATATTTCACCTTTTAGTTAAAGATCGTAGCTTTTTGTTGTAAAAGGTGAAATATTTCACCTTTTAGTCTGAAAAGTTTTTTGTTTTTTGAAGAAACCAGTTGAAAAACGAAGACACGCATAAGTGAATCTAGATTCACTGCAGTGAATCCAGATTCACAGCAGTGAATCCAGATTCAGTATGTGAGGTGTTTGTTTTTTACCATAAAAATCCTAATTTTTTGCTGTAAAAGGTGAAATCTTTTCATTATTTAAAATTTTATAGCTTGTTTTCTACCATAAGTTTCTTATTTTTTTGTTTAAAAATTTATAGCTTGTTTTTTACCATAAGTTTCTTATTCTTCGAGTGAATCCAGATTCACTGGAGTGAATCCAGATTCACTGGAGTGAATCCAGATTCACTGGCAGCGAAAACTTGGATGGTTAGGATGGTTTTTAATGAATTGTTGAAGAAATAAATGCATGTGCTGTAAGTTCGAAGAAATTTTTTGCTGTAAAAGGTGAAATCTTTTCATGGCTTAAAATTTTATAGCTTGTTTTCTACCATAAGTTTCTTATTCTTTTTATTTAAAAATTTATAGCTTGTTTTTTACCATAAGTTTCTTATTCTTCAATATAATCCAGATTCACTAGAGTGAGTCCAGATTCAATGGAGTGAGTCCAGATTCACTGGAGTGAGTCCAGATTCACTGGAGTGAGTCCAGATTCAGTGGAGTGAGTCCAGATTCACTGGAGTGAATCCAGATTCACTCCAGCGAAAGCTTGGATGGTTAGGATGGTTTTTAATGAATTGTTGAAGAAATAAATGCATGTGCTGTAAGTTCGAAGAAATAAATGCATGAGTGAATCTAGATTCACTGCAGTGAATCCAGATTCAGTTATGTGAGGTGTTTGTTTTTTACCATAAAAATCGTAACTTTTTGCTGTAAAATGTGAAATCTTATCATGGTTTAAAATTTTATAGCTTGTTTTTTACCATAAGTTTCTTATTCTTTTTGTTTTTTATTTTTGCAGATTTGCTATTGTTTGATAACGAGTTCAGTCCACTGAATCTGGATTCACTCCAATGAATCGAGCTTCAATATAATCCAGATTCAATGGAGTGAATCCAGATTCACTCCAGCGAAAGCTTGGATGGTTAGGATGATTTTTAATGAATTGTTGTTGTGTTCTTCATGCGAAGATGGAAGATCAAATCTTGATAGAAGATGGAAGTGAGTTACAGAGAGTATTAAATGACGTGTTGTATTAAAGGACGTGCTGTAAAAGAGAGTATTAAAGGACGTGTTGGATTAATGTAGTGAATTGTTCCAATTAATGTAGTGAATTGTTTCCAATGTTGCCAGCCACCATTAATGTAGTGAATTGTTCCAATTTTACCCTTTTTTACAGCTGATGTGTATTAAATGTGTCTATATTTACAATTCTGCCATCGAAATGTAGGCCATTGGATTAGATAGATTGGAGGGTTAGGATTGGTTTTTAGTTCTCTAGGTTTTTATTAGAACCTCTCCCTATATATATATATATATATATATTGTTTTTTACAGCTGATGTGTATTAAATTTGTCTATATTTATAATTCTGCCATCGAAATGTAGGCCATTGGATTAGATAGATTGGAGGCTTATGATTGGTTTTTAGTTCTCTAGGTTTTATTAGAATCT
>NC_033795.1:63245223-63248230 GCF_001876935.1 Asparagus officinalis
CCTCGTTGGTTCGTCGGTTTGTGCCGAGCTGAGCTAAAGGACCTATAAGCAATTTTATATGCCTACAGTGCGTGTGTTGACCGACGTGCACGAACTGACTGTCACGTGTGTGTTGATCGACGCGTATGAACTGATTGATGCGCGCATGTTGATTGACACACGCGAGCTGATTGGCGGGTGCGAGCTGACTGTCGAGCGCGTAGGTCACTTGATTCGCCGTTTTGCTTCAGGCGCTTGTCGGTGTCAGATAATCCTCTTAGACTCAGATAACAACATTCGTCGTCTTCTCTCCGTCTCGAGCTGTGATCGGGGACCTATAGGCAATTTTTGACGCCTACAAATACCCCCTCCAAAGAATTTCAGACTCGTTCTTTTATAGGGGAGTCTGGAATGCTTTGGATAGGATAGGCCCTTTCCTCGATCTCGTAGAGGGTCCTGTGAACTGCTTCAATTCTTGACTCCTTCAGCCTTTAGTCTATTCAGTGTTTTGTCGAATAGATAAAGTTCTTCCGGTGCTGTGTTTATCGTCTGGCCATTGCCGAAATCTTGAATTGAAGTTGATGTGTAAGTTTCTGAACTTAGCTCGTGCCGTTGAGTTGACTTTGAACTGATCATCTTCGTCAGAAATTCATATCTGAATGCGATTGAACTCTCTGAACTCATCGTTCGCCTTATTTTGGTGAGATTGCTGATACGTTGACCGGCATCGATCTTTGCTGTAACGCGTTCTGATACGTTGACCGGCATCGATCTTTGCTGTAACGCGTTGACCGGTGTTAACATAGTTTATACTCATATGTTTGCTGGAATCTACACAGTTTAAGCTCTTAAGACGTTGGAGCATGGCGGTCCCAAATATTAGGCTGCAGGACCAACTATTAAAGCTGATTCATCTGCACGTGTGGATCTTATCCTAAATTTGTTAGATGTCCAAGTCACGAGACCAACTAATGGGGGTGGTGCGTCAGTGACTTTCACATATGTAGGATTTTTGGCAAATCCTCAGCCATCAACGGGTTTGATAAGCCTTTACCGACTACCGTTTGAGTCGGGCTAGCATGCGAATTGTTTAAGTCCGTTCCGCATGTAAGGTTATGCTAAAAGAGTGAACTCTTTTAGTGCTACGATATTGAATACCTAGACTTCGCCTTTCTCCTGTGAAAAGACTAAACAGCAACGTGTATCAGACGTAGACTTAGGATTTTTGGCAAATCCTCAGCCTTCAACGGATTTGACGTGCCTTTACCGATTACCGTTTGAATCGGGCTTGCGTGCGGATTGTTTAAGTCCGTTCCGCATGTGACGTTGTGCTAAGAGAGTTAACTCTCTTAGTGCTACGATATTGAATACGTAGACTTTGACTTTCTTACGGGACTAGACTACCTGGCGACGCGTGTTAGGCGCTGAGCGGATTTCGGCGTTATGAATAACAACCTGCCACAATGTCGAATATGTGGGCTTTTGTTCTTTTTACGGTTAAGAACTAACCGGCAATGCGTGTTAGGCGTTGACTTATCCCTACTCAGGATTCGGGATAAAATTCCCCATGCATAAAAGGCATGGATTTTGTTGCTACAATGCTGAATACGTAGACTCGGTCCTTTTTACGGGAACGAACCACCCAGCAATGCGTGTTAGGCGTTGACTTATCCTTACTCAGGATTCGGGATAGAATTCCCCATGAATAAAAGGCATGGATTTTTGTTGCTACGATGCTGAATACGTAGACTCGGTCATTTTTTACGGGAACGAACCACCCAGCAACGTGAGTTAAGCGCTGACTTATCCCTACTTAGGCTTTGGGATAAAATGCCCCAGACAGCAACGTGAGTTAAGCGCTGACTTATCCCTACTTAGGCTTTGGGATAAAATGCCCCAGACTGGATTCTGGTATCTTTTTCAATCGGTGAAAGACTAAACCGGCAACGCATGTTAGGCGTTGACTTATCCCTACTCAGGATTCGGGATAAAATTCCTCGGGCATGTGAGGCCCGGATTTTAGGAGTATGAAAAAGTGGTGTCTTCTCCCGGGGCAAAGACGAACCCGATGTGGGAGAGGAAGAATTTTATATTCTATCTCCCAAAGCTGAAGAGGAAGAATTTTATATTCTATCTCCAGTCATAAAAGGAAACTCAAAGTGGGATCTCCACTTCAAGAGTCTGGAAAGGTGAAACTAAGAGTGGGATCTCCACTCCGAGAATCAAAAAAGATTCGGATAATCCTAACTGTCGGAAGGTTTGATTATCAAACTAAGTTAATTGTGGTTTTGGTCCTTACTGTAGGAGGGTTTGACCAAACGGGAGTTTGAGGTGATCCTAACTGTAGGAAGGTTTGATCACTCGATTTGAAAGTGGACCTCTCGTTCATGGAAGGAATCGAGAGGGGAGTTTGGTTGTGGCCCTAACTATAGGAAGGTTTGACCAGGTAGACAGTGAGAGTGGGAGTACAAATCATAGTGGGGGTTTAGTGTTTATCACCTTGTTCGTAATTATCGGGTTATCCCTAAGAAAATTACATATAGCGTTCTTCTGATTTTGACTGTGGTCCTAACTGTAGGAAGGTTTGACCAAGTGGATAGTGGGAGTGGGAGTACAAATCACAGTGAGAGTGTTGACTTGTACAAATCACTCAGTAGGGGTTCTTGGTGTTAAGTGATAAGGACTTAACACGAAGGGGTTTGACAATCTGTTAAGGATTGACAGATCAAAATTCTAAGCATTATATCCAGACTCTAACCATGAAAGTGTTGAATGCACGAATATGTTCGTGGGAAAAATTGTTGCTTTCATTGAAGTCATTGCACTCTTTGGTAACAGTTTATCGGTTACAGAAAGATCCGGTCTTTTTATAAGATCCGGTTACAACGAGATCAAAAAAAAAAAAGAAAAAAGTTACAATCTTCCTTGTTTTTCGAATGAATCACGAGCTCCTGTTTTACGGTCACTCGCTTTTGTGGGTTCTTCGCCTGCGCCGGGGTTAATCCGTGGACCACCGCGCGATCTTGAT
>NC_033795.1:63248976-63258392 GCF_001876935.1 Asparagus officinalis
TTGCGTGCGGTTCGTTAACCTCGTCGCCTCGTTAATCCGCTTCGTTGCGTGTCACTTGGCTTCGGTGTTGTGGTCCGACGATCGTGTTTGGATATGTCGCCCGATGGTTCGTTGGTTTGTTGAATCATCGTGCCGAGCTGTGTTAAGGGACCTATAAGCAGTTTTATACGCCTACAGATACCCCCTCCAAAGTATTTCAGCCTCGTTCTTTTATAGGAGAGTCTGGAATACTTTGGATATGATTGTCCCAACCTTCAGTCGGTGTAACGGGACCTTGGAATGGCTTCTGTTCTTGATTCCTTCAAACCTTCAGGCTATTCGGTGCTTTGTCGAATGTCTGTAAGGGTTCCGGTGCTGCATTTATTGCCTGACCGTTGTCGGAATTTTGAACTTGAAGTCGATTCCTGATTTTCTGATCTTTAACTCGTATTTGTTGGTTCAACATAGAACTGATCCTCGATTGTTGGCGTTGAGTCTTTATTTGCGACGCGTTGTCCGGCGATTGTTGGCGTTGAGTTCTCTATTTGCGACGCGTTGTCCGGCGTAGTGTTGTTGAGTTATCCTTAAGAATATTTTTAGAAAAATATTCTCCAGAAACTTCTCAACTAAAAATAGGGAATAGTTTATACTCGTATACCTTATTGGAGTATTGTTGAGTTATCCTTAAGAATATTTTTAGAAAAATACTCTCCAGAAACTTCTCAACAAAAATAGGGAATAGTTTATACTCGTATACCTTATTGGAGTATTAAGAATGAGCTGAACCGGCCTGATAATGACCCAAAAAGGCAGTAATTAGACTCAAAATAAAATCTTCCGACCCTTCCGAGTGTATGGGGGAGGAATGAATAAATAAGGGACTGAACCATCGGTGGATTTGAGGTCGTTTCGATACTCGGTTCAGCTCCAATTTGAATTTTGGTTCAAATCTGGTTCAAACTGGTTCAGAACTGGTTCAACCTGGTTCAAGACTGGTTTAGGACTGGTTCAGGACTGGTTTAGCCTGGTCAGTGTAAAGGACCTGCAGTTAGCTTCAATTCTTGACTCCTTCGATTTTCAGTCTATTCGATGCTTTGACGAATAGCTGAAATCCTTCCAGCGCCGTGTTTATCGTCTGGCCGTCGTCGAAGTCTCAAATCTAAAACTGATGAGTTGAGTTTGGCTCGTGTCATCGAGTTGACTTTGAACTGACTATCTCCGTCATGATATATTGACTCGTGTTGACTTTTTGCTCGTAATGCGTTGACTGGCGTTAACCTAGGGTTACGCGTTGATAAGCGTTGACCTTAGGGTTTTGAACGTTGTACGTTGACTTTTTGATCGCAACGCGTTGACTAGCATTGACCTAGGGTTATACGTTGATAGGCATTGACCTTAGGGTTTTGAACATCGTACGTTGACTTTTTGATCGCAACGCGTTGACTGGCGTTGACCTAGGGTTACGCGTTGACCGGCGTTGACCCTAGGGTTTCGAACGTCGTACGTTGACTTTTTGATCGCAACGCGTTGACTGGCGCTGACCTCGGGTTACGCGTTGATCGGCGTTGACCTAGGGTTTCGAATCGCTTGACATTTGTTGGAGTATACATAGTTCAAGCTCTTGAGGTATTGGAGCTTGGCGGTCCTAAATGTCGGAGTTGCAGGACCAACTATGAAAGTTGATTCATCTGCATGTATGGATCTTATCCTAAAATTGTTGGATGCTCAAGTCACGAGACCAACTAATGAAGATGATGCGTCAATGACTTGCATTTATAGAATTTTTGGCAAATCCTCAGCCATCAATGGGTTTGATAAGCCTTTACTGACTACCGTTTGAGTCGGGCTAGCATACGGATTGTCTAAATCCGTTCCGCATGTAACGTTGTGCTAAGAGAGTGAATTCTCTGAGACTTTATGCTACGATGTCGAATACATAGACTTCGCCATTGTTACGAGAATAGGCTACCTGGCGACACGTGTTAGGTGTTGACTTTAGGATTTTTGGCTAACCCCTAGCCTTCAACGGATTTGATTAGCCTTTACCGACTACCGTTTGAGTCGGGCTAGCATGCGGATTGTCTAAATCTGTTCCGCATGTAACATTGTGCTAAGAGAGTGAATTCTCTTAGACTCGGCGCTACGACTTTTAATACGTAGACTTCGCCCTTGTTACGGGAATAGGCTACCCGGCAACATGTATTAGATGCTGACTTATCCCTACTTAGGCTTCAGGGTAAAATACCCCAGAATCGAACTCTGGTGTCTTTTTCTACGGAGAAAGACTAAACCGGCGACGCGTGTTTAATACGTAGACTTCGCCCTTGTTACGGGAATAGGCTACCCGGCAACATGTATTAGATGCTGACTTATCCCTACTTAGGCTTCAGGGTAAAATACCCCAGAATCGAACTCTGGTGTCTTTTTCTACGGAGAAAGACTAAACCGGCGACGCGTGTTAGGCGTCGGCATATCCTTTCTTAGGATTTAGGATGAAATTCCCCATGCGTGTAAGGCATGGATTTTGGCGTTATTAATAACGATTAACGGTTAAGAACTAACCGACAGTGTGGGTTAAGCGCAGACTTATCCTTGCTTAGGTTTCAGGATAAAATACCCCAGAATCGAACTCTGGTGTCTTTTTCTATGGAAAAAGACTAAACCGGCAGCGCGTGTTAGGCGCAGACTTATCCCTGCTTAGGATTCGGGATAAACTTCCTAGGATGAATCCTAGATTGATAAATTTTGGAAAAGATCAGTGCGGGAAAGGAAGAATTTTATATCCTATTTCCCGGTCTTCTTTTAGGGTGAAGGCAAACCCGAAAACAAGGCAGGAAGAATTTTATATTCTATTCCTCGATTCTGGAAAGGAGACTCGAGGTGGGATCTCCATTGGTAGCACAGCTTCACATCCGTATACCAACGAATACGGGGTGGCCCCTGTAGGTGTGCGTATGGTGGTGCGATAAGTCCAAAGTGCTTCACCGAGTTTATCGTCCCAGTCTCGTTTATTGGTCTTCACGAGCTTTGACAGGATCTTAATGATCGTTTTGTTGAATGCCTCAGCTAATCCATTCGCAGCGGGATAATAAGCTGTTGACGAAACATCTTCAATTTTGAACTTGTCACAAAACCTGACGAAGGCGTTGCTTATGAACTGTGGACCGTTATCATGAATGATCCGTCTTGGCACGCCGTGTCGGTATATGACATGATATTTGATAAAATTGATGACGTTGTTCATCTTCATTTCTCTAAGCGGAATCGCTTCAGCCCACTTTGAGAAGTAATCCGTAATGGCGAGGATGAATCGATCACCTTTGACTGAAGGGGGAAAAATAGGACCAACAATGTCCATACCCCATGTCTCGAACGGCCAAGATGTGGTTGACGTGTGCAACTGCTCTGGCGGCTGATGCATATAATTTGCATGTATTTGACAAGCATGACACTCTCGGGCGTATTCGATTGCGTCACGAACCATCGTTGGCCAAAAATATCCCATTCTCCTGATACGATCATACAGTTTGGGACCGGGCTGATGCGCACCGCATTCTCCTTCGTGTGCTTCCTTAAGAACTTCTTCTGCTTCTTTGTTCGAAAGGCATCGGAGTAACAAACCATCGTACCCTCTACAGTATAACGTATGGGTCTCGATATTATAGAAGAATCTTGGTGCTCTAAGGCGGATTGATTCCCTTTCTTTTACATCCTCTGGCAAAATACCATATTGGACGTAGTCAATGATGGGAAAACGCCAATCTCGGGGCTCAGACCCAATTTGAGTTGAATTCACCTCCTTGACGTTTATGTTTCCATCATCTTCCTCTTCAATATCCATATCATATATGGGTATGCAGAGTTGATGCGTCCTCACTGTGACTAACAGCTCACTTTCGGGAGGCTGCGCAAGTGATACCGCTAGTGCTGCCAGTGCATCCGCATAAGCGTTCTGGAGACGAGGGATGTATTCAATAAAAAATTCTTCAAAAGATTCTGCCATTTTGATGGCCTCCTAGTGGTACGGGATCAGGTCTTGGTTCCTGACTTCATACTCTCCACGGACTTGGTTGACTATCAATTGAGAATCCCCAAAAGCTTCGAGATATTCGACCCCCAGCTCCTTGGCGAAACTGAGTCCAATGAGAAGCGCATTGTACTCGGCTACGTTATTGGAGCACGGACTAGTCAATGAATAAGACCGAGGCATCACATGTTTTCCCGGGGAGATTAAGACAACTCCAACCCCGGAGGAAACTATAGAACCTCCCGGGGTTATTACCCTATTAACTGACCTTAAGGCACCATCAAAATATAATTGCCATACTTGTTGGTGTGTTCGTGACCGTTATCATCGTCTTGCGCTAGTAAGGCACTTATCGAGTGGTTCATCGCCTTGAGATAAATCAGGAATGGTTTACCAGATTTCGGTGCAACGAGAACAGGAGGGTTCGCCAGATATGTTTTGATATCTTCGAACTCTTTTTGGCAGGCGTCGTCCTAAATAAATGACACACCTTTCTTGTTTAGTTTAGAGAATGGTTGGCACTTCCCAGAAAGATTTGAGATGAACCGCCGGATGTAAGCTAACCGTCCTTGCAATCCTCTGAGCTCTCTCAGATTTCTAAGAGGTTGCAGTTCGTGTATCGCCTTTACTTTATCGGGGTCGATATGTATACCTTTAGTGGTGACTACGAATCCAAGGAATTTTCCGCTAGACATTCCAAGGAAGGATTTAGTGGGGTTCATCTTCAACTGATGGCTCCGCATGAGATCAAACATCGTCTTCAAGTCCTTGATGTGATCTTCTTTGTTACGGCTTTTTACAACCAAATCATCAACGTAGCACTCGACTGTTTTCCTGAGATGTTCTTGGAAAATCTTAGTCATCGCTCGTTGGTACGTGGCGCCTGCATTCTTTAGACCGAAAGGCATTACGGTATAGCAAAAGACACCGAGGGGTGTTCTGAACGCTGTATGCTTCTCGTCATCTGGGTGCATCTTGATTTGGTTATATCCTGAAAAACCATCCATAAAGGACATTCTCTCAAATCCACATGTATTGTCGATAATGACATCCGTGATTGGGAGAGGGAAATCGTCTTTCGGACATGCTTCATTCAGGTTCCTGAAGTCGATGCAAATCCTGATTTTGCCATTTTTCTTCATGACGGGAACGATGTTGGCTAACCAGTCTGGATGTTGTTCCTCTCGGATAAATCCTGATTCGATCAACTTCTTAACCTCTGCCTCAATGGCTTCCATAATCTGCGGATGAAACCGTCTTTGCTGTTGTTTGACAGGTTTGGCATCCGGCTTGATATCGAGGCGGTGCATTGCCACATTGGGGTCGAGCCCTGGCATATCTTCATAGTTCCAAGCGAAGACGTCAATGTATTCCCTGATGAGAGCGATTAGTTCCTCTTTCTCATTTGAGGGAAGACTATCGCTGATGAATATAGGCTTTGGGTTGGCCTCGTTACCCATGTTAATTTGGACTATTTTATCTTCAGTGGGGGGTTCTCTCTGTTCGAATCTATCACCATACTGCATGTTCAGGTGATGAACCCACGGGTCTTCCCACGTTGGCATTTGATCGTCGTCTTCCATTCATTTTTGTATTGCTTAGATGATTGGTCATTAATTAACCAGCAGCATTCATCTTCTGAAGAAGATTCATACCCTAACCCTCGTCCGTATTTATAATAATCATCGGGTCTCCCCTTTGGTACATATGCCGCTTTGGCTGGAAGAATTTCTATTTTTGTATTGCTTAGATGATTGGTCATTAATTAACCAGCAGCATTCGTCTTCTGAAGAAGATTCATACCCTAACCCTCGTCCGTATTTATAATAATCATCGGGTCTCCCCTTTGGTACATATGCCGCTTTGGCTGGAACACGAGGACCTCGATCGAAGTATAGACCTTCTCCGAGTGTGAAATCATATCCCTGCTTTTCCATGAGCTTTCGCGCTTCTGGACTATACTTAGATAAATGCCGACCAGGTTTGTCATCATCTTCATCTTCGCTTAAGAAATGGTGTGGTAATGGGGAGCTTTTTCCTTTACCGTAAATCACTTCTTTTGCGCCTCTTATTTTGTTCGGGACGACCATGGTTGTTCCGAAAGAATGCTGGAGGCGTTCCTTTGTTATATAGGACGATCGAAGCGGCATATACAAATCAGGATTATTGTACAATTCTTTTATCACATCATCAAGAGACAGGGAGTACTCTAAATCGTTATTTATTTCATTATTGGCAAGTTGCCAGTTACAACTGCCCTCTGACGTTTGTTCATCGTCAAGGTTGATTACAAAGGGTACAATGTCGTTTAAAACATAACCTCCATTGTAATCAAATCCGGTTTCGGTATCAGCTTCTTCTCCGCTGTCCGTGCCATGGGCCGATGATTCAGTATCGGATTCGTTACCATAAAGGAGAGAATCAGTGAAATAATTCTCATACCCTTTGAATGGTTGCTTATCCGCGACCACCGTCCTAACCTTATTATCAGTGTCGACATACTTTAAACACTGATGGAGTGTGGAGGGAATTATAACATTACTATGGATCCAAGGCCGACCCAATAGTAAGTTATATGAAGTTTCGGCATCGATCACATAACATGTGACTTCTGTCTTCAAATCTCCCATTTGACACTTTACTCGGATTTTTTCAGATCGCCCATTTGGCACTTTACCCGAATTTTACCTAAAGGCCTTGACCCGCTGGTGTTGAATCCGTAAATGACCGTGCCTGTGGACGCCAACTTGCTGACTGGAATACTGAGGAAATGCATCAAGCGAAGCGGCATAATACTCACAGCAGAATCCGGATCCACTTGGATTCGGTTGACTTTGCTGGAGCCGATGTACCCGATGAAGTATAGCGGTCGATCGTGGTTTGAATTCTTCGTCTGCATGTCCTCTTTGGTGAAAGTAATACAGGGAAGGTTTTTAGTCGCTATGTTGCACTGTTGACTCAGCGGTTCTGGCTGTTCAGGCACCGGCTTGATTTGAGTCAGAAACACCTCTGAATTGGCCAAAGCTTCTTGCAAGGCCTCCCTGGTTTCCTTGGACAACCGCAGCAACTCATACAGCGTTATCCGTGCTGGAATATTGGCTAGTTGAGCCATTATATCGAAGACTTGCGGAGTCTTCGAGCTTTCCGGTTTGTCTCTTCCAATCGGGCGACTGAAACGAGACTGCTTCGGATTCTGCACCTCCTGGGGATTCTTCTCTTTCGGTTTATTCACCGACTGTCGCTGAGCCTCTTCGCCCGGTGTAGGACTTGTAATCACCCCCATCTCCTTGAGAGTTTTGGCTGGTCCCCGTTTATTCACCCCCTGCTCACTAGGTGGTGGATAAATGTAGTGATACTCATTTCTGCTTCTAGTGGCGAAGACTTCTTGTTCTTCTTCGGAGAGCGGGAAAGTAGGAGCTTCATCGCCATCCTCCTCGAAGATTGCGGAAGTAGCATTGCAGGACTTGCCTTTGCCCTTTCTTCTCGAGGAAGTCGCCCACTGTTCGTCTTCAATGAGATCGGGATGAACCCAGAGGATTTCGCCGTTTGGGGCTGTGTGTGGCACAAGTCCTTTTTGGCGCTGTCCATGTGGGTCATCGTTCACTGTCTTCATTCCTATGTGCTCCGGTTTGAACCATGTTGTGGGCACCGATCCAAAGCTGATTGAAACCACGTTTGCTCCAACATTCTTGGACAGCTTCGGGGTTATGACGCCTACATCAATTAGCGCCTGGATCTTGTCCTTGAGGTGGTAGCACGACTTGGTAGGGCGATGGACCGCTCTATGGCATGCGCAATACTTCGGCTCCGTCACTTTGCTAGCCCCTTCTTGATCCCCGATCGCTGGCAGCTGGATTTTGTTATTCTCCAACAGGTACTTAAAGATGCCGGGAACTTCGTCATCCTTGAAGGAGTACACTTTAGGAAACCTCGGCTCTGAGGATTTCTGCTTCTGAGGCCGTTGTTGCCATTGTCCCTGAGGTTGTTGTGATGCTTGTTGCTGCGGCTGTTGCTGAGGTTGTAATTGGAAAGTTTGATTAGCATCAACTGCATTAGCATGTGCCTTACCTTTCCTCCGTGGGACGAAATTCTGTTGCGGAGCATTATTCGCCTGTTGGCCTCTCTCCGCCTTCTTTCTTCTGAGAAATCGTTCGGCTTGCTCTCCTCGGACCTTCAGATCCTTCCATGTCTTGGACGATGCTGTCCCATTGCTTCCAACACGTCCAGTGCGAGGTTGTTGTGGCAAGTCTAGAGAATAAACTCCTCAGTGATCGGGTCCCGAGGGTCCCGACAGTTCATTGCCTTGTTCCGGAACCTCTTGACGAAGGTGTCAACCAATTCCCCGTCTTTCTGTTTCTCATCAAGCAACGACCCAATGGATATCTCTGTGTCGTCGTCGAAGAAGTTGGCGAGGAATTTGGTCTCCATGTCGTCCCAGCTATTTACGCTTCCTGGTTTGAGGCAGCGATACCAATCGAAGGCGGCTCCGCGAAGAGTGCCGACGAATGACCGCACCATCAGAGGCTCATTGCCGGAGATTACCCCCAAGTGCGATTTGAAGTAAATCAAATGCTGGGTGGGTGAACCCATCCCATTAAACGGCGTGAAGTTAATTAGATTAAACTTCGCCGGATATGGGATCGATTCCCATTCTCTTGGGTATGGGCAAGGAATGCCTGTCATCTCTTGAGCGGAAATCAACGTATTGATTTTGCTCTCGAGATTTTTAATCTTCAAGTTTTCACATGTGTTTTCGCTAGCATTCTCATTACCACCCCCTGTATTGACAGGAGGATTATTGGCATTATGCGTCTCATTCGCATTTGTGTCCTCATCTTCCAGATTAACCGGGTTACGACGACTTGGCTCGCCTTGCTGGTTCGTCAATGCCTGGATTTGTTGGTCATGCATTTCTCTCATGTTCTGCATGATCATCTGCATCTCGAACCTGAAAGTTTCCTGCTGCTCATCTTCCAGATTAACCGGGTTACAACGATTTGGCTCGCCTTGCTGGTTCGTCAATGCTTGGATTTGTTGGTCATGCATTTCTCTCATGTTTTGCATGGCCATCTGCATTTCGAACCTGAAGGTTTCCTGCTGCTTAGCTAAGGCGTCTTCAAGCATTTTGGCCACTTGCTCCACACTTATCATAAGTGCCTCGCGGGGTCTTGGCTTTGTTGGTCATGCATTCCTCTCATGTTTTGCATGGCCATCTGCATTTCAAACCTGAAGGTTTCCTGTTGCTTAGCTAAGGCGTCTTCAAGCATTTTGGCCACTTGCTCCACACTTATCATAAGTGCCTCGCGGGGTTGTCCCTCGCTGGATACCGTATTATCTGATGCAACCGCGGAGCCGGCATCAGATTCTTCATCTTCTGAAGGGAGCCTTGTTCGAACCCTACCATAGGTTG